>NC_060140.1:816360636-816669499 GCF_021461385.2 Schistocerca piceifrons | reverse complement strand
ACTCAGTTTCTATATAAAAAGTATGGCAGTAGTTGTGACCATGCATTGCACTCTGAATTCATCGCAAATGGTTCAAATGGCTCCGAGTACTATGGGACTGAACATCTGAGGTCATCAGTCCCCTAGAACTACATAAACCTAACTAACCTAAGGACATCACACACATCCATTCCCGAGCAGGATTCGAAGCTGTGTCCGTAGCGGTCGCGTGGTTCCAGACTGAAGATCCTAGAACCGCTCGGGTACACCGGCAGGCTGGATCGCAGTATTTATTTTAGCATGTTGCTAGTGACGCAGTTGCAGCGGCAGGACGAGGTAAGTTGTCTCTTGCGTGCAGGAGCTGTGCAGTATAGTTGGGGGTTGGGGGTTGATTGGGGAAGGAGACCAGACAGAGAGGTCATCGGTCTCATTGGATTAGGGAAGGACGGGGAAGGAAGTCGGCCGTGCCCTTTCAAAGGAACCATCCCGGCATTTGCCTGGAACGATTTAGGGAAATCACGGAAAACCTAAATCAGGATGGCCGGACGCGGGATTGAACCGTCGTCCTCCCGAATGCGAGTCCAGTGTCTAATGCAGTATAGTTGTTACGAGACGTTAGAGAATATCTTAAAACCCACTATCAAATGCTACAGAATTGATTTATTTATACTCGATCACAATAGTATCATTCTCGGAGATGGGACACATTTCCGTACATATTTCCCCAGAATAAATAATAATTATAAAGATCCAGGAGTTTAAATAGATACGGACCCATTTGAAAGTGAACACGACGACATGTACTGGAAACATTGCCCATGCCAAGGGCCCCGGTACACATGTCAGAGGGTCATTGTCCCCGCTGTGCGACTACCGTGCGCTGGAGCTCTTAAAGTGATCAGATCCTTAAACTTATCTTACATCCAAACGGTACATTTTCAGACATTTGTTTCTAATAAGAACTTTATCTACCAAGTTCCATCTTTCCTAGAAACTTGTAATAGAATTGTCAAACAGCCTGTATAAGGAGACTGTAGTATTTCTGGCTTTGCAGCCGTCATATTCGGCTACAAGATTTTCTTAGAGCAGTTGCGAAGGAGCAGTGTCAAGATGTAATGTGGTATGAGGTACCGATGACAGATGGTTTGTTCGGTACTGGTATCATGAGAAACACCGCATAAATTGTGGTCCTTCTGTGGGATTGGCTGCTACCTTCGGAAGTATCGAGCCAAAATGATAAACTTTCTTTATTAGTTTTAGAAAAACTAAACACTGTATTTATTTGCAGTTCACAGAAAGAGCATCTCTCAGTCGCAGACTATCACTCCATTATTTCAAAAGTGTTGATTACCAGCAGAATAGTAAAAAGTTGCTAAAGGAAAAGGCAGACGAAGCACTTCGGAGATCTTCGGATAGCGCCTAACTTGGATGGCGGGCGAAGTGGTTCAGCTGTAAGAGAAGAGCTGATTCGGCAGTCCAGCAGGAGAGACATGTTATCTGCCGCGTTCGGTATCAGTTAAGACTTAATGAGCAACGTTTAGTTTGTAAATCATAGCCGGTTACGGAGTCTCGGAAGACAGACATGTGGTCTGCCTTGGTCGGTAACGGATGAGAATTCAGCAATCTCTCGCTATGTGGTCATGTAACTGAGAACAATTTGATAGTAATTAATCAAATATCCAGTTCATTATTATTAAAGTGTGAAGATTGGAAATTATTTGTGATTCATAAAGTGGAATACTTCTGTACAGTTTCTCGTATTCTGCTAATAAAAAGCGAGTGGCATCGCTTGTAAGCAAACTAATTTAAAATTTTGTTACTCATACAAAATTAGTTCCTCGCAAAGAGTTTCTTACAGCCTCAAGATAACGGATTCACGACCTAAGTGCTGTTTTCTGCGCAGGGGCAACAACTGTAGAAGACTGCAGGCTGGTGAACGTTAATTATAGCTTCCGCAGGCCACACAGGGCGGTGCAAGCTAATAGGCACCTCGCGTGTACTGCCGTCTTAGTACAAATGGGATCAGTGACACGTAATCTGTGGTAACATAGAGGAGAGAAATTTTCGAGGGAAAGGTTTTATCAAACGTACGTACAAATCTCCAGCTCTCCCTCTCTCTCTCTTTTGAAATTTGCCGTAGGGCTTGGGGGATACACTAGTGACTAGTCAACCGACAAAGGGTGGAGAGAGTGAGAAAATCACGTCGTCTATCCGGTCATATCCGCTCTAAGGCCGTCCTCTCACGGTCCGTGAAAACTTACACGGACGAGGACCTAGTGACGTCACAGCGTGGGGTTCCACCATTCCACTATACTGGAGAGTGTGAAATGAGGAATCTCGTACCGTGGAGAGCAACCTGGCCAGCGAGACGGAGACGTCCGGTGTACGTCACAAGGAGCGCTTAGGAGCTGCCATATTGTTTGGAGATAAACTGTATTTAGTAGGTCTTTGTGCTATAGAGTAAGAGGTATGAATATAAACTGTTTCAAAACAACAGTATATTGAAGGTCTGTCTAAAACGAATCGTCTTAGATACAATTTTTTTATAATAAAATGGGCGGAAAATACGTGTGGGTAGTTAAAGTTTTCCGTATTTGATGCTGTTAGTTTTCTTTGAAAGTATACCGTTTCAGCGTTACGGCACAATGATGATCTATCGAAAGCGCGTCGTTTTCAGTACAGTTTCTCATATTTGAATATTAGAGACAAGTATTTGTAGATACAGCTGTTACACAATGTATACCATGTAAATGAGGCTCTGCAGGCATGTTGAGGTATTGTGTAGTTGGCAGCGTCCTGAACTCAAAACTCAAAGGTAGCAGGTTCACGTCTAGCTCCTGCAATTTTTTTCACCTCCTTTTTTTTAAAATATCCTGTGTCTCTTTTATTGATTTAACGGAAGTATTATCTGGACTAGTAAATATTATTTAGCATAATTAATGTATTTGCCACAATTCTTGTTGTGTAGGCCGACAACTGAATGTTTCCCCAGTGCCCAGATACGGTTAACGTGACTGTCGGTCTATGCCAGAAAGTAAATATAAATTACACACTGGAAGTTTTTGCTAATATGAAACTTTGTGTAAAATATATATAGATATCTATTGGTTTCATAGACAGCGTCATGTTTGTAAATTGCTGGTAAACACATTTCTCAGTGATGGTGAGCACCTTCGAAAAAATCTCCTCTTCCATTCGAATGAAGTTACGAAACGAGCCCCGATCTTCAAACTCATATGAAGTACATTACTTAAGAGGATCGAGAATACGGATATTATGGATGCGAGAACTGACTTTATACACCGTATGTTGAGGTAACAGAAGTCATGGAGTAACGATATGCACATATACAGATGGCAGTAGTGTCGCGTACACAAGGTATAAAAGCACAGTGCATTGACGGAGCTGTCATTTGTACTCGGGTGATGAATGTGAGGAGATATCCGACATGATTATGGCTGTACGACGGAAATTAACAGACTTTGAACGCGGATGGTTGTTGCAGCTAGACGTGAGGGACTTTTCACTTCGGAAATTGCTAGGGAATTCAATATTCCTAGATCCACTGTGTCAAGAGTGTGCCGGGAATATCACATTTCGCACATCACCTCTCACCGCGGACAACACAATGGCTGACAGCCTTCACTTAACGACCGGGAGCAGCAGCGTTTGCGTAGAGTTGTCAGTACTAACGGACAAGCACAGCTCATGAAAAAACCGCAAAAATCAAAAATCAATGTGTGACGTACGACGAACGTATCCGTTAGGACAGAGCGGCGAAATTTGGCGTTAATGTGCTATGGCAGCAGACGACCGACGCGAGTGCCTTTGCTAACAGCACATCACCTGCAGCGCATTTCCTGGGCTCTTGACCATATCGGTTATACCGCAGTCGACAGGAAAACCTTCCCGGGTTCGATTCCCGGCAGGGTCATGGATTTTCTCTGCCTCGTGATGACTGAGTGTTGTGTGATGTCCTTAGGTTAGTTAGGTTTACGTAGTTCTAAGTTCTAGGGGACTGATGACCATAGATGTTAAGTCCCATAGTTCTCAGAGCCATTTTTTTTTTTTTTTGACGGGAAAACTGTGGCCTTGTAAGGCGGGTATCGATTCAGTTGGTAAGAGATAATGGTCGGATTGGAGTGTGGCGCAGAAGCCACGAAGCCATTGCCCCAAGTTGCCAACAAGTCACTGTGCAAGCCGGTGGTGGCCCCATAATGGTGTGGTGTGGTGCGAACCGATCGTTGACTAGAAATTGTTGTATTCGGCGACTTCGAGACCATTTTCAGCCCTTCGTGGACATTATGTTCCCAAACAACGATGGAATTTTTGTGGATCAGGGTGCCCCATGTCACTGGGACACAATTGGTTTGAAAAACATTCTGGTCATTCGAGCGAATGACTGGTCCACCCGCATCGCCGGTGTGAATCGCATCGATGATTTATAGGACGTAATCTAGGGGCAGTTCGTGCACAAGACCCTGCACCGGCAACACTTTGGCAATTATGGACGGCTATAGAGGTACCATGGCTCAATATTTATGCAGGGGACTTGCAACGACTTGCTGAATCCATGCCACGTCGAACTGCTGCACTACGCTGGGCAAAAGGACGACAGAGATGATATTGGGAGGTACCACATGATTTTTCTCACCTTAGTCTACTTTAATTATATTCAGTTTAAAATGAAAAATGAGATGGAGATTCCGTTGATGTAGGGTGTACCTTTTACTAGTATGTATCTCAGAGCGTTGTATACCATTATGTAGGGTTCCTATACCAGCAATTCACAGTTCAAGCCATCGATGAGACCAGAATCCTCTTCATAATTTTCAGCACTGCTCCTCAACGATCACTAACAGAGTAAACGGAGCTATTTTACGTGGTTCCATTTTCGCAAAGAAAGTGTGTGATCTGCGCTGCATATGTAGCATAGGTATTGTGTACATAATTCCGCGTAGTCAGCACGTACACAACTTTCCCAATAGAGCGCGCCCCACTGAGCACAACTGTGCAGGCGCAGCTCTCTTCCGTCTCCGCACTACGAAATGGCGCTGTCTTAAAGACGGACCAAATTCTGCTTCCGCCGATCCGCGTATTAATATGTAACGCAGCCAATGAGATTGCTGCTAAAGTAGAACCTTTTCATGTATCACACTTGCGCAGTGATACATGAACGCGCGAGGTATTACAACGAGTGTACAGACCTCCGATTAGAGTCTGCATCAGTCTGGCTTAGTCTGCATTGGTCTATAGTCAAGTTTCAGTCTGGGCCTAATAAGATTACCATATTCCTGTACATAGCCATGAAGATAAATGTATAGACACTTTGTCAAGTATCATAGAAATGTGAGAATAAGATTAACGTACGAGGACCAAAGGAACTTCAGATTGTCAATTGTAAACAGCATCCAGAATCAAGTTACGTAATGTAATTGATTTTTATTATTTTAATAAATGTGTGTGAAAATTAATCAAGTTCTGTTTATAGTTGGTCACCGTCAGTCGGCTGCTCTAAGCGTGCAAGTGGCATTTCTATCGTCTGACCTAACGGCAGAAGATAAACACGCCACGATAAGACCACGAGACATATTGCTGACACACGCCCACTTCGTTAGAGCGACAAGTCAAATAATCTGATGGTTTATGTACCGAAGGTCTAACAGTACGCACACCACACAAGGACTGCCGGTGGAGAGCACTGCGCTTGCGAATGTAATGTTCTGAGACGGGCAGTGTGGCCGAGCGGTTCTAGGCGCTTCAGTCTGGAACCGCCGACCACTACGGTTGCAGGTTCGAATCCTGCCTCGGGCATGGATGTGTTTGCTGTCCTTACATTATGGTTCAAATGGCTCTGAGCACTATGGGACGTAACTTCTGAGGTCATCAGTCCCCTAGAACATAGAACTACTTAAACCTAACTAACCTATGGACATCACACAGATCCATGCCTGAGGCAGGATTCTTACCTTCGACTGTACCGGTCACGCGGTTCCAGACTATAGCGCCTAGAACCGCTCGGCCGCCCCGGCCGGCCCTTAGATTAGTTAGGTTTAAGTAGTTCTAAGTTCTAGGGGACTGATAACCTCAGATGTTAAGTCCCATAGTGCTCAGATACATTTGAACTATTTTTTTGTGATGTTCCGCAAGTTGTAGCAGAACGTGCAGCAGCCACGACGGACAGCACGTCTGACGTGCTTCACGATTAGCAACACGTCCCGTGTGAGGACTGTTTAACTGAAAATAGGAAAACTCGCGTGATGAAACGGGCGTAACAATCAGATACAGCTGTCGATGCGGACAGAAGAAGAAGGAGCAGGAGGAGGAGGAGGAGGCAGAGAGTGTGTGTAACTGAATTCCGGGGGCCTTGTTTAGCCAGAGCGATTGCCTTAGATGGACAGACGAGTGCTCCGACGCCTGGAATTGTGCGGCGGCGGCAGCGCCGGGGGTCTCCGGGAGACGGATGGCGGGCGCGCGCGACTCGCCGATGGCGGCGATAGGCCTCCGGCCGGCGGTCATTACGCGCAATGCAACAAATGGGCAGCCTGCGCCCCGGCCGCATTCCCAGGGCGGCCGGCTGACGTGTCCATTACCGGGGGCAGCGTCGCCGCCGCAGCCACCAACGTCGCGACCTCGCCGCCCGCGCAGCGCACCGTGGCGCGGCAAGTGGAGGCGGCGCGGCGGTCCGATTCCGGTTCGACACGATACTACTATCTAATACTGTATACATAACTCGACACCGTGCAGACTGAAGCGTCGCAACGTACTGAGTCAGTTGGCATGAAAACTTCTATTGGCTCGTCGGTTGTACTTTCTTGAGTGACAAAATGTTGTCAGATTTTAATCGCTAATAACTACAAGACCAATGCTGCGTAAACAAAGGTTTATCTCACAACGGACAGTTCGTGTCTATAAGTGTACGTCGCGAAGTATTTGTTTTGCCTATGCTCTCCGTCTTCAGGCCACGAGTGGCCAACCGGGACCATCCGACCGCCGTGTCATCCTCAGTGGAGGATGGGGATAGGAGGGGCGTGGGGTCAGCACACCGCTCTCCAGGTCGTTATGATGGTATTCTTGACCGAAGCCGCTACTATTCGGTCGGGTAGCTCCTCAGTTAGCATCACGAGGCTGAGTGCACCCCTAAAAATGGCAACAGCGCATGGCGGCCTGGAAGGTCACCGATCCAAGTGCCGACCACGCCCTACAGCACTTAACTTCGGTGATCTCACGGGAACCGATGTATCCACTGCGTGTTTTGCCTATAACTTCATCGTATCTGTGTCGAGGTGCCACGAACTTGTGACATCACATCAGTAGCTACTTCCAGAACGCTCGACTCTATGCAAGGACTAAGGGAAGTCATTATGTCAATGGAAATGGAAATGAGCGTTTGGCGTCATTGGCCGGGAGGCCCCTCGCGGGGCAGGTCCGGCCGCCATATCGCAGGTCTTATTACATTCGGCGCCACATTGGGCGACCTGCACGCCGGATGGGGATGAAATGATGATGAACACAACACAACACCCAGTCCCTGAGCGGAGAAAATCTCCGACCCAGCCGGGAATCGAACCCGGGCCCAGAGGACGGCAATCCGTCACGCTGACCACTCAGCTACTGGGGCGGACTATTATGTCAATGAAAGGTACCCAGTAAGGCTCTTTTCTGCGTCGTGTGTGCCGGCCGCGGTGGTCTAGCGGTTCTAGGCGCTCAGTCCGGAACCGCGCGACTGCTACGGTCGCAGGTTCGAATCCTGCCTCGGGCATGAATGTGTGTGATGTCCTTAGGTTAGTTAGGTTTAAGTAGTTCTAAGTTCTAGGGGACTGATGACCACAGATGTTAAGTCCCATAGTACTCAGAGCCATTTGAGCCAGGTTTTGCGTCGTGTGTAATCGAGGTCTTCCATGCATTTAAACGCCCAGTTATGAATTATTAAACTTATCTTAAATAATTTCTCGGTCCACGCTTGAGACGGCTGCTGGCACTCGTAAGACCTGTAGTGTCACTTGGTGTGCCGCGGCTTCTCTTTCTCGTGGGCCTCAAAGAGCAGGTGGTGCAGTTATTAGCACAAACGGCTCAAACCCGCGTCCTGCCATCCTGATACAGGTTTTCCGTGATATCTGTAGGTCGCTTCGGGCAAATGCCGGGAAGGTTCCTTTTTAAGGAACCCGATGAGACCGATGGCCTCGCTGTGTGGTCCCGTCACCCAAACCAACCAACAAACCAACCAATTTCGTGGGCCTCGACCTGTACAGGTGCATGAGCATGGTTGTAGCGAATTCCCTTTGTGTGAATATATAAAGTGGTGTAGGGTGGAGATGCGTTTAGCTAGGACACAGAGTCGGGTGTCACTGTGAAAAGCTTGCGAAGCACTAGTGGGATACAAAGTGAGTGAGATAACAAAAATCTGTGCAGGAATATAAGTGAAAATCGAAATTAAAATGAAAATTTAAAAAAGTAATAAAAATGTTGTCTTATATGTCTGTCAAATATGCTCGGAGTTATACAAGATCTTCGGAAATTGCCGTTGCAGACTTCTGCGACTTGTAGATGAGTCTCAGGAGATAATATTTTGAATTTGAAACCACGTCCGAAAACGTCACGTTTACGTGTTACAACCATTTGAAAACACGCTGGTAACGAGACCATTTCTACAAGTAATTTATTAGGTGGGATCCAGTACGTAACTTTTTCTACAGTTCCACTCATTAATAACCAAAGAAACAAAATCTAAAGTTAATTAGTTTGCACAAACACTGTGGTTTAAATTACGGTCTCTTGCAATTCATGTGTGCGGCGTTTCCTTGGAGCATCACAGCCACACCTTCTTCTAATCTATTGCGTAGATTTTGAGAAAAGGGTGTGCCACACAGTCGGGCGTTGTGGATAACGATCTTGATAAAGACGACGAGAAGGTCTTCCATTACCGTGAGCCATACAGAAGGATTATGTCGGCGTATTCTGCAAATATGTACTCAACCGTGTTGCTCTAACGCTGAAACACACGTGAATGAGGCAAGAACTGTATCAGAGAGATAGGACAGACCTCAAATGACATCACCCGATCCGTCGTAAGCAACCTCCACCTTAACTATCCCACTTAGCAAACATGTTTTCAAACGGTACGTTTCCGGACATGGGTCCCAATTCAAAATATTGTCTACTCAGCCCCTCTACAAGTCCTAGAAGTTTGTAACGGGAATCTCCGAACACCATGTAGAAAACTCAAGTTAGAGGAAAGTTCGCGTCAAAAGGAATCCAAAAGAGGCTAATAAGTCCAGCGTCGAGCCAATGCGAGAATTGCGGCAGCATCGAAAAGCAAATGAGAGAACGGCGCAAAAGGATTATGTAGTTGGCCCGTCGGGCTTACAAAGACAAATGATATTCAGAACTTGTGATTTGTTTGTTCTGTAACCATTATTCAACTCCGTGTTATCACTGAATTAATGAGATTGATAATTAAATTATATAATAATACGAAACACTTGTTATGATTTTATACTGAGTTTTTCCTGAAAAATCTACGGTGCGGGTACAAACTGAGCAAATACAATTTCTTTTACATGTGCTTTTCAAACGATACCCAACCTGGGTAACTATTTCCGACAAATAGTTAATGTGCTCTGGGGTGTGACCCGTCCGTCAGACCTGATAACGATGGGACAGGCTGTGCATGATTTCGAAGTCTCATGTTGAGGCAGTAACGCCCATTCCTGCAGAGCTGCTCGCAGTCTTGGAGAGTGGCTGGTGGAAGCTGACGTGATGCAAGCAATCCCCCTAGGGCATCCCAAGCACGCTCTGTGCGATTCAGATCGGAAGAGCGAGCAGGCTACTCTATGCATGCAATATCTTCCGTTTCCAACAAAACATCAACCGCCTGTGCTCTATGTGGTTGAGCATTACCGTCCATCGGTACAAGGTATGGACCCACAGCACATCGCAACAATCGCAAATGAGGTCCCAAGATCTCGTCACGATGCCTAAACCTTGCAGATTCACCCATGCAACTTCGTGAATAGGGGTTCGAGTGGTAAAAATGATCCCTGCCCCCACCATTAGAGGTCCTCCTCAATATCGGTCTCTTGCCACAATGTTTGGGTCCAGAAATGGTGTTTCCCGTTCCCTCCAGATGCGAGTCCATCGAGAATCACTCTTCAGACTAAATCGGAACTCATCTGTGGGGAAAAAAACAACAATGGCCCATTGTTCGACCGCCCAGGTGGCATGTTGTTGACTCCAATCTAGACTTTCCCTTCTGTGAAGACGCGTCACAGGTACACATACAACAGGTCTCCGACAGTAAAGTCCACTCTGCCGAAGCCATCTGCGTATCGTTGGGCTAGATACAACACGTCCAGTGCATACTGCGAGCTCAGATGCCAGTTGCCGTGCAGTACTAAGGCGGTACCGTCGTGTCCTTACGGCCAACTGACGGTCCTCTCTTCTAAAGTCGCACGGGGTCGACCCTGCCCTGGTCTTCGGGATACGGTTTCGGTCTCTATAAACTGTCGCCTCATCCGAAAAACAACACAACGGTTTACACTAAGTGCAGTATTGCACCGTCTGTGACTCTGTACGCTGCGATTATGGATGTGGAACTGTTTGGCAAACACTACGTCGTTTCATAGGTATCCTGACGTCATCGTTGGCGTGGTTGTCCGTTGACCGGAATGCCATCTTTCGTGCGGAGCAACATCATCTGCATTTAATCAAGAATGTGAGAATTTTATGAGGTCTAATACCCACCAGAAAATAACTCCTCACGACATTTGTCCTATCTTTAGCAAAGCCTTCATGAGGATTGCTAATATTGAGAAGAGTATCTCTGGCTTTAGCAAAACAGGAATTTTTTCTCTAAATCCTACCACATTTGATAACGAAGATTTCATGCGTGTGCACCCAGACGAAGAAATAGACCTAGCTTTAACAGTTGTTGGGGACTGCAGCGCTAATAATGATGAAAGTAGTGACACAGTTGTGCTCTGTTCTTCAGAGACAGTGACTGGCGTCCCCGATGATAGAGACAAAGCCTTAGGCCTACACGATCAGCCCGAAGTTGGGCTGCAATTCAAAGATATTTCTCCCTTACCAGGACCTCTTAAACTGAGGAAAACTGCCAGACAACATCATTCCTCAATTTTTACTTTGACTCCTAACAAAGCTAGTTTACAAAAAACAGCAGAGAGAAAAAAAAGCAAAATTAATAAATAGAGAAAGAAAATCAGTGCTAAAGTCTAACGGATAAAGCAAGTTCAGAAAGTCTGCTTCAAAGATAAGACCTCAAAAATTTGAAACAAAGAAATGTTGACGGGATCTTTCTTTTGATTCTTCATCAGATGATGATTTGGACCTACCATAGCACAAACTTTGTAGTGACGATGAGATGGATGACGTTGACTCTTTCGGAGAAACTAGTGTTAGGCCTACGAGCAAGAATGGAACTTTTAGGGTCGGCGACTCTGTTTGGATGCTTTGCGGAGAGTTTGGGAAAAACAGGGAGCTGTGGTTTCGATGTGTGAGTTGCAGTGGATGGGTTCATTCAGAGTGTAGTGCATGTGACACAGCTAAAAACTATACTTGCGGCTACTGCCATTAAAACAGGGGATAGATATGTTGCGAGACAAGTTGGCACCATATTCCAATAATTTTGTTTTACCAGTAAAAGGATTTTCTGTCTTTAGAAACTTTAATAAGTTGTAAAGTTTATGGTTTTCAATTCTAAATAAATTCTGAATTTCGAATTTCTTAATTTGATTTATTTTTACAGAGTTTTTGTCTTTTTATGTGCTATGCCGTATTACGCCACCCCGTGGGGTAATACCTTGCAACGTAACGCCGCCCGAAGTGGCCGAGCGGTTGTAGGCGCTACAGTCTGGCACTGCGCGACCGCTACGGTCGCACGTTCGAATCCTGCCTCGGGCATGGATGTGTGTGATGTCCTTAGGTTAGTTAGGTTTAAGTAGTTCTAAGTTCTAGGGGATTGATGACATCAGAAGTTAAGTCCCATAGTGCTCAGAGCCATTTGAACCATTTTTTCGTGCAACGTAACACTTTTGTAAAACAGCTATAGGAACGTAAATCGATTTAATATAGCAAATATGAAGCCATAAACGTATGAGGCATTGATTTCTTGCCCAAGAAAAGGTGTTCGGCATTTTAACTGAGTTCAAAAAATACGAAATATTTGAAAAATGGCTTACGTGCACGGTATTTCCCCGCTCTCCCCTACACAAATCACTAAAAACTCCAGTCCCTTTTAAAATGCGGTAATTAACGCGCGAGACAATATAGTGGAGATTGTAATGTATGAACCGAATATATAAACAACATCTTTCTGACATACTCTCACTCCACCTGCTACAAAATACTTTGTAATTCGTACTTTGCACGTACGAGAGTAAAACTGACACGCGGACATCAGATATGCTTAAATACCTCATGAAAAAAGCTTTATTCGAGTCGTAGATAGTTTCCACAACTAACGAGAAGTTGTTTCAGTCTTAGCTTCGCAACAATAAAGTAACTAACGGAGAGCACAACACAGCAGCAACTACGAAGTGGTTATTATACTGTTGTAAACCCGACACAGAGCGAGATAACGCAGCGTACTTTTTTATTTTTTAGTTATTGGCTTTCGGAAGATGCCTACACAGTCATCTCAACATAAGAAAGTCATTTACGACGATACGAACGTAGGAACAATACAACTGCCAGACCACAAGTGTATAAAATCTCCGACTCGGCCGGGAATCGAAACCGGGCCCCTTTCCTTAGCAAAGGCGCAGCTTACCTACGGAGACGGACGGTGCAGTTGTTAGCACAGTGGACTCGTTTTCGGGAGGACGACGATTCAAACCGGCGTCCGGAAATCCAGATTTAGCTTTTCCGTGATTTTCCTAAATCGTTTCGAGGCGAATGTCAGAAAGGTTCTCTTGAAAGAGCACGACCGATCTCCTTCCCCATCTTTGAATATTCCGAGCTTTTCTCATTCTCTAAAGACCACGATGTTGCATGGCGCTAAACCCTAACCTTCCTTTCTTACTGTAAGGCCTACGCTACATATTATTATTATTATTATTATTGTCATTATTTGTGGCAGTGGTCAGACTGAAGTCTTCCAATTTCTGCCACCTCAGAAGTAAGGACTCTAGAAATCAAGTGATTTACTAACAATAGGCCTAAGTATAGTGCACACAAGTAAATTAAGTTGATTCTGAATTGGTATGTAGGATTTGGATGATGCTTGCACCACTGGGGAGATGACTTGTGTAGAAGAAGCATGTTCTGTAACAAGTGTCCAGTCTACTCTCAATGTAGACAGTTAGTTTTGCTTTCTGAGGAGGAGTTTTAGGTAGCATTCGCATACCACTGAAAACTGCTCCATCATTCTAAAAAGGGAAAGACTGCTAAAGTAATGAGTACCAATTCTCCAATGGACTCAATAGTTCGTGTTTCAGTAACACCTACAAATAATAAATATCTTTTATCTTTCGTCATCTCAAAAACTAAATTATTCAAAGAAAATTCTTTTTCATCGTAAAGTTTAGTCAAGTGTTAATGCTGATGACTGTAGGACCGAGGGAGAAAGGAGTGGGGGGGGGGGGGGGGGGGAGAACTAGGAAGAGGGTACAAGTTAGTATCTGATCGTACTCAGAGGCAATGGTCTGAGAAGGGTTGGTAATAAACGCTGTAAAAGTGCGCAGGACTATGCGAAAATCGAAAAGATAGATGAAGCGTATAGAAAAGCTAGCGAGACCATTGGAGGAAAGAGAAGCAGCTCTATGAATATTAGGAGCTCAGATTGTAACCCGTGCTAGCGACAGAAGGGAAAGCTGGAAGTCGGAAGAATACACTGACTACCCAGATCATTATGACCATCTACCTAATAGCCGGTGTGTCCACCTTTCACACGGGTAACAGCGGCAACACGTCGTGTCATGGAAGCAATGAGGCCTTGGTAGGTCGCTGAACAGAGTTGTCACCACCTCTGGATACACAAGTCACCTAATTCCCATAAATTCCAGTGAGCTCTGACGCCACGTTCAGCCACATCCCAAATGGATTCTATCGGGTTCAGATGTGGCGAGTTGGAGAGCCAGCACATCAATTGGAACTCGCCACTGTGTTCCTCTAATCACTTCTGGCTTTGTGCGCATTACCTTGTCGAAAAATGCCACTCCCGTCGGCAAACGTGATCGGCATGAAGGGGTGTACGTGATATGCAACCAGTGTACGATACTCCTTGGCCGTCATGGTGCCTTGCTCGAGTTCCACTGGACCCATGAATTTCGACGTGAATGGTACCCGGAGCATAATGGAGCGGCCGCCAGCTTGTCTCCATCCCACGTACAGCTGTCAGGGAGCTGTTCCCCTGGAAGACGACGGATTCGCGCCCTCCCATCGGCATGATGAAGAAGTTATCGGGGTATCAGACCAAGTAACTTTCTACCACTGCCCCAACGTCCAATCGCGATGGTCACGTGCCCATTTCAGTCATAGTTGCCAATGTCGTGGTGTTAACATTGGCACGTGCGTTGTATGGAGACACTAACACGTGAATATAGCAAACAAGTTCAAATGTAGGTCGGTAGCAGTATCTACGCAGAGTTGAAGACTCTTGCACAGAATTATGTAGCATGGAGAGCTCCAGTGGTCGGAAGACAACAACATCAGTAACCACAACAAGCTTTTCTTTAATTCTCAAAGGGACTTCAAAAAAAGTCATTGTCCCACCGGGCTGCGTGGTTAAATGTTTTTGACAGGAAAGTAAATTCTTATTCCATGAACACATTGACCGAAAACTACCAAAGTGATACTCCAGTGTTTGCATACTTTTGGGATATGCTGATTAAAATTTCATCCTTATACATGATTATTCTCAGTAAGCGTAAATCCCGTTCTTGCAGGTGAATAGTGAGGGTATACGTTTGTTATTGGGGTTCCTAAAGTTACTTGAACTTTTTTTCAGGAGGAGAGCGGAACACAGCATGGCCACAGTGCGTGGACATGCAGCTTATCTGCATCTTTCGGCCTTTGAGAAAGGTCAGATCATTGGCATGGGGAACATGTGAATTGCATACCTTCAGATCACACAGACAATTGGCTGCAGTGGAATTACTGCAGGAACAGTGGTGAGGGCATGGAAACAGGACTACTGAGACGCAAGAAGAGTTGACACGGTGCTTCCAGAGCGCCTACACCACGATAAAATCATAGGATTTTTCGACAGGCTCTGACACACGGATGATCTCAGCTGCAGTCCAGGCGGAAGTAACAGATAGAGCACCGTTTCTAACAGTTGGGAACAGTTTATTGGAAACTGGATTGGGATCTTGAGTTCCCAGTTGTCAGGGACAATTATTCTAAAACACACGCGACACTACACCCTGAAGACTTCTTGGTGTTGTGCCAAATTTCCAACACCCTTGTCACAGAAGGCAGTCTGTATGCTGGTCTGCAGCTCGCTGTCTGTGCCAGAATAATGTCCTCATAGCCTGCGGTCCATGTGCGAAAAGACGTGAAAATCAAGGGGTGCCAAGTTCGGGCGGTGTGGTGGGTGACCAAAGACTTCTCATGGAAAACGCTGCAGGATCAACTATGTCGCAACCGCTGTGTGCTGCGGAGCATTGCCGTGAAGAAGGACAATGCCTCATGAACACATCCTCTCCGTTTGTTCTGAACTGTCTCTCGTAGAAAGTTTTCTCTATTCGCCTGATCCACTCGCTGATCATTGACTGATATTGGCCTCCTTCCCTGACAGCGTCCATCATGAACATCTGTCTGTACTTCCTGCTTCATACTACCTGTGCCATTGCCGCACTAAGTTGTCACACATGACAGTAAGATTAGGTGGGATGCATGAAATCAGGCGGAAGCCCTCAAAATGAAGAAATCGAATGACGACATGCGCTTCACACTTGACACGAGACTCTCTTGTTGTAGGCATCACTATATTGTCGCTGTGCGCTCGTAAGTGAAAGGTGTGACATGACGCGATCGACGGGTCTACTAGAGACACTGCGCAATAATCTGCCCAAAGCTTAGTGGGATTTTCACTTTGATTTAATTTCGCGACCGATCGGACCTTAGTGGGGGGAGGGGGGGGGGGTGAGGTTATCGTCGTAAGGTGAATCTTTGTAGTCGAAAATGTGTGTGATGCACTTCATCGTTGGCCAAGGTCCTTTCTAGCGTTCCTATAGAAAATGAAAATATTGCTTTGCAAGTGAACTTGTTACAATATTGTAACACCAGGGCATATGAAGTTCAAGTCCAACAGGGATGGACAGATCCCCCTGGGAGCTTACAGAGGCAAACGCGAGCGGATAAGATGACCTAGGCCGCATAGGGTAGGTAGAGGACGAGTGTTGCTGGTAATGGCGTCTATGAGACACATTCTACATCTACATCTACATTTATACTCCACAAGCCACCGAACGGTGTGTGGTGGAGGGCACTTTACGTGCCACTATTATTACCTCCCTTTCCTGTTCCAGTCGCGTATGGTTCGCGGGTAGAACGACTGCCGGAAAGCCTCTGTGCGCGCTCGAATCTCTCTAATTTTACATTCGTGATCTCCTCGGGAGGTATAAGTAGGGGTAAGCAATATATTCGATACCTCATCCAGAAACGCACCCTCTCGAAACCTGGACAGCAAGCTACACCGCTATGCAGAGCACCTCTCTTGCAGAGTCTGCCACTTGAGTTTGCTAAACATCTCCGTAACGCTACCACGCTTACCATATAACCCTGTGACGAAACGCGCCGCTCTTCTTTTCTCTATCTCCTCTGTCAACTCGACCTGGTACGGATCCCACACTAATGAGCAATACTGAAGTATAGGTCGAATGAGTGTTTTGTAAGCCACCTCCTTTGTTGATGGACTACATTTTCTAAGGACTCTCCCAATGAATCTCAACCTGGTACCCGCCTTACCAACAATTAATTTTATATGATCATTCCACTTCCAATCGTTCCGTACGCATACTCCCAGATATTTTACAGAAGTAACTGCTACCAGTGTTTGTTCCGCTATCATATAATCATACAATAAAGGATCCTTCTTTCTATGTATTCGCAATACATTACATTTGTCTATGTTAAGGGTCAGTTGCCACTCCCTGCACCAAGTGCCTATCCGCTGAAGATCTTCCTGCATTTCGGTGCAATTTTCTAATGCTGCAACTTCTCTGTATACTACAGCATCATCCGCGAAAATCCGCATGGAATTTCCGACACTATCTGCTAGGTCATTTATATATATTTTGAAAAGCAATGGTCCCATAACACTCCCCTGTGGCACGCCAGAAGTTACTTTAACGTCTGTAGACGTCTCTCCATTGAGAACAACTTGCTATATTCTGTTTGCTAAAAACTCTTCAATCCAGTCACACAGCTGGTCTGATATTCCTTAGGCTCTTACTTTGTTTATCAAGCGACAGTGCGGAACTGTATCGAGCGCCTTCCGGAAGTCAAGGAAAATGGCATCTACCTGGGAACCTGTGTCTAATGTTTTCTGGGTCTCGTGAACAAATAAAGCGAGTTGGGTCTCACACGATCGCTGTTTCCGGAATCCATGTTGATTCCTACAGAGTAGTTTCTGGGTTTCCAGAAATGACATTATGCGCGAGCAAAAAACATGTTCTAAAATTCTGCAACCGATCGATGTCAGAGATATAGGCCTATAGTTTTGCACATCTGATCGACGACCCTTCTTGAAAACTGGGACTATCTGTGCTCTTTTCCAATCATTTGGAACCTTCCCTTCCTCTAGAAACGTGCGGTACACGGCTGTTAGAAGGGGGCAAAGTTCTTTCGGGTACTCTGTGTAGAATCGAATTGGTATCCCGTCAGGTCCAGTAGACTTTCCTCTGTTGAGTGATTTCAGTTGCTTTTCGATTCCTTGGACACTTATTTCGATGTCAGCCATTTTTTCGTTCGTGCGAGGATTTAGAGAAGGAACTGCAGTGCGGTCTTCCTCTATGAAACAGCTTTGGAAAAAGGTGTATAGTGTTTCAGCTTTACGGGTGTCATCCTCATTCCTGCAGTTGTTCGCATAAAGTATCATCGTGTTATGTTGTCCACGGCTACATTCACAGAAAACATGTAACATAGCATGAACAATGTCTGCACTCGCAATGACTGTCAGATTTTGTAAGCAGTGCCATCTGGACAAAACACAATATTGAAAAGAAATTTGTTTTGTGGAGACACTGTGTTGCCGATGCAGGATTTTGTGCACAAACTGACTTCTCGATTACGTTCCATAAATAGTAGATGGGTGGCCAGTTCTTTCGCTCGATTTGCCCAAAACGTTCGTCAAACCAGTAGCGAACAATTGTGGCCGAGTGACACGGCGCATTGTCATCCATAGAAATTCCATCGTTGTTTGGAAACATGATGTCCATGAATGGCTGCAAATGGTCTAAGAGTAGCCGAAGGTAACCATTTTCGGTCAATTATCGGTTCAGTTGAACCAGGGAGCGCAGTACATTCCATATAAACACAGCCCATACCATTATGGATCCATCACCAGCGTGCACATTGCCTTGTTAGCAACTTGGGTCCACGGCCTCGTTTTGTCTGTGACACAAAAGAACCGTACTATCAGCTCTTACCAACTAAAATCGGGAGTCATCTGAGCAGGGCAGGGTTTTCCAGTCGACTAGGATCCAACCGACATGGTCACAAGCCTAGAAGAAGCGCTGCACGCGATGTCGTGCTATTAGCAATGGCACTCGCGCCAGTCGTCTCCTGTCAGAACCAATTTTCGGCAAATTTCAAGTCACTGACGGACGCGTTCGTCATCAGTTCCACATTGATCACTCCGGTTATTTCACACAGCGTTTCTTGTCTGTCAGCACTGACAGCTCTATGCAAACGCCGCTACTCTCGGTCGTTAAGTAAAGGCTGTCGGCCACTACGTTGTCCGTAGTAAGAGGTAATGCCCGAAATTCGGTATTGTTCACACACTATTGTCACTGTGGATCTCAGACTACTGATTTCCTAAATGAAATATCCATTGCATTTAGCTGTAACTACCATTCGACGTTCAGAGTCTATTAAAGTGCGCGTCATTTATGTTGGCGGCCGAGTTTAGGTTCGTTCTGCGCATCTGACGTCACAAAACACAGTCAGCCAATGAACAGAGAACGACGTTGCCAGATCTCGACTGCAGTACAGAGCACGGACGAGTGTCTTCAGTTTTAGAAACGTTCAGTCATAAATAAAGTAATAGAACAAAAGCAATGTCTTGACAGCAGGCTTTCTTTTATAGAAAGTTTGGAAAAAGCATTCTTTATACCAATTGCTTCATATTCTATTAATTAATTAAACCAAACAAGCTATAAGACTCCTAATTCAGGCGATAGCAAGGAAAGGTGTTTGTATCAATCTCACGAACCGCTTTTTCGCAATAAAGAACAGCGATAATTGTTTATTTCCTATTGTACTTCGACGAAGCGTGAGTAATTCATAGTCATACCAACAGTGTTTGTCAGTATTTAGCGTGACGTGTTAGAGGCCTCATGGATTTTCATTGTCAGACGAGTTGCGGTAGCGTAACGGCTAAGTTGTTGGTCTTCTACGTGAAAGGTTATGAGTTCAAACCTTGTGCGGTGCTTGATACTTTCATTCTTAAAAAAAATATCGAAGTGCATTTCTTCATGAATAATATTCGTTTGAATGAAATTTTTTGAAATTTCTAGTGCTTTGTCTCTTCATTAACCCTTTCGCTGCTGCAGACACGTGCTCTCCGCATTCCGCGCTGTACGCGATTTTGTCATCACTGCACTGCTCGCCTGTGCAGACACATGATGTTCTCACTGCTTTGACACACTTATCATTCGATTTCACAAAAACTATTCGTCCCAAAAATTTGATTTTTACAGTTCTTCTTGACTGATACCTTCCCCCCATAAATGGCTTAATTTTGTTTCGATGTTCAACGCAGTTATTATGCAGCATTAAATGTAGTAAACCATTGCACGAAATTTTGAAGAGCTTGCAGAGGTATAAGTCCATAGCGTATACTTTACGTATGGCCGATTTTAGTTGCCACAATGTTGAGAATGAAATGTGGACATGATACCTAAATTTCATATAAAATTTACTGTATAACAATATCTCATTTAATTTAAGTACCACATAGGTGTCGTATGTAATATTGAGAAATATCCCGTCTTCTGCGACTGTAATAAAAGTTTTATATACACCGGACGCGTTTGGCTTTATTTTAAAGCACTTCAATCAATGAAAGGTATGGCACATACACAATGGTACTCGTGTTCTCTTTTTTGTTTTAGTTCCGCAGTCGCAGTTTTACCAATGGTACTGCAACTGTAATAAGCGACTTATTTAGACCAGACGCGTTTCTCTCTTTTGAAGCATCTTCAGTGGACAGTATTTTGTCTCCTCCATTGCCAAGTCACCTTTCGTAGTTTTGTGCTGCGGCAACACAATATTCAACGTTTGTGTAGGCTGATCAGTGTTTTAGCAAATAAATGATGTTTGTGTGTGCCACACACAAAAATTATATTTGACATAGCTCAGAGCACTTCAATGATAGACGGGATATTCAAGTCCTAATGTTTTTGTAAGTCCGCAGTTTTGTTTAATGTATTTTGTCTACTTCCTTTTGATTGATTGAAGTGCTTTAAAATGAAACCAAACGTGCTCAGTGTGAATAAAACTTTTGTTACAGTCGCGAAAGACGGAATATTTCTCAATATTACATACGACACCTATGTGGTACTTACATGAGATATTGCTATAAAGTAAATTTTATATGAAATTTAGGTATCTTGTCCACATTTCATTCTCAACATTGTGGCAACTAAAATCGATCATATGGAAAGTATACTCTATGGACTTTTACCTCTGCAAACTCTTCAAAATTTCGTGCGATGGTTTACTATATTTAATGCTGCATAATAACTGCGTAGAACATCGAAACAAAATTAAGTCATTTGTGGGGGGAAGGTATCAGTCAAGAAGATGTGAAAAAATCTAATTTTTGGGCCAAATAGTTTTGTGGAATCGAACGATAAGAGTGTCAAAGCAGTCGGAACACGATGTGTCTGCACAGGCGAGCAGTGCAGTGACAAAATCGCCCACAGCGCGGAATGCAGGGAGCACGTCTTTGTAGCAGCGAAAGGGTTAATGCGGCCGTGGTGGCTTTACTTCATGAACTGCACGCTCCCCCCTAAACGTAAGCTTGCGAACTAAGCTATACTATGGCGCTGCTTCTATTGGCGCGTGCGTCGTGTGCAACTGGCAACGCAGCAATCTCAAGCGTCTGGGCGGGCATGCGCGAGCCGCCAAGATAAAAGAATTGAACTATAATTCCCGTCGTGCAATCATAGCCACGCCGGAAACCTTTTCGCATGAATCACCTGCAAACAAATGGCAGCACCCACAATGCACTACCTATTCATACCTTGTTTATGTGATACTGTAGCCACTAGTATGTATATGTGCATATAGCTGTCTCGTGGCTTTTATCATCTATGTGTAAAGATCTCGTGAGAAAAGACAGACCTGCATTGTGGACAGGGATTCTTTTCTCTTCGTAAAGTGATGAGCCGATTTCCCAGCGTCGGTTTACATGCGATGAATAACCTTTGGCCTAAAGTGTTGTAAAAGTGTTCCTAAAAATTTAATGTAAAACAATAACAAAGTAGGATAAGTCAGGACACCAGTATCCAGGAAATGTGGACGTGGAGATGAGCCTCTTGGCTGATGTAGAACACTTAGCTAAGGCTCAAGATAGTAACCCAATATCGTCTAATAACTGCCGACTTGTGTGTGTTTTGAACAGTTTCTGCTGTAGAAATTTACTAGAAGTGTACATAATTGCTTGTTAACTTAAGTATCATGGGCCTGTCCTTTTGGAGAGCCTTTCCTCTGGTGCGTAGGAATTGCGTGACTTTGTCGAGAGGAGAAAGAACCCTGTGTTGGTAGAGAAGGCAGTTTGGCTCGGGATACGTCATGAGCATGCTTCTTCTGTGGATCGAGAAGAGAACACACTTCGGTTCGGGATCCAGTGGAGAATGCTCTTCCTCTGTGGATCGTGAGGAGAGCACTTCGGTCCGAAATAATAGAGAGAACTCACTTCATATGGAGATCCAATAGAGAAGTTTTCGATGGTGTTCAGCCAGAGTCATGAAACACCATTTGACTGTTACTATATTTATCTTCTGTTATTCTAGATTTCGGCTTTTATGCCATTATCAAGTAGAATCTTAGGACATTAGCTTGACATACCTGTTAATGCAGTCCAAAGCAAGACTGGCTTAACAGATATGACTGTTAATGGTCTAAGGACTTACAGCATTGTACTTGATAATGTCATGAAAGCCGAAATATAGATAGTGCAAAAGACAAATACAGCAAATGAGTGGTGAATATGGTGACATGTTGCAGCTTGGTTGAACAGGATCTGTGAGTTACTATTCGTTTGTAGGCACTTTGTTAGAATGAGGTACATTTCGTGAATATAATAGTTTTCCCAGGTTAATGAGGCTCGGTCATGACTCGATCAGCAACGTTATTTCCATATGGTAGTTTGTTATTCTTTTGACGGATTCGGACAATCACTGGGTGTCAACCGCAGATTTATCTTCCTATGATTTATATGTCGAGTTTGATTTGACTCCACCCACCTATTCTATTCAGTCTTTGGCAGGACATTCAAATGCTACATTAGTACTGGTACAGGTCAATAATTTTTAATTTTCTCTCTATATTACTTGTGATTGAACATATTTCATAATACTTTGTTATTGAGATACGTTAGTAGGGAACTTTGGGTAAAAGAGGGATTCATCTGGAACACTGGTTCATTTGAGTTAGTTAATCACCCTGTTTGTTAACCTTCATGTGGTGTAACACCAATGTCTCACGTTTGCTAGGGCTGCTCCTGTCACATTGGTTGAACCTGGGGTGACACCATTTATTAACTTGCGACGAGCATATCTGACTACCGGCCAGCCCAACCAATGTGGATGATTCCGACTTCCATAGGGGTATGTCGAAAACTCTTGTACAGAGCAACAGTGTTCTGGCTAATGCCCACCCAAGTTCTCCTAGCGATCGTTCAGACTTGGATAATAGTGGACAACGGGACGATGGTTTACACGGAACTGACGCACGTGGATAGTTTGACCGCACAGCGAGGCTGAACTCCTGTGACGCTGACGGGTCCAATGTCCCATGTCTCGATGGTTGTTTTGTGCGCAAACAATGAGGCATATCCGCTCCGACCATCTAGGAGCTGTTCAAAGCTTCACATTTTCACAGTGTGGAATCTTACTCCTCCACCACAATTAAAGATTGATTGGGACACTCATTACTGCTACGCTTCTAGACTGGTGACCGCTCCTCATCGCCTGCTCATTACATACACTGCCTGGTCAAAAATATCCGGCCACCTCTTAGTGGATATTAATATGGCGTGTGTCCAACGTTCGCTTTATAACTGCTTGAGCTCTGCAGGGAACACTTTCACTAAGGTGTCTGAGTGTCTGTGCAGGAAAGGCAGCGTGTTGTTCCTCAAGAGCCGAAATAAGAGTAGGTGGTGATTTCGGACGCTGACTCATCCGTAAGATATTCCATTGGGTTCAGGTCTTCAGGTCGGGACTGTGGGCAGGACATTCCAAGAACCATTGACCCCGAGGTGCTGCTTTATGGCAGAGTGCATTTCCATGCTGACAGGAATAATCATCGTCCCCAAGCTTTTTATTTACCGTATCCAGTACACAATGCTAGAGATATGTCCACATGCTACCACATTTAGCGTTATCTTCAGTGCAATATGGGGACTACATCCTAAACGTGGTTAACACCTACACACTGTAACATCACCTCCTCTGTAATTCACTTCTGGCACCACACATGATGACAGGGTACATGCCCCATGAATTCGTCGAACCCAAACCCTTCCATCACGTTGCCACAGGGTATGGCATGATTCATCACTCCAAATTGTTTCCAGTCATCCACTTTGCACGACTTCAAGCACCGCTTAGCATTAGCTACAGAAATTTGTGACTTATGAGGAGCAGCTCAACCATTCTGCCACATTCATTTTAATTGGTCGCCTACAGTAATACGCCGTGGTGGACGGGTCCTGTCCGTCGGTATATGATGTCTGCCTTTTCTTCCTTTGGTTGTGGTTGCCCCTTCGCGCTTCCACTCCACAATCTCATCACGAACAGTCGACTTGGCCAGCTTTGGGAGGGACGCAATGTCTCTGATGGATTTCTTTCTCAGGTGACATCCAGCCACTAGTATACGTTTGAAGTCACTGAGCTCTCCCGACCAATTCATTCTGCTGTTACTGCCTCTTTACTGACAACACAATACTCCCTGCCTCATTTTATACGGGCGGGTCCGTCCCTTGTGGCATCTGGTGGTCAATTCCTTATTACAGAGGCGTGTCTGGAAACTCTGATCATAGAGTGTAATTTTGGCAGCTAATTGAAGTAACAGGTATTCCCTCTTAAGGGTGTACGCTAATGTCAAACGCACACTATTTAAAAGATGCACCAAATCCACAGTTTTGAGGAAATGGCAAATAGATTTTATACCATATTTAACATTTACTGTTAAGTTCCTTGTACTATGTATATTAACTTTTGCGCTGGAATACGAAAGTTTTGTTTTAAAAAATAATATACATACCCTTTTTCACAAACTATTCAAGATATTTCTACATAATTTTCTCTGTTTAACCTCTTTGCGTATAGTAATCTTCCTTCATAAGGGTTTTTTCAATGTGTCGAATAGGAGAATTTTAATAATTTTTTGTTGTACTTCGATAATTATAAAATTCATGCAACATTCTATGCACTTTGACTCATATCTCAGCTTACACTCAGAATTTAAAAATTTACTCTTGAGATAACATTCATGAGGTTTGTAACAACAAGTGTACAAAACTTCGTAATTATAGCCTTCATAGATTCTGAGAAGAAGGTAAATAAATAAAGAAAAACATAACTTTCAGGAAATGCAATGATAACGTTCATCATAACGTTTTTTCTTATGTCATCTCTTCAGAAGCTCCCAGATCTGTACTCAGGGTCCTCTTTTCGTTCAAGCATTCTCTTCTAGTTTCTTGTTTCCTGATTTCTTTCCTTTATCAGGTCTTCACTTGACTTTTCAGTTGCAGAGAAAGGCTGTAGATCTCTTTTTTTCCGAGATGTCTTCACTGAAATTTTCTATCTTAAAGCCCATTCTCTCTAACATCTTCATCCTCCCTACATTACTGTCATTATCTACAAGAACTCCATCATACGTTACAATTCTGACAACAGCAACAGATGAAAATGTGGTGTTAGGGCGTCTTTCCCACATGAGAGAATTTAGAGACTCATCTGGATTCTGGGTTTTGCCATGAACACACTTTTTTACAAGAAGCACAACCTTCTAGATGTATGTAAATTGAAGGTGGACAAGGAGAGACGGGAAAGGGAAGGGATCACTGCTGTGAGATGCGTCGGGATATGAGATGCGTCGGGATATTACGCGAGATCAGCGGGCGACGAGTGAAAATGTATACCGGACCGAGATTCGAACTCAGGACCTCCTACTTACTTGGCATGTGGGTTAACCACTGCGCCTTCCTGAACGCAGGGTTATCGCAGCTGCGCGGACAATCTCGCCTCACAGCCGATCCGCAGTCCCATCTAGTGCCACCTACCCGGTGAACTTAGAGTCTAATTTGGATTCTGGGTTTTGCCATGAACACACGTTTCTAGATATTCAGGATTGACAGCCCTGTAGATGTAGCCTGTGCAAGTTTCCTTCAAATTAATCCACGGAATAGTTGTTTATCGAGCTACTATTGAACAGCTTCAAGAATGGTCGTGGCAGGACGTTCGCATCAGCCCTTTAAATATTTTTAGGCACTTCGGATGCTATTTCAGCACTGATACTTGGGAAATGTACTGACCATGAGTTCTGCTAATAAATAAAAAACACGTTTCAAATTGACATTTTTGCTCAATTTCATGAACGTCCCCCCTTAAAGCGGAGTCAAAGATTTTTGTGTCAGTCTTATTCGATAACCTGTCGCGTCCCGGCACAGGTCCCGGATACCAATATAGCGCTGGTCGAGCCTGCGTGGCGCAATCGGGACGTTGACGACAATTATGGGTTTGTGGTTCCCTTTAACTAGTCTTTATTACGGAGGTGAGAGGAAGTAGAATCTCCTGAGCTGTCTAAGGGCGTGTAGGACGTGTAGATACATTAGACAATTCTTCCAGTAGGTAGCGGGTACAATGGGGGAATTGGTAGCACTGAAAAACAGTAAGGTGAGATTCCTCCTTTAACGTAATTTATTAAACTAATATCACAAAGAACATGTGAGGTGTCAGACCCTTCCCCTTACTCTGTACACTTCTATAGATTCAGCCAGAATCTCCACTTTACTCTTCGTTTAAATAAAGGACCCTTGTCCTATCCATAGGAGACAATACCAGCCAGTGGCTTGTTCCTTCTATTGCTGAAACTAGCTGTAGAGGCTACTTGAGACAGAGACAAACTGTCCATGTTCAAAACTATTCCACGGTAAAACTTCTACTTAACTGACATTTGTAGTTGATTCCACCAGAGCATCACCGTCTTCTCGTAGTTGCAGTTACTATAGACTCATCAGTAGCGGATGCTACCTTCTCGATGCTGCCGGGCTTTGGGCGCTGCTTGTGCCCTCTTCGACTTCTGCGACGACTCTGCTTCTTGCTGCTTGTGGATTACCTTAAATACTCATTGTGAAGGTCTGCCCTGCTCGGACGCAGCCCTCGCATCCGCTTTTTCTAACTTATTTTTCGGTCTTCCCAGACATTTCGTCGCTGTAGACCTACATTGGTTTCGATATGTCCAGCAGAGTCCCGGGCGGAAAGTTCCTTCTCATCCTCAAAGGTCCGAGAGACGCGCTGTTCGTATCCTCGACGTGTTTACTAGCTCGGGCTATTTGTACTGTGTGACACTTTCCCTTCCGTGTCTGCGGTACTGCGCGGCGTCCGCTTGAGAAATACTGGCTGAACCTTTACATTATGAATAGCTATGTTATTTTATTAATTAAATCCTCTGGGGACCTGACAAACCATTGGCGCCACCCTGCACCGTGAGAACAGAGGGCCGGAGTGAGGAAGAACTGTGGCCTGCGGCATGGGTTCACATGTGGAGGCTAGGCGCAATGGACTCCGCAGCATTGCGCGTTCAGCGTCAGGTTGACGTACGCGCCCCGCACCTATATGCCTCTGGCTGTCATTGTGATGCCAGCAGAGTGGCGGCCTTTCGGGTTTCCTGGGAGACGGCCGCGGGCGGCGTTCCCACTGCGGGCACGGCTGCGCCGCGCCTCTGAACCACTGTGCCGTGCTGTGCCGCCGACGCCCACGCCTCCGGCGCCACTGAGGTCGCGCTGAAAGAGAGCGACGCCGCATCCTGCCTTCACAATCATTACGCCGTAATTGTTTGCCGCGCCGACTCGCTTTGTCGCGCGCGCAGTACGCACATCCGTCCCGCCTCGTCCCACAAAACGGCGGCGGCGTCAGCCAGTGAGGTGGTGACTCACGGCACGCGAGCGCTTCGCCCAGGCTTCTCCGCGGCTACCTGCTGTCGGCCGTAATGGTGGGTGTCAACGAATGCTATACACGCGCAGTTACTCATCCAGACGTGGTCTATAGTGTACTGGAGTGAGAGAGCACATAACTAACACCCAATCCTGCCAATTAAGGTACGGCCACAAAAATAAACAAGAGCAACAAACAAAGCAGCCTACACGATACCTTACTTGCTGCATCCACGTAGTTTCACATATACATTTCAGGATATTAATAATGCAACACCGGGAAGAAAGCCGGCCGGAGTGGCGCTACAGTCTGGAACCGCGCGATCCCTACGGTCGCAGGTTCGAATCCTGACTCGGGCATCGATGTGTGTGATGTCCTTAGGTTAGTTAGGTTTAAGTAGTTCTAAGTTCTAGGGGACTGATGACCTCAGATGTTAAGTCCCATGGTGCTCAGAGACATTTGAACCATTAGAACCGGGAAGAAAAACAAATGACAAAATTCTATGTTTAATAATTCCATCGTTACTGATCGTGCGAACGCAGTCGTATGAGTCGAGATTAGGAGATACAAGGCGTGTTTTATTTTATTTTATTATTTTTAAGTAATCATCGTTTTTAAGTAAAATAAAACAAGTAAAATTTTCTTAGCTATTTTATTTTTAAGAGAAAGCCTGTACTGTACTCAATTTTTCTACATGATTCTCACCAATATTAGTGCACTTATCGTATCGTGCAACCAGCTTTAAATACTATCATCGTAGAAATCTGCTGCCTGAGCATAATTTCCGTTAATTGAAACATCCTCTAACAATTGCATAATGAACACTTTGCTTGACACTTTAGAAAACTTACCACATAACATCGAATTAGTAAAGCGTCTGTTCCCTCTTTTAGATCAGCTTTCTGCACTAAATCGTCGCCCGCTTTGCTCCTCACCATGCACATTCGTACCCCCATTTCAAGAGTTTTGTACCATCCCATCTTTCATAAGTACCGATCTACATCTACATCCATAATCCGCAAGCCACCTGACGGTGTGTGCCGGAGGGTACTTTGTGTACCTCTATCAGTTCTCCCTTCTATTGTTTTTGGAAAGAGAGATTGTCGGTATGCCTCTGTGTGGGCTATAATCTCTCTGATTTTATCCTCATGGTCTCTTCGCGACATATACGTAGGCGGAAGCAATATATTGCTTGAGCCCCCGGTGAAGGTATGTTCTCGAAACTTCTACAAAAGCCCGTACTGAGCTACTGAGCGTCTCTGCTGCAGAGTCGTCCACTGGTGTTTATCTATCATCTCCGTAACGCTTTCGCGAATATTAAATGGTCCTGTAACGAAGCGCGCTGCTCTCCGTTGGACCTTCTCTATCTCTTCTATAAACCCTATCTGGTACGGATCCCACACCGGTGAGCAGTATTCAAGCAGTGGGCGGACAAGTGTACTGTAAACTACTTCCTGGCAGGCCGGAGTGGCCTAGCGGTTCTAGGCGCTTCAGTCTGGAACCGCGCGACCGTTACTGTCGTAGGTTCGAATCCTGCCTCGGGCATATATGTGTGTGTTGTCCTTAGCTTAGTTAGGTTTAAGTAGTTCTAAGCTCTAGGGGAGTGATGACCTCCGCTGTTAAGTCCCATAGTGCTCAGAGCCATTTGAACCATTTAACCTACTTCCTTTGTTTTCGGATTGCATTTCCTTAGGATTCTTCCAATGAATCTCAGTCTGACATCTGCTTTACCGACGATTAATTTTATATGGTCATTTCATTTTAAATCACTCCTAATGCCTACTCTCGGATAATTTATGGAATTAACTGCTTCCAGTTGCTGACCAGCTATATTGTAGCTAAATGATAGAGGATCTTTCTATGTATTCGCAGCACATTACACTTGTCCACATTGAGATTCAGTTGCCATTCCCTGCACCAGGCGTCAATTCGCTGCAGATCATCCTGCATTTAAGTACAACTTTCCATTGTTACAACCTCTCTATATACCACAGTATCATCCGCAAAAAGCGTCAGTGAACTTCCGGTGTTATCCACAAGGTCATTTATGTATGTCGTGAATAGCAATGGTCCTACGACACTCCCTTGCGGCACACCTGAAATCACTCTTACTTCGGAAGACGTCTCTCCGTTGAGAATGACATGCTGCGTTCTGTTATCTAGGAACTCTTCAATCCAATCACAGAATTGGTCTGATAGTCCATATGCTCTTACTTTGTTCATTAAACTGCTGTGGGGAATTGTATCGAACGCCTTGCGCAAGTAAAGAAACACGGCATCTACCTGGGAACCCGTGTCGATGGCCCTCTGAGTCTCGTGGACGAAATGCGCGAGCTGGGTTTGACACGATTGTCTTTTCCGAAACCCATGCTGATTCCTACAGAGTAGATTTCTAGTCTCCTGAAAAGACATTGTACTGGAACATAATACGTGTTCCTAAATTCTACAACTGTTCGACGTTAGAGATATAGGTCTATAGTTCTGAACATCTGTTCGACGTCCCTTCTTGAAGACGGGGATAACCTGTGCCCTTTTCCAACCCTTTGGAACGCTACGCTCTACTAGAGACCTACGGTACACCGCTGCAAGAAGGGGGGGCAAGTTCCTTCGCGCACTCTGTGTAAAATCGAACTGGTATCCCATCAGGTCCAGCGGCCTTTCCTCTTTTGAGCGATTTTAATTGTTTTTCTATCCCTCTGTCGTCTATTTCGATATCTACCATTTTGTCATCTGTCCGACAAATTAGAGAAGGAACTACAGTGCAGTCTTCCTCTGTGAAACAGCTTTGGAAAAAGACATTTAGTATGTCGGCCTTTAGTCTGTCATCCTCTGTTTCAGTACCATTTTGGTCACAGATCGTCTAGACATTTTGTTTTGATCCACCTACCGCTTTGACATAAGACCAACATTCCTTAGGATTTTCTGCCAAGTCAGTACACAGAACTTTACTTTCGAATTCATTGAACACCTCTCGCATAGCCCTCGTCACACTACATTTCGCTTCGCGTAATTTTTGTTTGTCTGCAAGTGCTTTATGCTATTGTTAAAGAACGTTTAAATTATCGAAGATTATGCTCATGTGGCAGATTTCTAAGATGAGAGATATTCATAGCGGGTTGTACGATTCGATAAGAATCTTAATATTGGTGACAATGATGTAGAAGACTAGAGTACAGTACAGGGTAACGTATGTCCTTCTGACTGCCAAAATAATTTTCAGTTTTCTTTTATTGTGGTACGATCGATTTCGGCACTACCAACTCCATCCTCATACGCACCTGATGTATATACCGCTAATCCTTGCGAGGTGTGTTTCTCCTAGGATCACAGCTTGCTGTCGTCACCAACCACTGAGGGAGTCTCTTCAGAAGCTGTCCTTTGGACACAGGATTTGCAGTCCACATTACTGCTGGGCACTTATGACAGCAATTTGTGACCCTAGGAAAAACATTCCTCGTATCCATTACACGTATATACGTGTACATTGTCGGAAAAATAGCAACACCAAGAAGGAGTTGCGCAGCATAAACAAAAGTTGAATAGGCGTGTTTCTACATCTAAAAGATGATGTATATTCAGATTTCGCGGGAGTTACGTAAGAGCGGCACTATTAGTGCCTCTATGAGCTTGCAAATGAGGTTTCTCTTTAAATATATACTACGCCGGTCGTGAGCGTAAGTCGCCTTTGAGATTTGATGTCAGTCAAGAATGCCTTTAAGGGGACAAAGACGCCATTATCAACACATCACTGAATTCGAATGAAGCCGTGTGATAGAGTTACGAGAAGCTGGATGTTCCTTCTGCGATACTGCAGAAAGATTAGACAACAATATAGGCACCGTACGTGATCACTGGCTGCGGTGGTCTCGAGAATTTACGGTCGCAAGAAGAGTGAGCTCCGGACGGCGACCTGGCTCTATCCAGAGTGAAAATAGTTCAAATGGCTCTGAGCACTATGGGACTTAACATCTGAGGTCATCAGTCCCCTAGAACTTGGAACTACTTAAACCTACGTAGCCTAAGGACATCACACACATCCATGCCCGAGGCAGGATTCGAACATGTGACCGTAGGGGTCTCGCGGTCCCAGACTATCCAGAGTCAAGAGCGTTGTGTTTGGCATAAGGCTCTGACGTATCGTACTGCATCTGCAGCAGTAATATGAGCAGCAGTTGGCACCAGAGTAATACAAACAACTATTACATAACGGTTACTTCAAGGACAGCTCCGAGAGACACGCGCTGTAGCGTGCATGGGCCCCAGACCACCGTCGTTTACAACTTCAGTTGTGTCAACCGAGAGCTCCTTGAGGGCTGGGTTGAGATCTGTTGTGTTTTCCGATGAAATCTGACTCTGAGCCAGAATAAGTAATGATCATGTGTTAGATAGAAGGAGGCCAGTTGAGGGCCGGAAGCCAACCTATCTGCTCGCTAGACTCACTGGATCCACACCTGGAGCTGTGGTCTGGGATGCGATTTCATATCACAGCAGGAGCACTCTCGTGGTTATCCCAGACACCCTGACTGCAAATCTATACGTCAGTCTGGTGATTCGATATATTGTGCTGCCATTCATGAACAGCATTCCAGAGGGTCTTTTCCAAAAGTACAACGCTCGCCCACATAGCGCTGTTTTGGCGCAACATGCTCTACAGAGAGTGTCGACATGTTGCCTTGGCCTACTCTGTCAGCAGATCTTTTACGAGTGTAACACATATGACACATCATCGGACGCCAACTCCAGCTCCGCAGCTCGTGGTCGTGCGGTAGCGTTATCGCTTCCCGCGCCCGGGTTCCCGTGTGCTATTCCCGGCGGGGTCAGGGATTTTCTCTGCCTCGTGATGATTGGGTGTTGTGTGCTGTCCTTGGGTTAGTCAGGTTTAAGTAGTTCTAAGTTCTAGGGGACTGATGACCATAGATGTTAAGTCCCATAGTGCTCAGAGCCATTTGAACTATTTGAGCCAACTCCAGCGTAATCCACAAACAGCAATAACAGACCTTCTATTGACCGACAAAAACTATATCCCCAAAATAACTTCCAGAACCTGTACAACACAATGGTTGCACGTTTACATGCTTGCTTTCAACATTCTGGCAGTTACGCTGGTTCTTAATGTAACAGAATTTCACATTTTCATTGGCTTGTATAGTTCTTAGAGTAACCTGTGATCTTGCTATTTTAATCACTGAAATATGTTACATAAACGGAAGTATTCCAGAAATTTAATTATTTACGTTAATTAATTTTTGGTGTTGCTATGTTTTTCCGTTATTCTATACCAGGTGCATGTGATTATGCGTCCGGTAGTCCCGATATCCATCATAGCCCAATAAAGAGGAAATGGAAGGTAGTTTTGCAGACAGAAGGAATTTTGTTTCTAATCGGCTGAATTCTGCTATACATGGCAGAAACTAAATCGCAGAAATCTGTCGAAACAACAGAGAAAATGTGCCTGACTACTCGTAGAAGAAATACCCTGTGAGATTGGTTCAAATGGTTCAAATGGCTCTGAGCGGTATGGGACTCAACATCTGAGGTCTTCAGTCCCCTAGAACCTAGAACTACTGAAACATAACTAACCTAAGGACATCACACACATCCATGCCCGAGGCAGGATTCGAACCTGCGACCGTAGCAGTCACGCGGTTCCGGACTGAAGTGACTAGAAGCGCACGGCCACCGTGGCCGACCCCTGTGCGATGTTGATGTTACTGTCACATATCGCTGTGTCATATTAATTAATTTTCTGTCTTTATTTCGTGTTTATTTTAGTTAGGGTATTGGAGCTGTGTCCTTGGAAAGGTAACCTCGCAACATAAGTGGATGGGTGGTGTGTCGCCAGAAACGTCGCAATGACTTCTTTTCTTGGCAGAAGGCAGTATGTGAATCTCATTAGTAGAAGGGCACCTCCTTTGACGAGGTGGACGGTTTTTGCAGAAGTTGGGTAGTGACCTTACCCGCAGCATTTTAAAGCTGAGCTAGCCCCAGCGCCCCTTGTAGTGAATGAATGATGCAGCCACCCTGCTGTTCACAGAGAATAACTGAGCATGGCATTTCTACCTCTGTGCGTGTACATCTAGGAGTGAGACACCGAAGTACCATCCGAGCAGCGTGGGAAAGTCAGTTGCCCTCGCTCTAAAACTTCGATTTCTCCAATGCATCACTGTAGATAGGGTTCTTGACGAGCGAGGCTGACAGATATGGATCTTGGTGCTTTGTTCTCCTTGCAGTATTCCAGATAAATTTGAGAATTCAGATAATTTTGCTCTGGGTCAATTTGTTGTAATTTCGTGAAACGTACAAATGTTAATTTCATGAAACATATAGGCTGTTGCTATACACACGTCAATTGCAAATTCTTTAACCTGTCCTACAACTTTCCCTGGTTAGGAGACTCATTAAAAAGAAATATAACCGGTGCGTACCCAACTGGTTAACTTTACAATGACAACCTTGTCCTTGAGCTCAATAGCCAATTTACCTCTTGTGAGAGGTCCATGATTAAGGAATTTGTTGCTGGCGCACACGAGCAGATGTAATTTCGATGGATTGCTCACGCGCTGCCTGCGATATGTAAGGTATAAGAGAATCTCGGACCAGAGAGCAGTTGTCAGCAGTAGGAACTGTGCATCAGTAGGAGTAAGTAGTTGCTAGGAGTTTTGCGTGTGGAGTTGGCTGGGCCGGTCGTGGGGAGCGATGGCGGAGCCTGAGCGTTGTATTATAAGGTAAAAGCAGCTTCGTGCATATGTAGTATTGTTATATCAAGTCCCATGTAAACGTTTAAAAAAATCTCTTAATAATAATCTTTCTCATAAAAAGTAACTTTTGACAATCATTCATCTCAATTTTAAAAAATTTACTAATTTCTCCAATCCATGGTCATCCCGACTACCGTAAAGAAAAATCAGTTGTTTCGTTTTATACATGACGGATCTATCGGCCAGCATTGCACTGGGCTGTGCCAGAAAAATATCAGATAGGAGCAGATATATATGCGTTATCCGGCGACCTTATTGAGGTAAGAATTTTCAGTTTATTCCGAATGATCTATCAGGGCCATGACGCAGCATTGCTAACGTCCAGAATTTACCAGTTTAAATTCACAGTCAATTATTGAAAGGTTATAAGTGGGCCACAATTTTATTGAAAAATTAGTCACGTTATTATTGGTAGGTTATGGAATAATAAACTGTTGCTAGGTGGCGCTAAATGTCAATGCAATACATATATTTTCTGTTGGGAGGTTATTCAAAATATGAATTATATAATTATATTTTATCTGTTGGGAGGTTACACTGGTCGCCAAATGTAAACTCCCAACAGGTAAAATATAATTATATGATTCACCTCCCAACAGAAAAAATGTGTATAGCATTGACATTTAGCGTAACCTAGCAACAGTTTATTATGCCGTAACCTACCAATAATAACGTGACTAATTTTTCAATAAAATTGTGGCTCACTTATAACCTTTCAATAATTGTCTGTGAATTTAAACTGGTAAATTCTGGACGTTAGCAGTGCTGCATCATGGCCCTGATAGATCATTCGGAATAAACTGAAAATTCTTACCTCAATAAGGTCGCCGGATAACGCATATATATCTGCTCCTATCTGATATTTTTCTGGCACAGCCCAGTGCAATGCTGGCCGATAGATTTGTCATGTATAAAACGAAACAACTGATATTTCTTTACAGTAGTCGGGATGACCATGGATTGGAGAAATTAGTAAATTTTTTTAAAATTGAGATGAATGATTGTCAAAAGTTACTTTTTATGAGAAAGATTATTATTAAGAGATTTTTTTAAACGTTTACATGGGACTTGATATAATAATACTACATATGCACGAAGCTGCTTTTACCTTGTAATACAACTTTCAGGCTCTGCCATCGCTCCCCACGACCGGCCCAGCCAACTCCACACGCAAGACTCCTAGCATCTACTTACTCCTACTGATACACAGTTCCTACTGCTGACAACTGCTCTCTGGTCTGAGATTCTCTTATACCTTACATATCGCAGGCAGTGCTTGAGCAATCCATCGAAATTACATCTGCTCGTGTGCGCTAGCAACAAATTCCTTAATCATGGACCTCGTACACTCTTATATAGAGAAACCGACAAGCAATGCATTCCTTCATTTTGTATTACTATGATTTCCTTGTATTAACTGGGGATTGTTGAGTTGACTTTCTCTGAAAGTAAAAGTTAGTCATGGCTTTGCATTAATTCACAGTTTACCCACAGTTACGAACTTTCATGGCGACCCTGCCAGGATCATACTGTCTGTTTATCTGAGCTTCTCGCAGTGTGGACAGTACAGCGAAACACCTCTTGAGATACAAGAGAATTTGGTACCGTTTATGCATGAACCAGCAGCTGCTGCATGTTATAACACAGCGAATTTAAACATTTGTTGTGTGTTATGTTTTGTATGTAAATGTATTTTTGAGGTGGATTTTGTTGGGATTTTCTTGTGTGTGTGTGGATTTTGTATTGCGTGTGAAGACTTCATATTTTTGTGTGAAGGTATTCTTTTGTGTAGGTTTATTTGTTTGTGTTACGGTCTGTGGGGTGATTTTCGATTTAAATTTTTCCATGCTTGGATACAAATGCTCATGGGAGATATAGAGAAAGAAGGAAAGGTTTTTGCTATTAAGATTCAGAGCAAACCGTATCGGAAATTTCTGTGTGAGAGGTACCATCAGCGGATGCGTTGCCTGCACCCCAGGAAACCGTAGTGACAAGTCAAAAGAGGGAAGTTAGCGAGTTTTGTGAAATGGAATCAACATTAGAGCAGAGCAATTCAGACTCTGGGGACAAGGAGTATATTTCATTATGGGTACAGCGGATGATAGAAGAACCAGTAACAGACAGGGACAGCACAGATGAAAGAGACAAAAAAAACGATTAAAGAGATAGGAAAGCCAAAGCATATAGGCAGCCTACAGAAGATAAGAGACAGAAAATACGATAAAGATAGGAAATAAGCTGAGGAAGTCCGAGAAAAAGAATAAGCAGACGGAAAAAGGGGAGAAGAAAAAAACAGAAAAGCCAAGGAAGACAGGAATCGAGGAGAGGCAGGGAGAGAAAACGCGGAAGCAGTCCCAAAAATATGAGGAAGCTATGGCAGCATTTCGATGGTTATATTAAATCGGTAGACGAAAAGGTGGTTGAGGTTTCTAAGATAGTCGAGAGGAGCGTGACCAGGCTAGTTCAGGCTGAGACAAACCTGAAGACACTGGAAGAAACGAAAAACTCACTTCATCAGAGAGCGTATACTTTGGAGAAGAGTACTGAATCTGAAACCAGAGAATCCATGTGCTTTTCGGAAACTGAATTTTTATGGTTCCGTATCTCTATAAGTAAAAATCCTTATATGATCACTTTGTCGCCCTCCTCTCGGTCTATCTACCTGCGTGACTGTTAAAAAATTACTTTTCTCAGGAATGGATACAAGTATTAAGTTGAAATATGTCACATACTAATTCTATGGTTCCTTGGTGGTGTAGTAAATACAAGCTCCTTAAGCCAACGAAATCAAAAGATACGCCCATCTATGTTATATACTATGATAGAAACTTCATCATCAAAACCTATAGGGTACTTCCAAATGGTGTAGAAGCATGAAATTTTGCAGAAGAAAGGTTTCATAGTACTTTTTTGTCAGTTCGAAAGTGTTGGAATTCCCGGTACTGCTATCTTGGCAGTATCAATATTATAACAGGCAAAAATAGTACAGATTCTCGATTTCGGGGATGGACTAACTACCGAGATACGTAATTTCGTTTGAAGGAACCCTCGCTGTTTGAGCCCTTCTGGCATTATTCGGATTTTTTTCTCATTTAAATGATGTTTTTATAACTCAAGAAAGCAGACTGAGCAGCTCTGAGCCGCTAACGATTACTGCCCCTGGCAGAGAGTAAGATACGAACTAATAATGAGCGGCATGTCTGTGATGACACTACGTCTAGTTCTTGTCTGTCAACAGACAGGACTTTGATGATAAACTCTTCTCTTCACTAAGAAAGGTTCTCAGAAACATTTCAGGCAGAGACTTGCATATTAAGACTGGGACAGGATAAGTTAAGGTCAGTTTGCTGAACTCCTTTCCAACCCAAGGAAAGTTAGAATTTATAGATAGCTCTACAAGTGGAAAGGTGAAATTTCTTGGGAGATTAGAACTGTGTGCCGGACTGAGACTGGAAGTACTCTGCTAACTGACCTACCAAGTACGACTCACGGTCCGCCCTGCTAGATTCTCAGGAGAAGTTTGGAAGGTAAGATATGAGATACTAGCTGAAGTAAAGCTCTGACGACAAGTAGTAAGTTTTTCTTTGCTAGCTCAGTTGGTAAGAAAACTTGTGCTCGAAAGGCAAAGGTCCCGCCTTCGAGTCTCGTTTCGGCACACTGTTTTAATCCGTCACGGAGTTTCATATAAGCGCACGTACCGCTGCAGAGTGAAAATTTCATTCTGGAAACAAAGAGGCTATCATGAAAGTTTCGCCAGTTGTCAGACACTGCCGAAAATAAGTTTAATTCCATTTCAAGGTCATTAATTTGTAGTGGTCAGCTACAGAAGAAAATAGGCTACTATTAAGTACCGTAAAAGCCCCTCAACTTGCAGAAACATGCTTGCAAACTCTTTTGCAGTATCTTGAGGAGATTTTAAAATAGAATCAGCATCTCGACCATCCATGCTGTAATGGCGAGCTGATTAAGCTCTTCATTAATACAGTGCCAACAGAACACAAAAATCCTTACTCTCTACTGAGAAGAGCGGCCTGGGGGTATTTGAACTAATTTTAACGGACTCGATGAGTACGAACGAGAAGACTAGGGGGTGAGTTCTGGATGAGAGCTAAATCAGTATGAAAGCCTACGGGTCAGTGAATGGATAAATGATAATGACCGGGAAATTAGCAACAGTGGCTGATTTCAAAATCGCAGGGAAACTTGGCGCAATCAAAGACCCACACATTGTGGGGAGAAACGAAGTTTGGGAAACATTATGTAAAGACCACCGGTGGAACTGGAATATGGAGACCTGGAAATAACTGAAATAAGGAACCCAGCTCCAGAGCACGGTCACCGAGCTTGACTAACTACTGAACGGGGAAAGATGTAGGCGGCTAAAGTTGTCTTAGCTTTAGTTTATGTTGTGTAATTTGGATTAATGTAAGTCATTTAGAGATGTTCCTTATCCATAAGTTCTCGCTAGTGATTATCAGCAAGGTTTTTATATGATTTGTGTTGATATTTGACTTCTGGTGACTATATTTTGTACGTGTACATGTAGCCTTTAGAGGTATATAGACAGGGGGTCAGAGCTAGATGCACCTTGCAAGATTATTTTTGTTTTAAATTTCTGCACAGGTTCTGGTCTGCTGGTTCCAAAATCACATGGCACTATAATCCCCCAAGCGTAATGCCTGTCTCGCAAAGATTGTACTTTGAAGTACAGTCACGATAACAGTGGACTGTTGGTTTGACAGTTGCTGTTACATGTGTGAAGAGCACACATGCCCATGAAATTCGAATATCTACGGAACCGGATACAGTTATTAGTGCCTTGTGTAATACATGCATGAGTGGTAGTACCTGGTGTCATTCATGCGACAGATCTGAAGGTGACGTGATTGGAACGTCGAAACTGGTTGGCTAATAAAACAATATCAAGAAAACGACTACTGGTAAAATATTGTTACATTTCATCGACCAACCGCTGACTCATGCCCCTGAACTCAAGATGGGGTTACATACACTGCTGAATGTTTTCAGTCTACTGCAAGCTGCAAAAAATGCCCAGTAGTACTTCCCGAGTTGACCTCTGGGATTTGTGGATGCTAGCGAACTCGACCACGTTTATTATTAGGTATTGTATACTTCTCTACTTCATTTTTTAGAGTGTTCACTGTTGTTTGCGGCTAGAAAATGGTATTAATTCGACTTTCCGCCATTTCTCTGAACTTGATGCATAACACACACATCACTTTGCTCGTGATAAGGGCAGATATATAGCTGAGCAGTAAAATACTTTTTTAAAATAGGGTATGTTTCGACTACCTGCAATAAGCTTAATATTCTGTATTAAAACAGGTGTTTCGGCCTTGTTGCCCTTCGCAAGTAACTTGCGAGTAACACTGGTGAAATTATCTACTCATATGATTGTTTTCTAAATGATAAATTATACATTAAAATAGTACATTTGTACTTCCGTCTAGTTTGATTTGACGTCCATATTGCATCTATAGTAAACTATTATTGTCTAATTCGTGTAGACCACGTGACATGTAGTAATTATCATCAAATTAAATACGTTTTGTCACTTATTTGATAGGTCGTTTACTGTGATGCACGGTATGACAATTAATTGACAGTTCATTTACTCTGATACTGTATGTTTACAAAGTATAGCTAGTTACGCACCGACACTGTTATATGTTAGTGATTAGATTCTTCTGTGAATATCTTTGATATGAGTCTGTTTTATTGTCCATATGTACTACCCATTTTCGTGTTTCGGTATGACAAATACGTTTTACTAATAATTTTGTGTTTAAAGTCTGCGTGATCGTTCACAATTGCATCTGAATAGTCTTTTGTATGGATATGTATCTCCAATTTTTCAAGTTTGTTCATAGTGAGTCCTTTCGGTACTCTGTGCAGCATCTCTAACTCAGTTTCCATTTTCTTGGCTGTGTGGTGTTGCTTTTTAGATATAAAAAGAATCTAGATTGATTACTATCTCTGTTTCTGGTGTGCTCTTCGAATCTGATACTAAAATTTCATCCTGTTTGACCGATACAGAAATTATTGCAATTTCCACAAGTTAATATACTTATGCTTTTTATCCAACGACAAGAGTCGCATCACCCATCTTGCAGATAATTTTTTCATCCCTAATTCTTCAGTTAAAGTGTGACATACCCTTTCAGATAACATCTGGCAAGCGTGAGCAATTTCACGCACTTTCAATCCGTGATCCTCCATCACCATTTTGTGCACTTTTGCAGTAATTTCCGGAGTAGTGACACATCTCGGCCGACCACTGCGCGGATCATCATCTAAGCTCTCCCGACCAAATTTAAACTCATTTGTCCACTTGGCAACAGTTGATAATGAAGGAACAGAGTCCCCCAGTGTATTCTGGGAAGAGGCATGAATGTCCTTTGCTTTCATACCTTTCTTTACGAAGCGCTTAATCACTGCTCGATTCTCGATTTTTCCCCAGTGTCGCAAATCACTATGCGGGAACAACAACAGAGCCACGTCACTATCATAGCTCTCTTCCAAGAACTCTGACGTGTGGCACGTGTTTACAGACCACAGTCCAATGAATATCATGTGAACAATTCGTTGCGCTAGCGCTGACCTCTCGTGGTGGTTCGGAGAACTTTTCAAACCACCCTCGTAGTAAGAGGAGTTACGGTGTATGGCTACCATCTGGAGAGGTAATTTGAAGGGATCGAGTCCTAGCCGTCAGCAGTGTTATTCGGCACAATTTTCTGTTCTTGATAAAACGTACTTTCGCAGTGTGGGGTAGCACAATCTATATAAAGAGCAGCTCACTTACTTGTGTGTTTATAAAATGATATTTTTGTTGATGGGTTGGTTTATTGTAAACTGTATTTTTGGATTCTAAAACTTCGAATTCGCTAGTGCTGTACTACCGGTTCATCTTCATGTTTTACTGTCCTCATTAATGCATATCGACAAAACGAAGCTGCGACCGCCCTATCGAATGGTTACATAAAATTCCACTTTAAAAATCATTTCACTTGTAAAGTGAAGCCAACTGATGATTCCCGTCGACAATGGGTGTTGCATGAAAGACGTGATGAATAATATCTGTTTGGGCTGACTCCAACTACACATGGCATAAACAAAACTGCAAATATCTGCCGAAATATCAGAGAAAATGTACCTGAATACTCTTAGGAGGGGTACTGTGAACGAAGGTGATGCCGCAGATCGTTGTTAATTACTTTCTGTGACTATTTGGCGGTTGTTGTGACGAGAATACTGGAGCTGCGTGTTTGGAAACGTTCAAATGGTTCAAATGGCTCTGAGCACTATGGGACTTAACATCTGAGGTCATCAGTCCCCTAGAATTTAGAACTACTTAAAGCTAACTAACCTAAGGACATCACACACATCCATGCCCGAGGCAGGATTCGAACCTGCGACCGTAGCAGTCGCGCGGTTCCGGACTGCAGCACCTAGAACCGCGTGATTGGAAACGTTGGCTTGTACCATTAACGCTGGTGTGGTGTGTCGCTGGAAACGTCACTATGGCTTCTTTTGTTAGCAGAAGGCAGTCGGTGAATCTCATTAGGAGAATAGCGCCCCTTTGGCTAGAAGGGCACTCTTCGCAGATCGAAGGTTCTGATCCATGCCACGGCTTTTTAAAACCGGGCTGGCTGCTGCACCTCCCGTGCTCAGTGAACGCTGCAGCGACCCCATAATGAGGATAAATGAGCTTAAAATTTTTGCCTTTCTGCACGAACGTTAAGAAGTGAGACACCAAGGTACCATCCGACCAGTGTATGAGAGTCAGTCGTCTTCGCTCTGAAAATTTAGTTTATGCAATAGAATTGCGTCACTCTAGGTGGTGTTCTTGGCGACTGAGGCTGACATATAATTATTTTTGTGCTTTATTTTCCATGCAGTCCTCCAGATAAATTTCGAATCCTGCCTAGGGCATGGATGTGTGTGATGTCCTTAGGTTAGTTAGGTTTAAGTAGTTCTGAGTTCTAGGGGACTTATGACCACAGCAGTTGAGTCCCATAGTGCTCAGAGCCATTTGAACCATTTGAACCAGATAAATTTCGCTACATCTCATAGTTTCAGTGTCATTCTTGACCAATTTAACTGAGTATTCAAACAACTTTCCTCTCTGTCAATTTTTTGTTAATTTTGCGAAACAAGCAGAGCAAATAAACTTCTATAATATGGAGACTTGTCCTACAACTTCTCCCGGTTAAGAGACACGTTAACCATAAATACGCCGGCCGGTGTGGTCGAGCGGTTCTAGGCGCTAACCGCTACGGTCGCAGGTTCCAATCCTGCCTCGGACATGGATGTGTGTGATGTCCTTAGCTTAGTTAGGTTTAAGTAGTTCTAAGTTCTAGGGGACTGATGACCTCAGAAGTTAAGTCCCATAGTGCTCAGAGTCATTTTTGAACCATAAATACACTGCCAGAAAAAAAAAACAGTACAACGTGTTAGCAGTTTGTAATTCACTGAGGACTTATTGTCATAAGAGAGCGAGTGGAGTACATGAAGAGATTATGTTTACAGATCAATAGCACATGCGGTACGGCGGCAGCAATTATCGATCAACGCTGAAACACCTGTGTTAGTACGTGGTGTAGCCTCCAGGGGCGGCATTGCAGACACTGACTCTGGCATCCAGTGGATCGTACAGATGGCGAATACTGTCCTGGGATTCGTTATGCCACGCCTGCTCTCCCTGTCCAAGTAGTTATGTAATAGTCGTTGGCTGACGAGTCGCACTAGTCACTTCACGTCCGATCATATCCCACACGTGGTCGAATGGAGAGAAGTCCAGGGATCTTGCTGGTCAGCGATGTTGATGCCCGTCTTCCTGAGCACACTGAGGTTCACAGGTAGTGTGTGGGCGAGCATTAGCGAAAGAATGGGTAAAGCATCATTGTGAACGTACATAGCACTGGTTAGGGTCTCCTCCAGGAACACGAAAGATAGTCGCCTATCGCACCCCAGACTGTAAAGCCTACAGTGTGGCCAGTGTGTCTTTGATGAACGCACTCTACGAGACAGCGCTCACCAGATGTGCGTCGTAAAAGCGAAAACAACTGTCACTTGCCTGCAGGCAGAATCTGCTTTCATCGCTGAAGACCACGGCGCGCCGTTCCATCTTCCAAGTTGTCCTCTGACGGCACCAGCCGAGTCGTGCACATCGACGCTGCGGCGTGTGGAAGAAGGGCTAGAGGTGTGCGTGCCCGTAGTCCCAGTGTTAATAACTGGTTCGCAGCACTTCGTGTTGACACATCTGAGGTCATATGTCTTTTTAACTGTACTGTGGTAACTGTACGATCTGCCACTGCTGCCCTTACGAAACGACGATCCTGGAGGGCATCTGAGCTGCGTGGACGCCGAGAAAAATGGTTCAAATGGCTCTGAGCACTATGGGACTTAACATCAATGGTCATCAGTCCCCTAGAACTTAGAACTACTTAAACCTAGCTAACCTAAGGACAGCGCACAACACCCAGTCATCACGAGGCAAAGAAAATCCCTGACCCCGCCGGGAATCGAACCCGGGAACCCGGGCGTGGGAAGCGAGAACGCTACCGCACGATCACGAGCTGCGGACGGATACCCAGAACCTCCTCTACGGGCTTGAGAATGTTCCCATGACCACTGATCCCAACAACGTTGCACAACTGACGCAGCACGTCCAATTTGTGTGGCAATACTTCCAAAGGATCATCCCGCCATTCGGAAGGTCACAATTCTCAATTTGACACCTTTCAAACTCGCTAGGTTGGCAGAACGAAGCACGAGTGCATCTCCGTGAATGGTCGCCTGCTTACTTCACATGTGTGCACCTCGCCGAGCCTTCTGGCTGTGAACATTCCCTATTAAATGGTGACACAGATGGCACTCTGGTAGCTATGTCACAACGATATCTGCTGCCAGACGGCCCTGAAACCATTATCAATACATCTACTATCCCCCAGGTGGCATATGCTGTCATCGGATCAGAATGACGTCGTCTTTTCAGGTGTACTAATTTTTTTTCTGGCAAAGTATAACCTCTTGCATATCCAGTCGGCTAACTTTACTATGTCGGAGCTGTCGTTGTGCACATTGATCAGATTTAAGGATAATTTAATTGTTATTACGTGGAATCAACAAGCACAACACTCACTCGTATATTATATTACAGCAATTTACGCTTATTACCTAGGGATTGTTGAGTCCACATCCCCTGGAAGAAAAAAGAAGTTAGTCACAGGCTGTTATTAATTCACAATTCCACTATCGATTAAGTGCCTTTATGATGTTTAGTGTGATATTTGAGAAGTCAGGGACCTGCGTAGGGCCCCTTTATTGTGCTTTCCTCAGATATAATTTGCAGAAGAGTTACTCGCAATCAAATGTGTATCACACTTAATCGATCTCGAGTTTTGCATTACAGAATGTTTGCATTGAGAGAGGACAAGTTACTCTTTCACCTATTTTGCGCATACGGAAAATTATTAAAGATTTTATTACAACCTGACGCACCTTGAGCGAGACTCTAGAAAGTTAACGTTGATGGGGCCTGGTAGGGCGCTGAAGGCATGAGGTATTTTTATGGTTCTTAGCTCATAGACACGGCATGTTGGGAGTTGAAAGCAATTGGCGGCGAACCCATCCCTTAGAAAATATTGGCAGACAGGCCCACAGCTGTACACGGCTGACAGGGCAACCCCTCATCTCCAACAGAACAATTCCGTGGTGTCTGCTGTGGCACCAGCCACAGCCTGGGCTGGGGGTGACGGTCTGAAGGAAAACGTCTACACAGTAGAGTCATAAACCAGGCATCATAAAAATTCACAAGTTTTCATGTTCGCCAATACTGCAAATAGCCCTGTGAACCACTTCCATCGGCTGCCTCGGTTCTATAAGAAACTCCGGCGTCTGAGAAACGTTTAGAGATTACTACACTTATAGGTAGGACTAACAAGCTCCAAGGCACAGGAGATTTAGATAAAGATCGTTAAAATTGTATCTGTTCACTTGTTGCCGTGGGAACCGACACGACTTTGGAGAAAATCATCTTCCTCCTCCGCAAAAACTTGAAAAAGCCAGTAATTGGCAGTTTCTTTTTTTTCCAGAATTTCTTAACTCCTGTCCTGGTTCGACATGAGTTTGTGGTGTCGTGTGAGAGGGGAGATTCAGTGCCTCTAGAGCCCTGTGATTGGCTCAAGATGGGGTGAAGGCAGTGTCGTTCCTGCACTTTGCGGGAAAACGGATTTTTTTTTTTTTTTTGAGAGGCGCGAAGTACTCGTGTGCGGGACTTTGGTCTGGAAAACAGGGTAATGTACTGCCACTCCAGCATTGTCATGGTGTACAGATCTCAATCGTTACTTGCTCTCAGTAGCATCTATATAGATAAACTACACTAGATTTGGTCAATCAAAGTGTGCTCGGCGTCATATCAATTCAGACTGCGTTATGCACATTTTTTGACTCACTTATGCCACCCAGGATCCTTGCCCAGTGAAGTCTTAAACCACCTGATAGTTGTTTACGATATTCAGTGAATAACTTATTAAGCATAATTTATGTCTGCTTTTTCTTTGGAAAAATAAATGTTGTTAGAACACTAAAATTATGCAAACACAATCAGTCGTTTTAACAGTCCCCAACAGCGTTACCTTTCAGCATATTAGGTGTCTAAATAGTAGCATGAGCTGCAGTTACTCGGACATTATATGAAATGCGTTTATTGCAAAAGATAAATCGTGGTGAAATGAGTACAAAGAACGTACCAAAAGACAGAGATCATTAACTTTGGTTCAATAGTATCACTTAGAAAATATTAAGGAAAAAGGCTGCTGCATCCTCACTACGAATTGAAATACTGATAAAGAGTTTAATGGCGATCAGTGAGACATCTATATTCAAAGCCTGTGATAATTATCCACGCAGATAATTACTAAAGACTTTTCAGAAATTCACTGAAGGTTTTCGACCAATATGAAATGGGCGAACGCATCGAAATTCTCTATCCAGTCCCTCGTGAATAAGTCCGGAGTTTAATGTGAACACAGGAAACAGAAGTCAGTAATATAAAACAATGCATTTAAGAACTGAGACTGAAGTGATACTACCCAAACTCAGCAAGAACAATGCCCAATCGGAATTCTTACTCGTTTTTACTTACAATACGCCACGGTAGTAGCCTCAGTCGCCAACAACCTTGCCGCAGTTGTAACATCGGTTCCCGTCAGATCACCGAAGTTATGCGCTACCGGACGGGGCTGGCACTTGGGTGCGGTCTGCCGAGCGCTGTTGGCAAGCGGGGTGCACTTGGCCCTTGTGAGGCAAACTGAAGAGCTACTTGATTGAGAAGTAGCGGCTCCAGTCTCGTAAACTAACTTACAGCTAGGACAGCTGTGTGCTGACCACATACTCCTCCATACCCGCATCGAGTGACGCCTGTGGGCTGAGGATGACACGGCGGCCAGTCGGTACCACTGGGCCTGCCAAGGCCAGTTCGGACGGAGTTTAGTTTAGTCTAGTTTTAGTAGCCTCCGTCATTACCCATATTTATCAGGTACTTGTTAGGTAGGGAACAGTCATATGAAACTGGAAAACGACTCAGATTTATAAAAGGGAAAATTTGCCGAATTATTTTACAAATCTATATCCCAAACGTAAATCTGTAACAGGGGCATAGAGAATATTCAATGTTCGAAGCCCGTGACATTCCTGGAGGACGACGAGTATCTACTGGGTGAAAATTATTGAACTATGTGAAATAAAATCGTCATAACTGCTGAACGATTTGTGTTGGGACATTCGAACAGCACGGTTGACCGCGGGGCATTATGGGAATTAGTATGGTTTTGCTTAGCGACGAAGCCCACTTTCATTTGGATGGGTTCGTCGATAAGGAATATAGGCGCATTTGGAGAACTGAGAATCCGCATTTCGCGATCGAGAACTCTCTTCACCCTCAACGGGTGACTGTCTGGTGTGCAATATCCAGTCATGGAATATTCGGTAAGAAACTCCTTGATGACAAGGTGACTACCGAAGGGTACGTGAAGGTTTTGGAAGACTATTTCATCCCCATTATCCAAAGTGACCCTAATTTCGATAACATGTGGTTCATGCAAGACGGAGCTGGACCCCCATCGAAGCAGGAGACTGCTTGATGTTCTGGAGGAGCACTTTGGGGACCGCATTCTGGCTCTGGGGTACCCAGAGGCCACTGGCATGGACCTCTATTGGCCGCCATAATCTCCAGATCTGAACACATGCCATTACCTTTTAAGGCACTATATTAAAGACAAGATGTACAGCAATAACCTCAAACCATTTCTGAGCTGAAAACAGCCATTCAGGAGGTCATCAATAGCATCAATGTTCCGACATTTCAACCGGTCATGGAGGCATATCGAACGTGTCATACCCTAAATCCGAATACCTGTAGTGACGTTTACAAGTTGAATAATGTGTTTTCATATAGTTCAACAACTGTCACCTTGAACCTACCTCACTAAACGGTGATTCTTATTAACACTTTAAAAACACCAGAAGCAATGTAGACGACGCTGAAACAAGTAATTTAATATAATACACATCGGGCTGCAAATGCCGGGAAATATCCCAAAACTTGATGACAAATGTCGAACCTGTGATGTCACCAGATGAAATTACCTCGCCGCACCTGCAACGGTGGAGCCTATCGCCCCGTTAAACATGTTCATCCCACCCTAAGTGGGATCGGGGTCTACGTGCGCAACTTTAGTGTTTGGTGGTCAGCGTTCAAGTCTTGCGTCGTCTAGGCAACTCCTTTTTTGCATTACGTTAGACAATTATGTGTTTACATTGAGATACGATTTATTATTTAATTTATCGACCTCGCGACCTTCGTTGGCCAATTTCAAAGTACAGTACAACAAAAACCTACCGTACTGCGTCACAAGTAAATAATGACAAGCTTCCGAATTGCAGCGCTTGTAGTAAATGACCTAAATGTTCTTTTCTAAACAAAGTCTTTTTAAAAAAGAAGAAAAAAGGGAAAGAAACACAAAATTAGATATGTTTTTCCTTGGTTACAGCGAGGGAAATAATCTTGTAAGTGCTACGTCTACAACAGATGACGTTTACAAAAGGTACTCGAAAGCAGAATAGTCTAGCAGAGCGATGTGTAGCACTGCCATCTACTGGCAGGGGTAGGATCGACAAGCCCAGTCGCTGCTTGTGTGGCGGGGTACGTCATCTGGTGACGTCACATGTTCTAAATTTGTAAGGCGTTTGACACTGTACCATACTGTGACAAATACACGTTAATAGGAAATATCTTCTCAAATATAAAATTGGCTCAAAGAACTTTACATCGGTAGAGACCATTACCCTACTCTCGAAGGTCCAGTGTGGGCTGTAATTACCATATGGCAGCGAAACGTGGTCGATATCCTAATGCACTAATGCTGAGATGATTAATGCTGTAAAAAAATTAGTTGCAATTTTGGGCACCAGGTGCAAATTTGGCGCTGTGCAGCATCTCGTTGACACGTCCGGTGCTCATATTGAACAAATTATGTAATAGGTAGTTAATAAGGCAAAAGTTCACCAGAAACCATAGTGACATCATATACGTCTTAACGAAGCGGAACAGCAAACCTGATTGACTCAATATGCATAAAATATTTGTCAGGTATGGTTAGCAGCACTCTCGTATTATTTACTGATGATGCTGTTGTCGGTAGAGAAGTATAAAAAATGGTTCAAATTGCTCTGAGCACTATGCGACTTAACTTCTGAGGTCATCAGTCGCCTAGAACTTAGAACTAATTAAACCTAACTAACCTAAGGACATCACACACATCCATGCCCGAGGCAGGATTCGAACCTGCGACCGTAGCGGTCACGCGGTTCCAGACTGAAGCGCCTTTAACTGCACGGCCACACCGGCCGGCAGAGAAGTATCGTCGCTGAACGAGTTTAAAGAACACGCAGGAGACGTAGACAGTATATCTGCTTCATATAGATCAGAGATTATTACATTAGAAGATCATTGACAGATTTCTGGAACTTATGTAATATTTTAAATTATTATGGGTGTCACTCCAATCTGCTATGAGTTAGACCTGGCACACAATATTAGGTCAATGGAAGGCGAATGGAAGACATAAATTTCTTGGAAAGATCGTAGGAAAGTGAAGCCAAACTGTAGGAAAAACTCCACACAACTATTCTAGCGTGAGCAATTCAGTACTGCTACTCCAGTGTTACGAGTCCACATCAAGTAAAAGAGCCAGTCAAATGGAAACAACGCAGACGGAAAAAAGCAAGGAAACTGTTTATTGCTTCAAAAGTATCACATTAGCTGTTAAATACATTAATCACACTGTTTCAAACACGGTCAATGCCTTCATGAGAAAATGTTTGCGATTGCTTAGGAACCATGATGGTACCCAGGGGTGCATCTCTTTGTCCAAAGGAAGTCGACGGCTACGAATGTCTCTCTTCAGGGTTCCAAACACATGGCAGTTGCATGGGGAGAGATTAGGTGTAAGGCCTTCTGCTGCATAGTCGAAACAAAGTTGGCTACAAAATGCCTACCCAAATGTTGCCAAGATATTTTAGACAGCGCTGCAGAAGTCTCGCTGGGCAGCCCTTACTCATCCTCCGTAAATCCCGTTTTCTCCCCATCTGATTCCTAAATTTCTGAGTGCTAAAAAATTATATTCATGGTCGTCGATTTGCCTCGGACGAAGAGTTGCGCACATGGGCAAAATCATGGTTCCGTAGACAACCACAAATATTTTTTTCCATAAAGGCGTTGACCGTTTTGTCTCACAGAGGGGCAAATTTATTAACAGTTATGGCAAGTACTTTTCAAGTAATAAACAGTTTACTTACATTTTTCCATGTCTCGTTTTCATGTGATTGCCCGTTAAAGGTATAAGAGCAGACATCGAAGCAGTTAAGAAATAATGCAGCCAGGGCAGCAATATACAAGCATAACGGTGGGGTACTCAAAGAAGCCATCGGAAAAAAGGTGACTTGTTCCCGAAAAACCTGTTGGGTAAAATTACAGGTATTTGAGGAAGAGAGAACGACCAATTTGCCACGAGCGCAGTATCTTTTACATTGGGATAGTGAGAATAAAGCAGATTAGGGTATTCACGAGGGTTAATATTCAACATCCAGTCGACGGCAAGACTACGAGAGACGAGGCTGGATGACAGCTGCTCGTAATATATTGTAAGCATATTGAGAAAACCACGAAAGACCAAAATGCAGACGATCAAACAGGATTTTGAACCACCTTCTGGCACCACTTTACTCGGTACGCGTACTCACGAATACACACGGTTCTACAAGGTGAGTCTGAAACGATCAGCGAATGGTCTCATAGAACACAGAAAACAGGAGTTACAAGGAAAGTTCCTTTATTGGCCTGAGTAATCACCATTAGCAGCAACACACTCCTGCCACCAGTGTACATCTATTGATAACAGTCAGCGAACGCTTCTTGTGGAGTCGCTCGAAGCACCGTGGTCCCACGTTGTTGGATATCCGTATCATTACAGTAGAAGAGACCTGGTGCCAACAATACGATTCATAGACCAAGCTAAAGTCAAGGGCATGCGGTTCATTGTCTTTGCGTGTTCTAAAACCAGCCGGCTTACAACATTCAGGATTAAGATGGTGTTCATCGTCTCTTCGCCAACAAGGTCATGATCCATTGTGAATATTTCCTCGAAGGGAGTGGGACAGACGATGAATACCATGCCGCTGACTGTCGGTTGTTCTCCGGATCGCGGCAGCACCAGGTTTCACCTCCCGTAATGATGCGGATATCCAACAACGCGTGAGAACGGTGCTTCTAAGGGTTTGACAAGAAGCGTTACCTGACAGTTTCCAACGGGTTAACAAATGGTTCAAATGGCTCAAATGGCTCTGAGCACGATGGGACTTAACATCTGAGGTCATCAGTCTCCTAGAACGTAGAACTACTTAAACGTAACTAACCTAAGGACATCACACACATCCATGCCCGAGCCAGGATTCGAACCGGCGACTGTAGTAGTCGCGCGGTTCCGGACTGAAGCGCTTCGAACCGCTCGGTCAACGCGGCCGGCAACAGATTAACAACCGATGTCATTAGTGTGATGTAGCTAATGGTGATAACTTTGAAGGCCAGTAACTGTTTTGTTTGTAACTATTGTTTCCTCCATTTTCTGAGACCATTCACCGAAACTTCCAGGTGAAACTTGTATTTCTCTTGTTACATACAATGATGGAATATGTCAAGAACCAGGGGTGTACAGATGCTCTTTCCACCTGTCAGCTCATATCTTCGATAAAACTATTACAGCACCTCAACCTGCCGCAACGGACACACAAGAGTGAATCAAAGTGGTTAAAACAGGTCAACTTGGATTCCCGCAAGCCTGGCAAGCTTCACGGGACGCGTTCAGTCTGCTATACCTGACAACAGGTTGCGCTACCAATCCAATGGGACTACAGAACAGCGAGGGTTATGTTTGCTTAGGTACTTTCACTGCAGCTCATTAGTCATAAAGGCGGGAGCAGCCAGATGAACAAGTCAAGCTTAAAAGAGATTGAGGAGAAATTAAGAACTGAGGAATACATAACAGCCGCAAAACAGAGCCCAAATCCAGTAGAGGAAAACTCGTCGTGTGTTTGCGGGGCAGTTTCGAATAAAGCGGTAGAGGTGTTGCAGCGGAAATTGTATAAAAAGTTACTAAACCTTCATTCGGGAACGTCACGGGCGTTGCGACATGTTTGTAAATTTGATCAGAAGTTCCCTCACTCCACAAACATTTGGAAGGAGGTCATAGACTCAGTGGCTCACAAGCGTGTAAGAGTCTGTGGATGAAAAACCAGTTTGTGGTGGTATGCAACGTAGTGCGAAGGAAGATTCGTATGAAATAAAAGCTTTGTCTTTCAGAGATGTATTTTCTAGATTATTATAATATGAATAACGAACTCTGTGTTTGCTAAAATGTTTTTGAGGAATTTATAATGATTTATTTTGGCCACTTAGAATGAATTCAGCGAACCCACAATACACATCGTGGAAAAGGTAATTAAAATTGGTATAAATGGGGCCACATTTGGTTGGAGCACACTACAGGTACAGAAACTACACTTCCAATACCTACTTCAGTTTGCTTTGTGGCATAATAGGCATCTCCAGGTTCTTAGGTGCAAAGAATCTCAACTTTCAGAGATGGTTCTGCTTACCACAGAAAAAATCTGGCAGAGGTGACGTGATGATGGTTCTAGTTGAGAGTAATCAGTACTAGTCGAAAGAGGGAGAAGTTGCAGAAAGAACCGTTCGTATAGAAATAAAAAAAATTATCACGAAATACAACGAAAAGGAAAAATGGAGGCAAATAAAAGGCCACCATATTCTGGCCTACAATGACCCAAAATAAGTATATATTTCATTGCCACTCTTCTTGTGATATTCGTGTCAAAAAAAAAAAAAAAAAAAAAAAAAAAAAAAAAAAAAAAAAAAAGGCTTTTGGTCAACTTCCGAACCCTACTCATAACTACAACGAAAGTGAACAGAAAAAATTGCTATGCAGCGTAGCACACCAGAAACACGAGCAGACAAGCAAGATTGCATTAGTCTGCTTGGGTTGGCCGTAGCTTCGCGTGAATGCCAGTAAAGCAGTCTGCTCGTTCTGCCGATGACTTGCGGCACCTTACCTGCCTGGCTAACAGGAAAGCGTGGGCAGGTCAAAAGCAGAGTGTGTATACAACTGCCAGAAACTCGCTAACAGTGGTACCAAGTACCCTTCACCATACACTGTACAATGTCTTGCTGTGAATATTTGCTGAAGTGGACTTACCCGTTTGCAGCACAACAATGCCAGGTCGTATTATGTCACCAAGGAGCATATCACAAAATTCTGTGACTTGGACCATCTTACAACGTGAGAACAGTCTCCAGGGAATTATGTTGTCCTTCACATTTAAGAAACTGATTTGACTCTGATTGTCTAGAGTCTCTGAAATTTCACACTATTCAGTCACAGAATTTTACTTGACGCCATTATCGCGTCGACCGTTCAGTCCAGATTAGGTCCTGCAGACTTGCAAGTCTTTGTGGATTTTAAAGATGGTCTGTGCGACGTAGTTTCCCAGAAATTATGTTGTCCTCCACTTTCAAGAAAATGATTTTACCTTGATTGTCTAGAGTCTCTGGAACGTGACACCATTCATCAGCGGCAAAAGTAAGTACCGAATGGTGTTGTCTTATCGGATGAGTAACCCCTTTTAAATAAAACCCTTACAGCTGTAAAGTTTATCTGAAGAGACAACAAGTATTGTATGTATTATAGTTGTTACACTATGTTATATCTCTGTTAGTCTTAGTGTAGTGAGAGACATTAATTTTGGAACTATCGTCGCTCCTACAGTCTGAGCAAGTCGAGAAAGTTAGCCCGTCTCTGTGTGTTCCCGCTACAGTTATATTAATTTACCAATCAGCTACCTCTGAATTGATGATAGCAGATAGGCTTGAGACTCTTCTCCTGTACGTGGGTCAGTTTTCTGTCGCTATCTTCCCGGTGACCGGCTCATTCCGATAGCATTTATAACCGCAGGTACGCCACCCGAAGCGACAGCTGCAGTCGTGATTGGGGCCGTTCTCGGCGCCATTGTCTTTACGACGGCTGGGAACTGCCCATTCCGGCGCGGGAGCAGACGTGAATCGTCCCACGACTTGCGTTAACGAACTGCCTGTCCCTTTCCTATGCAAATGACGCAGTCATAGAAACTCGACGCGGGCGCGATCTCGTCCTCAGTCATTAGTGCCCCCCTGAAATATTTATACATTCCTCGAAAGTATAGGGAATTAAATTCGATATGTCTGGGGCCGATATTTTACCCGAGGACGCGCCCGCTCCAGCGCGTCACTTTAATTAAGGGCCCGCCACATGCGTGACGCCATTTGAATACCGGCAGCGGCCGCCGCAGACGAGGAGACGGCGTCTGTGAACGAGGAGGGGCTAACAGGAGCCGGCCTCGCCGTGCGGGGGTGGAGCGATGCTCCCTGTGGCGGCGGGCAAACAAAGGACGGCGGTGACAATTAGGGACGGCTGCCTCGCTTCCTGACGCGGCTTCCGGACGGGTCGTTAGGACACACTTGTCGCGCCCTCCGGAGTCAGGTCGGTAACTCACCTGCCGACAACACAGCGGGCGCATCGCTGGAAATACTTCCTTCTCTGGAGGACTAAAATCGACTGCACCTTCTAGTATCAATACTTGCTTGCTAATTGATCAGGTTTTGGATTTTATACACAACACAATTCACTTCTTCACTCACGCTTAACGACAATATTTACTTTGGCACAACGTGTTTCGGCAGCACTCTACCATCATCAGGTGCTCATGTATTAATTAACCACTATTTTGCGTGTCTACACGCCTAAAAAGTACGAAGTTCTTGTTGTCGGCTCACACATAAACAAAACCATTGTGCCAGCAGCGCATGTTTGCTTACAAAACAATGTTTAATTAATTGATGAATACCTGATGATAAAAGCATGCTGCCGAAACGCGTCGTGCAGAAGCAACTATTTCTATTTAAGGTGACTGCAGCAGCAAATTCTGTTGTTTATGAAACCCAAAAGACAGTCACAGACCTCATTCAGATCCATTTAACAAGGTTACATGTAAGATAAGAAACTTTTGGACCAAGTAACATAAATAACATCCATCGTATGAATCGCACAGTTGCTGAATATGCTTTCTCTCTCAAAATGGTTCAAATGGCTCTGAGCACTACGGGACTCAACTGCTGAGGTCATTAGTCCCCTAGAACCTAGAACTAGTTAAACCTAAGGACAACACAAACATCCATGCCCGAGGCAGGATTCGAACCTGCGGCCGTAGCGGTCTTGCGGTTCCAGACTGCAGCGCCTTTAACCGCACGGCCACTTCGGCCGGCTCTTTCTCTCTCTCATTTTAGTTAGGGATCACGTTGGAACTTGTGTAATACTTATTTTGTTATCTTGGTTCGTTAGCTGTATTTTATTATGTTTTTCCGCCTATCCTGTAGCTTGTCGAGCAAGTTTCTTACCAAATTATTTGACTGTTCAAGCTTGCTACCAGGAAATGAATACAGTTCTTAGGCTGCGACCGCAATGTAGACGCTTGCTGTGGTATCTAGGAAGCCCACATTCTCGGTTCGCTATACAAACAATCAAACAAGTCTTATTAATGAGTTTTATTACAACAAGAAAAGACACAATACTTAACTTTGGCAATTACAAAGATGTGTCGCAAGGAAATGGGGACATAGAAAAGAACATTGTACAACAAAAAAGCTTTTTTTCAGGACCAGAGATAAAACATGGTGGACCTAACTAATTAGGACTTGCTGAATCTGACAATGCAGTTAGATTTCCGCCATCATCCTCCAATTTTTTATTACGGAGGTTTTTAAATGCCTATATCTAAAAACAGAGACTAGGGTGGTCTACACTAAATTTAGACAATATATAACATACTAAACTAAATTTAGACAATATATAACATACTTAATAACATAAAACTATCTTACTCTAGTGTCCTGGTCCTAATGTACATTTCTACGAGAAAAAATGCAACATTCATTTGCTCGATGATGATTCTGATGGTGAAGGGTTGAGTCTTTCTGGTGACAACTTCCTTCTGTGGGATATGTATCCTTCACGCTACCAACCCAACAGTCACTTAAAATGGGAGGGTTCCATCTACCTTTATAGCGGCTTTCAATTCACAAAATGTCCTGATGCAACCTTTCTCCGTGTTCGTCACTAACCGCTCCTAAATTGGTAGGGAAGAAATGTAAATGAGAATGAAGGAAGTGCATTTTTAGTGACATTCTGCATCCAAGATTTTTATAGTTTTCTAAAAGAGTTCCAACTAATATGTCACCGTTTCTGCTCTTGTATTCCCTAGGAAACTTTCAACGACATCCGTGAAACAACGCCAGGCTGCAAGTTCTAACTGATCTCATTTTTCTTCGAAGTTCTTATCATGCTTTAACTTCCTAATTTGTGGACCAATAAAAATCCCCTCTTTCAATTTGGCGTCACTTAGTTGAGGGAACACTTCACGTAGGTACATGAAACCATTAGGATTGTGTCCATTCCCTTGACAAAATTCTTCATAAGGCCGAGCTTAATATGCAATGGGGGAAGGAAAACATTTCGAGAATCCACCAAAACCATATATTTCACATTTTCTCTCCCTGGAGCCAATTTCTCTATAATGTTTATCTGTTCCACGGCTGTCCCAAAGACAAAGGAAACAGCAATACTTTGTGAAACCAGTTTGGAGACGAGTTAGTAAACCCATCACCTTAAGATCACCACATATTTTCCAATTTTCCTCCTTATACTTAATAGCTTCAGGTATCTCTGACAAATTTACGTAGTTCTCTTTCATAGTTACAGAGTACCCTGCAGGTAAGGATGGAAACGTATTAGGATTATGCAATTGTACAGCTTTCAGACTTGTCTTGGAAGCGTCAATAAACAAGTGCCACTCAGCAGCATCTTATGGTATGTTTAACTGTTTCATTAATCCTACTACATCACTACAAGCACAAACGTTGTCCACCGTACGGTAATATGTCATCAGATTTTTATTACATTTCCTAAAGTTAGTAATTCTTGTTTCTTCATGAAAAAAAAATGGTTCAAATGGCTCTGAGCACTATGGTACTTAACATCTATGGTCATCAGTCCCCTAGAACTTAGAACTACTTAAACCTAACTAACCTAAGGACATCACACAACACCCAGTCATCAAGAGGCAGAGAAACTCCCTGACCCCGCCGGGAATCGAACCCGGGAACCCGGGCGTGGGAAGCGAGAACGCTACCGCACGACTACGAGCTGCGGACTTTTCTTCATGAAGTAAGTTCCATTCTTTAAGACGTGAAGATAAATTTTCTGCATGCTCCTTGGATAAGTATAAATCACGAACTAGGTCACTCAAGTCTGCTTGTGTAATTAAATGTGGTCTTTGTTCTGGAAAGTGCTCCTCTTCACTTGATTGACATTGTGCTTCCTCAGCGTCTGTAGATTCATGATCAGAATTACGAACTTTTTCCCACCTTAGTGGAGGAGCTACAACTGGCAGATCTTCACCGTGGGGAACAGGTCTAATTGCTGAGGTAGGTTACGGTACTTAATATTCTTCATATTCTTTGGTGAAATGCCAGTTACATTAGTCCAAAAGAAGTAGCAATCATCAACATGATTTTGAGGCACTCACCAGACCATTGATATGTCAAATGTAGGTGGTGGTTAGTGTTTAACGTCCCGTCGACAACGAGGTCATTAGAGACGGAGCGCAAGCTCGGGTTAGGGAAGGATTGGGAAGGAAATCGGCCGTGCCCTTTCAGAGGAACCATCCCGGCATTTGCCTGAAACGATTTAGGGAAATCACGGAAGACCTAAATCAGGATGGCTGGAGACGGGATTGAACCGTCGTCCTCCCGAATGCGAGTCCAGTGTGCTAACCATTGCGCCACCTCGCTCGGTCCAAATGTAAGTGCTCTTTTTTTCCTTTGAGCCATTGTGTTAGTTTTGAATTGTACCTAGTGCAAGTTATGTGAGGTGCCCAATCTTTATCCTGATCTTCCAGTTGACATTTGAAGTATAAACGATACGACGTCTTCAGTAATTTAGAAATTGGTCATCTTTGTTTCCTTGTCGTGAATTCACCACATATATAACAAAATGAATCTGTATGGTTTGTACATCCACGTTTTGGTTTCTTCGTGTTGTATTTTCAATGCCTACAAAATACTTTTCTGTCGAATGAACTTAGCCAAATTAATTCCTGAAAAAGAAAAGAAAAATTCAAAGACTTGAGATAATACAGAAGGAAGACTAAGCAAATGTATAAAGCTGGAGGGTTTAAATACAGAATGTAAAATACACTAATGTTACATATTACATTTAAAAAGTAGTTCACATTAAAGTTGAGAACAAAAAGGTCATTACACTAACTTTTATCACACTCCTTTCAGTCACAAAGCAATTAAAAATTATACAGTAAATTCAACTGTGATATATAACTTGCAGGTCATAACTTTTAATCCTGATATGATGGACACTTTATGATTTCACATTTTATGTCACATTACAATATATAATTATGTTTTATATGTACTTTGTTTATACCAAAACCACTGTTGACTAGTGTAATCAGTTTTCTTCAGTATAGACAGTCGCATGTCTGATTCCTCAGTTTCTGCCGGCGTATTTGTTGCTCGAACAGTCCACGGGTATACTGCCGGTTCATAGTGTCCAACGGGCACAATATTTCGGCGATCAGACATGTCGCCATCGTCAGGTGCGCTGACGAACTGAGCTCCTGAGTGCGGGCGGCCGCTTGACGATGGCGACATGTCTGATTGCCAAAATATTGTGCCCGTTGGACACTATGAACCGGCAGTATACCCGTGGACTGTTCGAGCAATCCCACGTCTGTGCTACATGGAGAGTACAAGCGAAGAAACTAGCGTTGACGCAGCTATCGAAGTCGCTAATATTGATGCTGCTATTGTACTGGGCCGACCCCAGTCGGTCGTGGCGCTTATGCCCTCTTCACATAGCGGCCGCTGCTGTCGCGTTGTCGTCCTGGAAGGAGGTCCGGTCAGCGTGTGATTGGCTGACGTATTCTCACAGCCATCACTTCCTTGGCCTTCCCGACCAGTGTCCCGGCATTTGGCTTTACGACGCAACGCTTCTAGTGTTCCAAGATAACCGGTCTCGACAGTCTTACGCTGTAATCATGTGATCTGATGAGTTGTTCTTTTGAAAGTAGTTATAAAACTGCGATGTTACGTTCCATGAAGTCTAAGCATAAATGCCACCTCAGACGCATACATACCTTGATGAAAACCAAGTTGGTAATTTGCATGACTCTGAGTCATGTTCGCCGCCGATATGAGTCTGCGAGGATTTTATTATCTGTTTGAATGTTATCAACTGTATGTATTTTATCAACTGTGAGCATTTTCCCAACTTGGTTTTTATCAAGATATGTATACCAATATGTGTGAGTGCCTTTTATGCTTTGACTTCATGTGATGTAATCCGGCAATTTTACAACAAGTTCCATAAGACCAGACGATCGCAGCATAAGACTCTTGAAATCCGCTATATTGGAGCAATAAAAGTGTGTACATTGCCATCGCGGCATAGTAGTGTGTTCTTCATTTCCAACCATACAGATCGCCCCTCAGCCAAGCATGTGTACTTTACAAAACATACTTGCTAGCTGACTAAGACTATGTGCTGGATTGGGACTCGGACCAGAAAGTTTGCCTAAGTAGAGCTGTGAGTGGACGTCGTGAGTCTTGCCTTTATAGTCATTCTGGAAGAGCGTTTGCTCTCTAGAGTGAAGGTTCTGAGTTCCATTTTCGATACAGCACAGTGTTTTAATCTGCTTGGAAGTTTCAAAGCAGGTCACATTCTGCTGCAGAGTGAAATATCCACTCCTAGACTGTTCACTGTTGCTCGAAATCATACTTCATCTTGAAAATCTTCTTTTACGTGAATTTCCTATATGTCTTCATGCATTTCTGTTAGCCAGTTTTCTCGGTACCCCGTCGAAAAAGCTACATTCAGAACTTTCGATGTGAGTCTGTTCCAATTACTTCTTCGAAACTTACAATAAAATGTTAATCACAGTTTCTAATTGTCTCTTTCACTTTGTTTCTTGTACCTCGATAGATTCCCACTAGTTTCTTCTGAATCCAAATTCAATTTCCATATTTAATTTTTAAGATTTCTCACAGAATTTTTCTTTATTTTTTTCTGATATTTTTAAGATCTGCCACCGATTATCATAATCGCTTATGCGTGAAGAAATTCAGTTTTAAAAAGTCTTACTTTTGCCTTTTTCTTATGGATGTTTGTATTATGTTTCTTCTACGTGAGTTGAAGTGCTATTTATTATTTTGCAATTCTCACTTTGTTACTTTACCGATTAATTGCTATCGATTCAGTAATTTAACCTAAGCATTGGAATTCGTTCATTTTGGAACTTTCCTCGATTCTGGGGATTTAAAGTTGTTTGTTAAACCCCTATCGCTTTTCTCCGATATAATTCGTATTCTCCTGTGCAATTTGGAATCTGTCTTGTGGTGCTATTTCCAGTACGTTCGCCAAAAAGTGATTTTGTTGTAGTCTGTTACTGGAGAGAAATTCAGTATCGTCAGCAAATGATAGACAATGAAGATGTGTTATAATGTGGAATAATTATAGCCCTAGAATTAATTTGCCTTTTTCCAAGCAGTTGCTCTCGAACAAAACTGAGCAGCTGTAGGGACAACTCATCCTCTTTTCTGGTCCTTGACGTATCATTGAGCTGGGAAAGTCATTAGCTACTGCAGTTTGCTTAATGATATCTAATTCCTTATCCCTGTCATATTCGTTCCTTGGAAGTTTGTTTTCTCTGTGAACGACCACCATCTAGAGGCAGAAGAAAGCCAGAAACCCCCGAAAGCCGACCGTGTCGTAGAGAATAGCCTCAGGAAAAGCACACAGGTCCGCCCAGCAAATAGAGAAAAGACTGCTGTGCTAAGACTCGCAGACGACGTAAGACTTCAGACCAAATATAAGAAAGACATAGAAGTCCTCAAGAAGTAAATGAACGGCATTCTTATTACAGGACATGGCTTCAAACAAAACATAGCGGACGCCAAGGTGCGGAACGGTAGTAGTAAGGAGAAAAAACGATTTGCTTACCACTAGGGCTATGAGTGACACGGCAGCGGAAGAAGTGAAAGAATTCTCCTATCTAGGAAGCAAGACTGCACAGGATGACCGAAGTAAAGATTGTATCAGATATAGGTTAACATATAGAAAGAAATGTTTCTTCGTTAGATAAACTCTACTGTTATCAGACACTGATACGTAAATGAGACAGTAATTGTGAATGTGTACATCTGGAGCTCAGCAACATATGAAAGTGGTCCATCTCAACAAGAAAATAGTGGAAATATAAAAAAATGTGGTGCTATCAAAGAATGTTAAGAATAAAGAAGACAGATAAAGAGCGAAGTGAAGAAGGCGTAGAAAATACAGGTGAACGAGGATGTGGATGGAAAGACCTCGCCAAGAAAAGGGATAGGTTAGTGAATCATCTACTACGGCATCCAGGAACTTGGTGCTGGCAAGAGCATTAGAGGGGAGATGGTATGAATTGACAAAAATTGAAATAAATAAACCATATTATAGAGGATTATCAGTGCAGCAGTTATGTTCAAATTAAAAGATTGGCACAAGATAACAAATGATTGAAGTATAAAGGCGATTGAAAGAGTTGAGAGGTGACACACCAATCTCTTACTTTGACAACATTATCAGCTAGATTAACGTTAATATTGTAGGTCATTATCCCAGTGCTCCCTAGTATTACATTTGCTATACGTTGTCAACGACTTTTTACATAAGAAAATTGTGGGCAGAATAATCATATAACTGCAAGAAGTAACCTGTAGAGACCTAGTACCCGAGGGGCTGTAGCGGATGTGACGAAGAACAGGGAGAGAGATTAATTGGGTGGCATAAATGCTGAGTGCAACGACCGTCTGTGTGAGAGATTCTGGGAAGCAGTACTCAATGAATCGTACCTGCAGAGGGACTTCTGGCCAATGCATTCTCATCCTTTCTCTTAGGGTGAGAGAGAAGAGCACCAGTTCACAAAACATTTTACCTGGGCCAGGTGCCAGTCTGTTGCGAAGGCACCCAGTTGGCAGAAAGTGGGTGGAGGAAGCCATTTAAGAGAGACGGGTGTAAACTTTTGTGCCAAAAAGGTCACAAAACTCCATGAATTCTTATGCTGGAAGCTGGGAAGATAAGGACAGGGTGGCAGGAACATATATTTAGTGGAAGCTAGACTGTAGCCCCTCTGACACAAAGAAGTCGTCAGGTCCCTTTAGCGAGTAGCAAAAACATACATTTCATAGGCATGGCTGTCTGGGAAGCTTAACTGCCTTCTTTCACAAATTGGAAACGGTAGGTCTGGAAAGATAAGATCTCTCCATAAATGAGGGATGTGGCCCCATCTAGGTAGATGTTTTTTGCCAAAACATGGCCGTGCTTACTATGAGAACGACACCTCTTGTTTCAGACAGGAGAGATTTGGAGTCGCTGATTGGCTCCTTTCAGAATATGCAAAGCGGAGGTGAGAACCTTGAGCGTGAGAACCCAGGGGCTGTGACTGGATTGGCGACCAGGCCAACAGAACAATCAAAAGGGGAAATTCAATGAGTAGAGAATACTTCGATTGGTTTGTGCAATGTGGGGGCAGTTTCGTTTTTGCTAATTTGGCTACCGTACCAAGGCATGGCAGAAAGTTGTTGAGATTCTTTGCCTTCTTTGTCTTCTGGTCCTCCCCTGGTGGAAAACTTCAGGTCGTTCCCTAGTGGGTGAGACTTGAGGTCGGTATCTTGTGGTGGACTAAGAGCTAGTGGTAGTTTCCAACTGTACCGACAGTGGAACTGTATAAAACTCGGAAATGTCGTGTATAATGAGGCTGAACTTATTCGTCCTGAATCGGCAGTGCGACGTTTGGCAATTCCAGCACACATCGTCGTGCCTGTGAGTTAAATTGGTTTGCCCAGAACAGCGAATGGGTGCAGCTCACACTGAAATCTGCTAGGACTTCAGGGCTCTGAAGGGAAGTTTCCCGAGTTGTGACACTCAGAATGCCAGAATGCCAGTTTGCAAATTTTCGTGGACCCGTCAGAACATTGGAGCTGCCGCAGCACGCCGCTCTTCTCGCCCGCAGCGTGCCGTTCTCTGCCGCAGCCTGAATCATGGTGAAAGGGTGAAGTATTGCTGCACCGGTGTAGGGATGTTAAATGATATTCTCAGCTCCCTGGTCTCAGGTGAACCGTAGTTTGTGGCATACTTGGTTGTAGTTGATTTCATTTGAACAGACTTGAGCCTCACAGTGGATTCATGTAAATATAGTGAGGATATTTCTTTAAAGACAAAAAAATGGTTCAAATGGCTCTGAGCACTATGCGAATTAACTTCTGAGGTCATCAGTCGCCTAGAACTTAGAACTAATTAAACCTAACTAACCTAAGGACATCACACACATCCATGCCCGAGGCAGGATTCGAACCTGCGACCGTACCGGTCGCGCGGTTCCAGACTGTAGCGCCTAGAACCGCTCGGCCATGCGGGCCGGCATCTGAAACTGAGCGTAGAGCAAATTCACTAATTCAAATATATACTACTCGCCATAAAAATTGCTACACCAAGGAGAAATGCAGATGATAAAACGATATTCATTGGACAAAGTATCATGCAGCTTCAACACGATACCACAGTTCATCAAGAGTAGTGACTGACGTATTGTGACGAGCCAGTTGCACGACCACCATTGACCAGACGTTTTCAATTGGTGAGAGATCTGGAGAATGTGCTGGCCAGGGCAGCAGTCGAACATTCTCTGTATCCAGAAAGGCCCGTACAGGACCTGCAACATGCGGTCGTGCATTATCCTGCTGAAATGTACGGTTTCACAGGGATCGAATGAAGGGTAGAACCACGGGTCGTAACACATCTGAAATGTAACGTCCACTGTTCAAAGTGCCGTCAATGCAAACAAGAGATGACCGAGACGTGTAACCAATGGCACCCCATACCATCACGCTGGGTGATAGGCCAATATGGCGATGACGAATACACGCTTCCAATGTGCGATCACCGCGATGTCACCAAACATGGATGCGACCATCATGATGCTGTAAACAGAACCTGGATTCATCCGAAAAAATGACATATTGCCGTTCGTGCACACAGGTTCATCGTTGAGTACACCATCGCAGGTGCTGTTATCTGTGATGCAGCGTCAAAGGTAACGGCAGCCGTGGTCTCCGACCTGATGGTCCATGCTGCTGCAAAAGTCGTCGAACTGTTCGTGCAGATGGTTGTTGTCTTGCAAACGTCCGCATCTGTTGACTCAGAGACCGAGACGTGGCTGCACGATCCGTTACAGCCATGCCGATAAGATGCCTGTCATCTCGACTGCTGGTGATACGAGGCTGCTAAAAGTCATTGGATCTTGACCAACGCGAGCAGCAATGTCGCGGTCCGATAACCCGCAATCCTGGTAGGCTACAATCCGACCATTATCAAAGGCGGAAACGTGATGGTACGCATTTCTCCTCCTTACGTGAGGCATCACAACAACGTTTTACCAGGCAACGCCGGTCAACTGCTGTTTGTGTATGAGAAATCGGTTCGAAACTTTCCTCATGTCAGGACGTTGTAGGTGTCGCCACCGGCGCCAACTTCGTGTGAATGCTCTGAAAAGGTAATCAATTGCATATCACAGCACCTTCTTGCTGTCGGTTAAATCTCACGTCTATCGCACGTCATCTTCGTGTTGTAGTAATTTTAATGGCCAGTATTGTACAGATTTGAAGGTGTAGCTCGCGATTTGAAGGTTTTAGAGAAGATAATACGTTTCTTTATGGAAAAACAGTAACATTTAGCCTCATTGAGGCTTTAAGGTTAGCGCAGGTTTGCAGAGTGATGGCATAAGAAAATTTCATGCGTATTTTTGTACTCAGAAGAAAATGTGATTTATATCTTCCTCTTGGTGTTTAACCCAGTCGAGTACGACACGACTGGAAAATTAATTTTATCTGATTTTGCAAGTGTGTGTCCTTCATCTAGTCTTTTTCGTCCGTTACGAGTGTGAGTTGTGTAACCTTTGTTCTGCATGTAATAGTAGTTTACCTGCATGCGTATCGCATTTTCTGCGGCTGAAATTTGTGACAAGCCAGCATTTCCCTAAAGGAGCGTGGAAAATCGCCTGAGACTAGCAGTAATGTTGGTCTGTGCACAAGCCAAGGTAAACATTCCGCCGCGCGGCGTCGATTCTAGTCTAGTTCCCTCACCTCATTCTGAGATCTACAGTGTCAAGGGTGTACCGAGAATATCAAATTTCAGGCATTACCTCTCACCACGGACAACGCAGTGACCATAACAGTTGGACCCTAGACGACTGGTAAACCGCGGCCTGGTCAGATGAGTCCCGATTTCAGTTGGTATGAGGTGATGGTAGGGTTCGAGTGTGACGCAGACACCTCGAAGCAATGGATCCAGGTAGTCAACAAGGCGCTGTGCAAGCTGGTGGTGGCTCCATATTCGTATGGGCGATATTTACGTTTAATGGAATGGGTCCTTTGGTTGAAATAAACATATCATTGACTGGAAATGGTTATGTTGGGCTACTTGGAAGCCACTTGCAGGCATTCATGAACTCCATGTTCCGAAACGACGATGGCGGCCGGACTGATTTCAAGAACGTCGTGGACTGTTCGAGCGAATGATTTGGCCAGTCATATCGCCCGACAGGAATACCATCGAACTAATATGAGAAGTAGTCGAGACGTCAGTTCGCGCACAAAATTTTGCAACGGCAGCACTTTCACAATTATGGACGGCTATACAGCCGGCAATGCTCAATATTTCTGCATGGGTCTTCCAACGATTTGTTGAGTCCATGTCAGGTAGATCTGCTGCACTACGTTGGGCAAATGGAGGTCCAACTCTATAGTAGGACTTATCCCTAACCTTTGCATCTCAGTGTATTTATCCATACTATGTTTGATCAGTTTTGTCATTTGGCGTAAATAGTTCTTAAATACTGGAACTGTCTCTCCACACTTGTTTAAGCAACGCATTTGAAGGTCAATAAGTTTGTTGAACTGTTTTGTCATTTTCTGGATTGACATTCAAGTGGATATTCGGGGGTTAAGAGTATGCTAACATTTCTTCTCTGCTGTGGTTAACTGCAAGTAAATATTATGTAGGCCGCCGGTGTGTACTTCAAGATCTTGCCCGAAACCTGCATTGCAATTGTATATTATTGCACTTACTGGATCGTGTTGTAATCAAGTACGTTTGTCTAAAATTCATTTTCTCATCTCTTAAGTATAACGTAGTATTCACGTCTTACCATATAGCGGAGATGCTGAGCCGCGATAGGCACAATAAAAAGATTCACACAATCATAGCTTTCGGCCATTAAGGCCTTAGTCAGTTTCTTTTAGCGACGCAACAGAAAGTAGTAACAAAGGAAAACAGCACAGGGTTAGGATCGAAGAAAAGCCGTCAGGCAAAAATCAAACAATGGAATATCCAGGATGGGATGTAGCAATACGAGAGAAGGAAAGTTGCTACTCACCATATAGTGGAGATGCTGTGCCTATGGCGGCTCAGCATCTCCGCTCTATGGTGAGTAGCAACTTTCCTTCTCTCGTATTGCTACATCCCATCCTGGATATTCCATTGTTTACTTGTAGTATTCACGTCTGTAGAGACAGTTTGATATTTTTAAATGCACGTTTTCTTCGCTAACAAGGAGACCACAGGGACATCGGAATTTTGTAATAATTTTAAGTGAAGTTGAGAACTCATTTATTAATCTTACAAAGCAGTTTGATGAAACTCTTACAAACTCTCAAGAAAATTTTTGGAACGAAATACGTCAGGGATCAGAAAGTTTGTTTGTAGGTTTGTGGCGGTATGCGGCATTAGATGTCTATGCGGAAGTCATGTAATTCGCGTAAATAACAGGCCACTGATTTCCGTATGCGGTGATGGCACCCTATAGCAACCTCGGTGGGTTCCAAAACGATTGACATCAGACGAATTTGGTCGCCGACACATCAGCCTGAGTTCACTATGATGATCCTCAAACCACTATAGCACGATTCTAGCTCCAAGACACGGACAATTATACTGCTGAAAGAAGACATCGCCGTCGGGGAAGACATCAAGCATGAAGGGATGCAGATGGTTCGCAGCTGTCAACGTGTCTTTGATTACTACCACAAGTTCCATGCAAGAACAGGAGAATGTTTCCCACAGCACAATACTGCTCCCAACAGCCTGCGTCCATGGAGCGCTGTGGGTTTCGCGCTGCTGTTCACCTCGATGACGGCGCTTGTATAGGCGACCAGCGATCTAGTGTAGCAAAATTCACCCGAAGAGCCGACACGTCTCCATTGATCGAAGGTCGAATCCCGATGGTTTCATGCCCACTGCAATCGTAACTGAGCATGTGGTTTGATCAACATGTGAACACATAGGGGTGGTCTGTGCGGACCTCCATGTTCAACTCTATGCGATGAATGGTGTGCTTCGAAACGGTTAGACCGAGCGAGATGGCGCAGGGGCTAGCTCACTGGACTCCCACTCAGGTGGACGACGGTTCAATCCCGCGTCCGGCCATCCTGATTTAGGTTTTCCGTGATTTCCCTACATCGCACCAGACAAACGCCCTGATGGTTCCTTTGAAAGGGCACTGCCGACTTCCTTCCCGTCCTTCCCTAATCCGATGAGACCGATGACCTCGCCGTCTGGTCTCCTCCCACAAACAACTCAACCCAACCCCGAAACACTTGTGCGTACACCAGCATTGTGATCTTTCGGCAGAGATACTACACATCACCATCTATTTTACTTACTGGAGCAGGCAAGCCTCCGAACCTCTTGTTCTGTGAAGAATCGTGGACGTCCAACCGTTTAGCGTCTTGTGGTAGTTTCACCGTCCTTCTATCTCTTTCCGTAGATGCTCATGACAGTAGCACGTGAACATTCGACTAGTTTCGAAATTTTCGAGATACTCGTTCACAGATTCTGCGTGATAATAATCTGCCCTTTGTCAGAGTGCCTAATGTCAATGGATTTCCCCATTTGCAGCCCCTATCTTCTCTCGAATGATCCACCGTCCGTTTGTGCTCCGCTTACATTCTTTTGTTACCCCGTCACGTAGCCACAAGGAAGACGGCATCCAACGTCGCGGTGGGCAGTGCTCATAATGTTTCGGTTCATCAGTGTGTACTCGCTTTACCTGTAACGAGCTTGTGCACTGTGCATCGAGGAGATGGTCGACTATACTTGCCCATAATATCGCCCTTTACTGCGTTTCGATACTTCCTACTCCTTTTCGAAAAGTGTCTTGCGGTATTTATGTGTCATATCGGCTGTTTGATGATTTTAAATGTAGTCTTATTTCAATAAGATGTCGACTGTTTCATTGCACATTGTGACTCAGAAGAAAAGGTATATGATTTGAGGGGTGACAATATAGGTGATTGCGAACAAAAAACTTCAAATGAACATCTGTCCTTTACTTTTACATATCCGACATACAGGTTTTGAAAATCACTGGCGGCTGTCGCATGTCCTCCTCCTCCAGCACTGACATGCGAATACAACCAAAGCGACATCAGGCTGTGTAGTGTTGTCTCTACAGACCATATCAGTGCGCACCTCACCTACGAGTGAGGGGCCTCGCATTTTACGTGCGTGTGCGCAAGTAAAGCGTCGTACGAATGAATTCAGATCAACAACACAATAGCTGCCTACAAGAGCTCCTAATTTCATTGCAGCTGACGGTGGACTTTTTCAACATCATCTGTAGGGAAATGTCCGAATTAAACAAAACATTACATCACAGTGCTTCATTTACGATCTTGTTCTGTTCGCTATTGTTTTCAATAGTTACTTCGGAAACTGTTAAGAACAGGACGTATGCTCGTATGACTTATTTTATTAAGTTTAACTAATGGTATCATCCCTCAAAGTATGTACCTCTCCTCCTGACTCGCCCTGCACTTAGTGTTACCTTGTTGTTTGTCCCCTTCTTCCCGAGAGTTTAGTTTGCTTGGCGGCTTTCATATTCTTCATTACTAGTGGATTACTTCATTACCAATTGATTGCTGATCTGTATAACTTGCAGCAAGCTCCTAAGACCAGCTATAATTGAAATTTTTTTTACTACTTGTTTTTGTATGCAGCGCAAAGCTGCTTTTGCAACTGTAAGGGGGGCAAAAAAACTATGAAGTTTCACTCTGCAGCAAAATCAGTTCTTTGCGACCAGTTTGGACGCAGAAATGTATACCCCACTTCTCCATTGCAGATGATTTTACAGCTGTGCGGGTCGAATAACTGTACTGAGTAGGAGTGACTGCTATTTCCAGAGATGTGGAGACTCGGCACGCCAGTCCGTGGAAAGGGCGCTGCCGTTTGTCGCCACGAAACGCCTGACTCGCGCAGCTTGTGCGCAGAGCAGTTGCCTCTTAGTGGTGCCAGCGAGCATCGTGACGCAACGCAGCTGGCGCCAGAGGCGGCTGGGCTGGTCCCCGGAAATTGCTTGTGTGGTCTGGTGCTGTGGTGTGCTGAGTGGTGCGCCATCGGGTCGGCTCGCGCCTAATCGCCCAGGGCGCCCAGCCGCAGGTGTTGCGCGTGTTCTCCGGCTCTGGCGCCACAGGGATTACCGCGGCTCAGACACAAGTGCGCTTCCGGGACTCTCCTGCTGATCGCCGCAATGGAACGCAGCCTGCCCGCACTGTACATCCGCATCGTCATCATTGCTCCACAAGTCACTGTGCGGAGTATGGTCTTCACCCTTATTAACCTATTCTACACTGTTCGGCCAAAACATTCCACCGACCTACTATAGACACGAACCCGTCCAGGCGATAGCGGCGTCACCTGGCGAGGAATGACTGCCAGTCGAACACTCGTACGGTGCATGTGATATCAGTGAGCATGTTGTCCGTGTGTAGAATGGGGAAGGCGCGCTATCTATCTGAGTTTAACTGAGGGCAGATTGTGAAGGCCCGGAGGTTCGGCACTAGAATTTAGGAAACTGCATGAATTGTCGGGTATTCGAGTGCCTTCGACATGTGGCGAAACCAAGGTCAAAACATGTCCAGATGTCGTGGGGTTGGGCGGCAACCCTCATTACAGATGTTGGGCGTCGTAGGCCGGGCAGACTCGTAAAACAGGACAGCCGGCGAACTGTGGCGGAACTAACATCAGACTTCAATGCTGGGCACAGTACCAGTGTGTCTGAACACATAGTGCACCGAACACTCGTAACGATTGGCCTCTGCAGCCGACGACCCTTGAATGTGCCAATGATAAAACCACGGCATCGGCAACTACGACTGAAATGCACGCGTGGCCATCGGCACTGGACGTTGGCGCAGTGGCCGAGTAGTGGATGGTTTGATAAATCCCGATATCTTCTTCATCATGGCTGTTGGTGGGCTCGAGTCCGTCGTCTTCCAAGAGAGCAGCCTCTCGACACCTGTACTGCAGGAGGGATACAAGTGAGGGCGGCTCCATTATGCTCTGGGAAACATTCACGTGGGCATCCTTGGATCCAGTGGAGCTTGTGCAAGGCATCATGAGGGCCGAGGAGTGTTGAACATCGGTTGCACGCCACGTACATCCCTTTCTGAGGATCATGTTTCCTGATGGTTGGTTCAAATGGCTCTGAGCACTATGGGACTTAACATCTATGGTCATCAGTCCCCTAGAACTTAGAACTACTTAAACCTAACTAACCTAAGGACATCACACAACACCCAGTCATCACGAGGCAGAGAAAATCCCTGACCCCGCCGGGAATCGAACCCGGGAACCCGGGCGCGGGAAGCGAGAATGCTACCGCACGACCACGAGCTGCGGACAATTTCCTGATGGCATTGGCATTTGTTAACAAGATAATGCGCCATGTCACAAGGCCAGAAGTGTGATGGAATGGTTTAAGGAAAACAGCTGTGAGTTACAGTTGATGTGCTTGCCCCCAATTCGCCAGATCTGAACCCAGTCGAACGTATTTGGGAAATGATTGAATGTGGCGTCAGAATCCATCGTCCCCCTCCCCGGAATTCACGATAATTAGGTGACTTGTCTATACACATGTGTTAGCGGCTCTCTCCAGCTGCCCACCAAGGCCTCATTGGTTCCATTCCATGACACGTCTCCGCTGTTATCCGTGTGAAAGGTGGACATACCGTCGTCATAATGTTCTGACTGATCAGTTTGTGTATGCCTGGATCAGCAAGTGAGTGATATATAAATCACACTTCATTAATGGGCTCTCATACGCCCACTACTTGTTGCTCAATAATATCATGTCAACGTATTGAGTGAAAGTGTGAGACGAAGATCGGCATAACACTCTTTCGCAATACAGGGTGTCTCAAACCTTTTCGATCAAATCGAAAAAGTTGGTGGTGGATCCAAAGTGACGATCGCCAGTCTCAGTGCAGGGATGGAAACGGCGAATGAAGTTGTGCCGCACTCCCTCAAAGATCCCAGTGTTGTACCTGGAGACAGGCATTCTGGACCCTAGCAAGCAGGTCTTCATCAATTTCTACTGGGGTTTCATATACCAACAGGCACGTGTCGTGCGGTGTTCGCAGACATCAAGAACGAAGTGGGCTGGTGCGCCGTCGTGTTGAAACCACATCATCCCACGGACAACAAGAGGCACGGTCTCCAAGAACTGTGCCTGCATACACCGAGATTGGCTGTCGTCGCTTTGAACAGTTACTATGAGCTACTGAGGATCCACTATCACCTGTTTCAATTTAACCCGAAAGTCTTCAGACATGTTGTATTTATCTCAGGGCGCATCTGTCAGAACACTGCCATCGTAGCGAACTTGTCGGCGCTCGATGCTATGGAAAACACATGTATTGCGATTGAAATCGTTACGTGCCCGAAGAAAAAAGACAAGAGGAAGCTGCGATGCCCGAAAAAGTGTCGTGAAAGGCGGTCTACATACGAACGTGCTAACGTGCTAAGAGCACTTGCAGCAGAACCGGATGGTTATCGGAATTTCTCAAATGTGAACGAGTAACGCTTCAACGAACTGGTGAATCTCGTTTCACCTTATGTATGCAGAAAACATATTGCGATGAGGGCAGCGATCAGCTCACCAGAAAATTTTATCCTTTACATTACGTTACCTGGTGACTGTGAACACTTTTGAGGGTATCAAATTTTCAACTATCACCGCACGTGCTGCCATCAGCTGTATTGCGATGGAAACGTGTGAAGCTATTTACACCTGCTTGACAAATTACAAGATAAGTGAAAGGCAACCGAAAGCAAATTTCTGTACCCAGACTGAATAGTAAAATGGCGAATTTGTAAGAAGTTATATGGCTCTGAGCACTATGGGACTCAACAACTGAGGTCGTCAGTCATCTAGAACTTAGAACTACTTAAACCGAACTAACCTAAGGACATCAGACACATCCATGCCCGAGGCAGGATTCGAACCTGCGACCGTAGTGGTAGCGCGGTTCCAGACTGAAGAGCCTAGAACGGCTCGTCCACACCGGCCGGCTATGAAGTTATATACATTACGCTGAAGTTCAATAATATTGTTTTCTAATGGTTACATTATGGGAAACTATAACATTTGAAACGATTAAAATATAAAAACTGCATGCCACTGTGAAAACTTGCGAAGCAAATTTGCGAAACATTCAGTTGCAACTTGTTTTATAATGTGTTAACAGTTTGAAGCACTGAAAGCACTTGACAAATATTTTATTTCTAGCTGATGGACAGCTTTCTTGATAGACTTCAAGGAGGTCATTGCAGGCATCAATTGTCAGAACTCTGTTTGCATATTCGTCAGATTTCATTTTCCATAATGCTAGAAGCCCTCCAGAAACCTGAAAAGAGCGATACGTTATTGTAAAGGATGCACAGGTACGTACTGCTGTCAACAAAATTTTTGTGGGCTGTTGGCCTCATTGTCAGTATATAATATTGTCTGACGTTTCGGCCACTATTGCAAGCGGCCTTCCTCAGGGTTTTTCTTAGCTGGCTGCTGAATGAGAGAGACTTCAGATCTTATATAGTAGCAGAGGAATCTGTTTACGCAGTCTGATAGGGTAATTGGGTATAGAAGAAATGGTGGTCGTTCTTTATTGGTCCTTATATTATTATATTATTCTTCGTCGTTGGTGGATAAAGACGAGTTTGACTGCTTTGCGCGCGCTGTCCTTCCGTAGCGGTGTCACTGCTGGCAGCAGGATGCCGGAAGCCTAAAGCCGTCCTCTCTGTTCATGTTGGCGGCTCGCCTCTCTAATCTTCCTCCTCAATGTAAATGTCTGTTTCGCCACTACGTGGGCTTCATGGAATATTACTTCAATACCGCATGCGTCCTTGTGTTCCACCGTCGTTGACCTGATGCGTTGTCCCATATGCATATACACTGAAGCGCCAAAGAAACTGGTAGATGTATATGTATTCAAATACAAAGATGTGTAAACAGACAGAATAGGGCACTGCGATCGACAACAGGAATCTGGCGCAGTTGTTAGCTAGGTTACTGCTGCTATAATGGCAGGTTATGAAGATTTATGTGAGTTTGGACGTGGTGTTACAGTCGGCGCACGAGGGATGGGACACAGCATATCCGAGACAGCGAAGAAGTGGGGATTTTCCCGTACGACCATTTCACGAGTGTACCGTGAATATCAGGAACTCGGTAAAACATCAAATATCCGACATCGCTGCTGCCGGAAAAAACATACTGCAAGGGTGGGACCAACGATGACTGAAGAGAATCATTCAACGTGACGGAACTGCAACCCTTCCGCAAATTGTTGCAGATTTCAATGCTGGGCCATCAACAACTGTCAGCGTCCGAACCATTCAACGAAACATCATCGATATGGGCTTTCGGAGGTGAAGGCCCACTCGTGTACCCTTGATGACTGCGCAACGCTAAGCTTCTAAGCTTTACGCCTCGCCTGGGTCGGTCAACACCGACAATAGACTGTTGATGACGGGAAACATGTTGCCTAGTTAGACGAGTCTCGATTCAAATTGTATCTAGCGGAGGGACGTGTACGGGTATCAAGACAACCTCATGAATCCATGGACGCTGCATGTCAGCAGTGACTGTTCAAGCTTCTGGAGGCTCCGTAATGGTGTAGGGCGCGTGCAGTTGGAGTGATATGGGACCCTTGATAGTCTAGATACGACTCTGACAGGTGACACTTACGTAAGCATTGTGTCTGATCACCTGCATCCATTCATGTCCACTGTGTATTCCGACGGACTTGGTCATGTGCAGCAGGACAATGCGACACCCCACACGTCCAGAATTTCTTCTGAGCTCTAACTCTTCCTCTGGCCACCAATGTCCCCAGACAAGAACATTACTGAGAATATCTGGGATGCTTTGCAACGTGCTGTTCAGAAGAGATCTCCACGCCGTCGAACTCTTACAGATTTATGGACAGCGCTGCAGGATTCACGGTGTCAGTTCCCTCCAGCACTACTAGTCGAGTCCATTTCCACGTCGTGTCGCGGCACTTCTGAGTGCTCGCGGGAGCCCTACACGATATTAGGCAGGTGTACCGGTTTCTTTGGCTCCTGAGTGAATATCTTTCATGCCCTGCAATTCGTCTCATCTACATATACCAGTCCTTATTCTCAACCGATCTCGTAGTGTAGTGCTCTGAACTATTTCTGAAATAAATAATTCAAGCTTCCGCAGCGAATAAACAAGCAGTTTTAATGAAATTTCCCTGCACTTCAACATATTTCTCGCATGTTTCTACTGATAATACTGATTAAGTATTAAATATGTAACCAAAATACTCACGTGAATTCACGTCGACAGATGATACATTTCATATGTCTTTCCTGATGTATTCGTATGACGTCCCTGGATCATTTGTTCACGTAGGCAAATCACGAAGTTTCGGCGGGAACAGTTGTGGATTGCGCGGTACCACCTTTACGCAGTACTATATAACGAGCGAATGTCAGGATTTTTAACGGTCTGTTGTCTCCTTCAGTATAATGCGCTAACCCTCAATATCGCTCTCACATGTTCAGTGGTATTGTGCAGGGCATCTACGAAAAAATAATTTATCAGACCAGGAAAGCGATACCAAAAGATAATTCACTGACGATGGTCCTGCCCATAGGAAAGCAATGTTGTTAGACGTTCCACAGAAAATACCAAAGGACTTGGACCAAATTTGCTTTTGGTCTAATGAATGGCAGCCCTTTTTGAATGTGGGTAAACGCAGAGACAGAAAAAAAACCGATAGTTTCCGATTACAATATTAGCAGTGAAGATTTTCACTATGTTACATCGATTAAGTATTTAGGGGTAATTCTAAGAGATGAAACGAATATGGACGATCAGGAAAAATTAGTATTAGGTTAGGCGAATGGCATATTTGGATTTGCTGTAAGAGTTCTGGAGAAATGCAATACGCCAGTAAATGAAACTTCATACAAGGCACGATTTTGATCATTTTTAAACTGAAGAACCATATATAAATAAAATTCAATCGACGATGTTCCTTTACATTACCAACCGGACACGGTATATAAAAGAAAATAAGCACATATAGCATCAAGGCCCGAAATATTATTTGATGAGTGGAACATCAATGAGATAACCCACTAGAAACCTTGAATGACTGAGATTAAATTGGATATTGATCCGATTTGCTCTAAAAAGTTAAGCGTGCGAACAAAGTCCTTACGTTTCCCTCGTTAAAGTCGACTGAAAATGTATGGCGGAAAGAAGTCTATTGCTCTATAATCTGGATAAGTGCGTAACGTGCTATGATGTAAATACGATCAAGCCAGAAACCATTTCACCAGAATCCAGAAAGAAGTCACATGACCATGCATAATTCACTAGCACAAGACAAAATGTCTGTACTATGGGTAGAATCGGCATATCGACAACACAACAGGAGGCGGAAGGCAAGAGCGAGTCTTGGAAAAAATTTAGCGGTTGAACCTGGGTATTAATAGAAACAAAATTAAGTATTGCTTTATTTCATTCATTAACAGCTAGTGGTGAAGGTTATCTTACGTCCAATAATTTTCGAGACTGGTCCGCTTTATTAAAAACAGGGAAAAAGATTTTTTTTTTTCATTTCACTCAAGAACAGCATCGTCCGTGGGTCTGTCGTTAACATTTTATCAATTACCAACGCCACTCCGCCACTTACTTTTCGCCAATACATGCCGACGACAAGATGGCTTGCAAATGAGAATTTCTCGTACTGCAACGTGTAAGTTAAGCAATGTACTCGTACTTCCCAGAACGCCTCTATGCGCAAGAATTTTACGTCGGGAAATCCACAAGCATGTTCTGCACCGTCTGAAACTGTCTTCCTTCCTTCTTTAACCCTCTGCAAACCAGAGTGAAGTACATGGCAGAGGGTTCTGCCCGTTCTACCACATATTAGAATTTCTTCCCGATACTTTACCTGCTGCAGCGTGAGAAGAATAGATGTTTATATTCTCCTGTGCTCGCTTTAACTAGTTTAAATTTGTCAACGCGGTCCATAGTGGATCGATAAATAGAATTCTTAAACTATTCACTTGAAGCTCGTTCTTAAAACTTGAAAATATGAACGTTAGTGTAAGAACTGAACATCCTTATTACAATTATTGACTGAGTTGTGCATTCAACAATATGTAAATCTAATCACACCATTTTTATATTACATGTCTGGACGGTTTGTATATATCTCTGGTCGTCTTAGACCTAGGTTGTCTTTAACAGAACACAGTATAGTTTGCACTCGCGCTAGGGGGTGGAAGACACATTTTATTTCATGTTTTTTGAACATCCAGCCAGTCTTAAAGGACACACAGAAACATGCAGTAGAAAAACCATCCTCGTCGAGTTCTCCATTTCTTGTAGCTGCTCTTGAGCTGTAGTGTGAGCAGGTTTAAATGCGTTACCAATCTGTTTATCAGATTCCCTTTTTTATATAAATACAGAACAAAGGTGGCTAAGTCTTGCTGTAAGCTCCGTGCATCTGAGGAAATTTTAGCCCTATGAACGAGAGTCCGCAACGCGCCACTGCGTTGAGATGGCTGATGGCAGCTCGTAGCTCCTGAATATACGTCAGTGTGAGTCGGTTTACGAAACACACTGTGAGCCAAGGAACCATCTTCTTCTTTTCTTTTCTGCGGACCAAGACATCTAGGAACGGGAGGTCTCCATTCTTCTCCACTTACATGGTGAAACAAATGCTGGGATGGAAGGAGTTGAGGTGTTCTAGAAATACAGGGATTGTTGCAGCTTCGTGTGGCCAAACTACAAATTTGTCGTCCACATTTATCCAGAAAGTTTAGGTTTCAACACCGCTGACTGAAATGCTTTTTCCGGGAAGTCTTCCATAGAGAAAATGGTTCAAATGGCTCTGAGCACTATCGGACTTGACATCTGTTATCAGTCCCCTAGAACTTAGAACTACTTAAACCTAACTAACCTAAGGACATCACACACATCCATGCCCGAGGCAGGATTCGACCTGCGACCGTAGAGGTAGCGCGGTTCCAGACTGAAGCACCTAGAACAAATTGTCCACAGCGGCCAGCTACATAGAGAAGTTAGCTACGATGAGAGACAAAGGGCTGCCCTTGGAAACACCGTCAGTTTGTTCAAAATATTGTTCATTAAATAAAAAATGAGTCGAGCTAAGCATTAGTTTGAGTATATGTAAGATGTCCTCCTCGAACATAGATCCTATAAGTTGTAGTGAATGCACCAAAGGTAATCGTGTGAACAAAGAGAGCACATAGAAACTAATACGTTAGCTGGTTCGAGACACAAAGTCTTGAGTCGTTGTATAAAATGCGAAGACTACGGTTTTTTTTCTCCAGCAGGGCGCACTGGATGTCGTCGTGCTCTGTGATTCGTCTACGACGACGCTATAGCTCCACCCCTTGGCACCTGAGATTTTCTAGCGATTCAGCATATATTTTGGCGAGCTATTGCAGCGACACGTCAGTAAACACCTAAAGATGACGAGTAGCTGTTTCGTCGAAATATTATGCGGCTTCCACAACATTATCCGACGCGACACCCCGTGAACCAATGAAGTAGTTAGTACACTGGGAAAGTCTCAAACGGTACATATTTTGCAATGTTTTATAAGTATGCTATTTCTGCGTGTTTCAAAATCAAAGAACCCACTAACGATGGTGATATTTGTCGCATAAACTTGTTTGGGTATAAATAAATAACAAAAGTGCTCTGCATCAAGGCGGACCCACAGTCTCATAAAGTTGGAGTGTAAAAAGTCAGTGCACCAAGTACATCGCAACCCTTTCATATCTGCTCCTCCTATTAGAGGACAAGTAATGCGTTGTCATCCCGCACTATTTATCAGAGACTAGCATTCTGACTAGGGAATTACTGCCCTCTGTATAGCCTGTCGCCAACACCGCAACTCCAGGAACTGCAGCGAGTGGAGGGGCGTTGTGAGCTGGAAGCATAGACTGCTAAACAATGGCATCACTTAGTTTTCAGCAACGAAGCGGGGTTCCGCACGACCATGGAGGACCGTCGCTGGCGAATATGGCGGTTACCTAGGGAGAGGTCCCAGTCTTCCAATGTTTCGGAGAGGCCCGGTGACGGTACTCTTGGTATCATGGTGTGGGGAGCCATCTGGTATGACTTCAGGTCATAGCTGACAGAGACTGAGGGAGCTCCGATGGCACAACGGTACGTCACGGACATCCTACGTCCGCCTCGTGAGTCACCTCTCATGGGAGTCAGTATTGTGGCGCTATTTTTCCATAGGACAATGCTCGTCCACACGTGGCAGGTAACTCTATGATTTGACTGCAGGATCCTGAGATACTCCAACGGGTAGTAAGTTTCCCAGATCTGTTGCATGGGGGCTTAATTATATAGACTGCAAATACTTTTAATTTTAGTAGCTGACTGTCCGGTTACGCAGTCTCGTAACCGGTTGGCCCTGACTGGTATTAGTACGCAATCTGACTGCATAGAATAACAACAAAGAGTGAAAGAAAACTTCCGTTAACACAACTAATTAATTAAGTCCCCAGCAACTATAAAACCTACGAAACAACAAAACACAAGTGTAACTGTTCTATGTGTGGAAGTGTGATTCAACGTACACATCTGGCACGGTTCTTCCTCAAAAAGACAAGATATTTTAAATACCATTTACACTGAATTAATTAAATAAAACTGAAATACTATACTTGCACATAGAAACCAGAATTACACTCTAATACATGAACACAAGCCAGATGCTTTGTTGACTGAACCTGTGACCAAGAGGCATTATTGTTTAAGACATTTGAAATAAAAATAAAAAACTTTATTACCTTCATATATATTGACGAAACATACACTCTGATCATTACAACATCCGCAATCGAACAGCATCGGCTGTCTAGCCCATCAGAACAACTGCATACAACATGCTCGCAACTAGTCACGGCTACATCGGAACTCCTACTATCCACTTCTCAATATGCACTCTCTACGACGACTTCTCGACAAGAACTCTCCACTACCACATCTCAACAAGCACTCTCCACTACGACTTCTCAACAAACACTGCCAGTGGAGGCGGCTGAATAATACTCTTTGGCGCAATCTCTGGCGCTGTGACTCAGTGTAGCCACCTTTCACTGTCCCCGGTAGAATGGGTGTGGGACCAGCTACGGCGTCAACTTCGTCCCATTCTCAGTGCCCTGGATGTCTAGGACCTGTTACGTCAGTCGTGGACCATCTTGTGTGAGGAAGGACACATCGGATTCGTAATACACTTCCGAATCAAATCAGCGCATCCATCCGGGCCAAAGAGTATTCAGGATCATACTAATAGGTGGTTTCATACTTCCTCTTTCTTTGTAAATCTGACTCGAGTTTGTAGTCACTGAAATAATTTCTTAGAACGATTCAAGTCGTGAAGTTGCATTTCGTTTCGCCCTCCCTTTCTGGATGCTTCATGTTTTTATCAAGCTTTGGATGTCAAACAGCTGTGACTGATTCCAGTCAACAATCGAACATGATGTAAATAAAGAGTAATCTTGCATTATATTTTATTTTGTTACCTCGATGGCCAGTTTCTGCACAACGCAGTGAAACATTATCGACCATATACGAGGTCTGTTCAAAAAATTCCGGAACATTCGTAATTTCGCACCAATAGTGTGTTTGAGCGAAATGCGCTTGGCATCCCTACACACACCTATGTTTAATATGTAACTGCCGGAAGATTCATTGTTGTATGTCTGTTAGTTATTGTTCAGTACTGTATTGAGAAGAACGTTGTGCCACACAGTTTGCGCATTTCGAGATGGCAGAGATAGAGGAGCAATGCATCTGCTGTAAGTTTCGCGTGAAACAGAGACACACCAAGTGATGCAGGAAGCCTACAGTGACGAATGCTTAAGCAGTACTCGGTGTTACGAATGAGGTACATGATTTAAAAATGGCCGGACGGCAGTTAATGATGACCCTCGTTCAATTCGCCCTTTGACGTGTACCGACGACGCTCAAGTAAGGGACGTCAACGAAATTATAAGTGCCAATCGAAGACTGACTGTCCGAAAGATTGAAGAAGAATGTAACATTTTAGTTGGATCATGTCATGAAATCGTGACTAAACGTCTTGGAATTCATCGTGTTGCTACCAGGTTCGTCTCACGGCTCATGACTGAAGACCAGAAAGACCTTCGCCTCGCAGTCTGTGAAGAGCTTTTGGATCGTGCGAATGAGAACGAGATGTTCTTTAAGAGAATCGCAAATGGTGATGAGACAAGGGTCAACGGTTATGATGTTGAGACCAAGATTGAATTTTCACAATCTTCGGGAAAGGTTCTCCAAGACCAAAAAACGATCGTCATGTCAGGTCAGATGTCAAAGCCATGCTGATAGTTTTCTTTGACTTCGAAGGATTAGTTCGTCATGAATTCGTTCCACAGAAACAAACTGTTAATCGATAGTACTATCGGGACGTGTAGGACGCCTGCGAGAAATTGTGAGAAGGGAACGGCCTGAAATGTGGTGAAAACGAAATCACTGTACTGCCTCATCCTGCGTACTCTCCAGATCTGACCCCTGCGGACATTTTTTTGTTTCCGAATGGAAATCGAACGAGAGGCGTACCAAGATTGCTTCGGGAAGTGGAAACGGCGTTGGGAGCTGTATATCAACTGTGGAAGAGAGTATTGCGAAGGAGACCATGCATTATTAGTAAAAGGTAAGCGAAGAAAAATTTTATGTACAAATTTCCAGAATTTTTTTAACAAACCTCGTTTTTCTTGCAATAAATCCAAGGAAAATTTTTGATCACTGTTGAGAATGACCTAGTGTGTTCTATTGACTGTGAAGTCGTATAACCAAACACGTTATTAGTCTGTTAATACTTTAGTCTGTGTTATGTACACAGGGAGAATATTCGCAAATGTACCATTTTTTCGAACATCGTGAAATACGATATCAACGTGCAGCATACTGCGTTCAACCTTATGGACTCTGTAATCAACAGAGTGAGTACAGCGTCACAAAACCTGTAAGGAAGAAATCCGTGTTGATTTTCAGAGGAGAAACCCGAGTAAGATATCACAGACGAGAAAAACACACATTCCACATTTCTGGATCGAGCTAGCTTCAGGAAATAGATTAGTAATTCATCTCATCTTCTATTAAAGAGGTAAAGAAATAGCTTAGGAACCACAGAAAACAGTAAACATAATTCTCACAACAGTGTATCGACTACTACTGCTATTACCTGGTTGACTATGCTCAACAATTTTATAGTTCGAAATAGTTTTATCACAGATAACAGAATATAAACCTAAATGATACCGAAGTCTGAGAATGCTCTGCCAGAATAGTCAGTTCGGGCCCTGTATTTTAATAAGAATAGACATGTGTTCAGTAAAATTACACAGAAAACAACTGTGTCTAGTTACCACAGCTTACAGTAAAATCGTATTGGAGACAACGTTATGGACAAACCTGGTATAATCCGGTGCCCAATGGTCTGCCGCGATATTTTGTTAGCGACGACCATAAACGATAAATAACACAGGAGATACACAAAAGCTCTCGAAAACGATCAAAGTTGTTTGTATAATTTGCTTTTATATAGCCACGTATTAGTCAAACAAGCTTGTTCTTGTAGGCAGTATTTGGATACTGCTGGGAATGGATACAAACGCAGATAAAGCATTTCTCATATTGACTCAGGCACTGTGTTTAAAGTAGAAGAATTAAGAAGAAGCTGGCCCACGGAATGGTTTAAAAAGAGAGCGAAATATACACATGAAATCCTGTTAAAGAAAATGCAGCACTCGGAAGCTGATGATTACGTCAACATTTTCCGAATGGCCACTGAAACCTGTAATAACTTGTTTAGAGTTACTCCAAATGGTTCAAATGGCTCTGAGCGCTATGGGGCTTAACATTTGAGGTCATCAGTCCCCTAGACTTAGCACTACTTAAACCTAACTAACCTAAGGACATGACACACATCCATGGGCGAGGCAGGATTCGTACCTGCGACAGTAGCAGCAGCGCGGTTCCGGACTGAAGCGCCTAGAACCGCTCGGCCACAGCAGAGTTACTCCATCCTCACACTGAAGAAGAAAACACAAAGGGGCGAAAATTTATTCCCTTCTACTTGAGCCTGTATTAACAGGGAACATACTCGTATAGCGTGAAAGAATTGGAGAACCTCAACTTTAGTTTTATTTTATGGCACTCCAGCTAGTATGTTGTGCGTAGAAAACTGATTTTCTTCTTAATCTTTTCCTGTGTAATATATGACTCAGAAAGATGTGACACCTTCACCATTTTAGTAATTGGCAGTGCTATATTGTTTTTATCATTGATCGCACGAGGGGCTTACAATAAGTAATACAACACTTTTTTTATTTATTTTTTAAAGCCGTTTGGTTTCATTTAGGATTCTAATGTACTATGTTATTTCCCACTCTTTTGATTACAGAACCCTATTTTTCAGCATAATTTCCGTCCGGTGCGTCGCCGTTACGCCACCTTACTAGAAGATGGAAGGACCTGCGTGCCCGCGTGATAACACTTTATTGATCGACGTCGGAGGCAACGTCTTGGTGCATCGATAACCTCCACATGAGCCACATAGTTCTTCGCGTGGAGTGCATCGTTCATTGGGCCAAACAGATTGAAAAGGAAGGTGCGAGATCCGGGCTTTAGGGTGAATGAGCAAGAACAGTACAATGAAGTTTTCTGCGGTTCTCTCGGATGTGCAGACTTGTTTGAGAAGACCTTGCGCTGTCGTGGAGGAGGAGTTCGTTTGCATTTTTGTGGCTACAAACATGTTAAAGTCGTTTCTTCAACTTGCTTAGCATAGCACAATGTACTTCAGAGTTCATCGCTACACCATAAGGGAAGACATCAAACAGAATTACCTCTTCAAAATCCTAGAAGACAGTCAGCATAACTTTACAAGTTGAGGATGCGGCTTTGAAACGTTTTCTTCGAAGGAGGGGTGGAATGGAGCCACTCTGTGGAATGTCGTTTTCTTTCGGTTCAAAGCGATGAACACATGTTTCATCGTCCGTGACAATCTTCGACAAAAAATTGTCACGATCAGCCTCGAAAAGTGCAAGAAATTCAGCACAAATGGTCGTTCGTTGCTCTTTATGGTCATTTGTTAGGTATCGAGGAACCCTGCAGGTACACACCACTGAGTGTCACTATCCGTCCACTTGAGCATGGAGGTGTTTGATTGTGATCCTTCAATCACCTCGAATGAGAGTGCCCATATGTTCCAACATTGCAGGAGTCACAGAGGTGTGCGGCCGACTGGTACGCGGGGGATAGGACAGGTTCACGCGACGTTGTTGCGCTCATGACAGACTCCTATCCTAACGACTCACCGTGCTTTTGTTCGGAGCCAGGCTCAGTAGACAATCTACAAGCGCCTACGGATACCTGCGATGCTCTGGTTTTCCACCAAAAGAAACTCAATAACAACTCTCTGCTTGGAACGTGCCTCCTATAAGGACGGTATTTGGAAGGCTACGTGTAGTGACGCCGTCTATCAGAACTTAAGGAAACTATAGAGGCTCAAGCTTGAATGTTCCACGATGACCCACGACAAATCACACAGTTTTTCAAGCGAAGTTGGGAGAGAAGGAAATGTGTTGCTTTACTTACTGAACGCCCTTCGTAAGTTACATAACTGTGGAAACGCACATACAGTGAAATAAATTGTGATACAACTGGTTTTCACTGAGCATATGTGGCTGAATATCAACACAATTTCTTCATAATGTCAAAGTTCCGTGAAGCTTAATTTATGTAAAATACGTCAGACACGCCTTATGTGTGGCAAACTCCCTAAACAGGAGTGTACACAATCCAGTATTTGACAAACATAGTGAAATCTGACAAAGCGTTTGATCGTTAAGGGGGGCCATAAGGATACGCGCCATTCAACATACACTATGTGACCGGAAGTATCTGAACACCCCCAAAAACATACGTTTTTCATATTAGGTGCATTGTGCTGCCATCTGCTGCCAGGTACTCTATATCAGCGACCTCAGTAGTCATTAGACATCGTGAGAGAGCAGAATAGGGCGCTCCGCGGAACTCACGGACTTCGAACGTGGTCAGGCGACTTGGTGTCATTTGTGTTCTACGTCTGTAAGCGAGATTTCTACACTCCTAAACATCCCTAGGTGCAATGTTTCCGAGAGATAGTGAAGTGGAAACGTGAATGGACATGTCCAGCACAGAAAGCGTACCGGCAGACCTCGTCTGTTGAGTGACATAGACCGCCGACAGTTCAAGAGGGTCGTAATGTATAATAGGCAGACATCTATCCAGAACATCACACATGAATTCCAAACTGTATCAGGATCCATTGCAAGTGCTACGACAGCTACGCGGGAGGTGAGAAAACTTGGATTTCAGGGTCGAACAGCTGCTCTTAAGCCACACATCAGGCCGGTGAATGCCAAACGACGCCTCTCTTAGCGTAAGGAGCGTAAACATGGGACGATTGAACAGTGGAAAAACGTTGTGTCGAGTGACGAATAGCGGTACACAATGTGGCGATGCGATGTCAGGGTGTGGGTATTGCGAATGCACGTTGAACGTCAGCTGCCAGCGTGTGTAGTGTCAACAGTAAAATTCGAAGGCGGTGGTGTTATGGTGTGGTGGTGTTTTTCATGGAGGGGGCTTGCAACCGTTGTTGTTTTGCGTGGCACTATCACAGCACAGGCCTACATTGATGTTTTAAGCACCTTCTTGCTTCCCACTATTGAAGAGCAATTCGGGGATGGCGATTGCGTCTTTCAACACGATCGAGCACCTGCTCATAATGCACGGCCTGTGGCGGATTGGTTATACGACAATAACATCCCTGTAATGGACTGGCCAGCACAGGGTCCTGACGTGAATACTATTGAACAACTTTGGGATGTTTTGGAACGCCGACTTCGTTCCAGGCCTCACCGATCGACATCGATACTTCTCCTCAGTGAAGCACTCCATGAAGAATCGGCTGCCATTCCCCAAGAAACCTTCCAGAACCTGACTGAACGTACGCCTGCAAGTGTGGAGGCTGTCATCAAGGCTAAGGGCGTACCAACACCATACTGAATTCCAGCATTACCGATGGAGGGCACCAGAAACTTGTAAGTCGTTTTCAGCCACGTGTCTGGATACTTTTGGTCACATATTGTAGCTGCTTACCTGGGCTACATCAAGTAAAAGGAGCATCAATACCAGGTAACATTAAATCCTTCTCTCTAGAGAATTTCCGATGAACTATCAACAGGTCTGATAAGATTAGAGAAAGAGATATATACAACTGCAAATCCGCCAGGGTAGCCGAGAGCGCTAGCGCGCTGCCTCCTGGACTCGGGTAGGCGCGCTGGCCCCGGATCGATTCCGCCTGGCGGATTAACGATGACAGCCGGTGTGCTGGCCAGCCTGGATGTGGTTTTTAGGCGGTTTTCCACATCCTACTAGGTGAATACTGGGCTGGTCCCCAAGTTCTGCCTCAGTTACACGACTCGCAGACATTTGAAACACATTCACACTATTTCACGATTTATACTAGATGCAGACAGCTGGGGTACACTAATTCTGTCCCGGGGGAGGGGGGTATGGGGTGGCGGCAGGAAACGCATGCGGCCATCCCTTCCACTTAACCATGCCACATCCGTCCTTAACCCTGCCGACCCTGCACACTATGCGGGATAAAGGCGGTAGAGAAAGAAGAAGAAGATATCTACATCTGCAACTTAGACAAAAGAGAGCAACAACCGAAAATTCATTCTAAAGTCTTTGTCAACCATAATAATACTTGTGAGCACCTATTTTCCTTCTTATCACACATTCCTCGCACTGAAAGTAAATAAACAAATTCAATTTAGTTACTGTACCCTACATTGCATGTCTGAAAGGAGCCTTGAAATCATCTTACAGCCTTGTCGCCAGTCGCAATGGGGTACAGATACGCTTGATAACAATCAACATCTCTATGTAATAAACTTACTAATTTATTAGCACGTAGAACTTAATAGTGCAAATTTTCACATTCTATTATTTAACAAAATACACCATGTGCTATCACTATGACTAACTCTAAGTATTGAGGTTCCTGACATTTGTTCTGAACATAGCTGATACAGGTGATGGGTGCTCAGGAGCGCCTATGTCTTATCGAAGCAAAAGATGTTGATGATGATGTTTGGTTTGCAGGGCGCTGAACTGCGCGGTTGTCGGCGCCCGTGCAAATTCCCAACCTTTGCTCAGTCCAATCTCACTACTTTCAGCAATGATGATGAAATGATGAGGACAACACAAACATCCAGTCATCTCGAGGCAGGTGAAAATCCCTTATCCTGCCGGGAATCGAACCCGGGACCCCGCGCTCGGGAAGCGAGAACGCGACCGCGAGACCACGAGTTGCGGACTCAAAGCAAAAGGCAGCCCGCAGATTTCTTCAGTGTGTAGCGTAAACAGTTCTACTGGCAGCGGCTATTGCATCCTACTCATCCCGTAAAATACTGCTCATAGTCTTCATAGATACCGCCTGAAGAAACCCTTTACAATTACATGCTTTCCTCTAATAAAAATCGCTATAAATGTATCAACAAAAAATTACACATATTGTTGACTCGAAACTAAAACAAATGCTGGGGATCGGCGCGAATTCACTCCGTTATACTCCGAGGTGACGTAAGATACGGGATAGCGATATGCACATATTCAGAGGGTGGTGGTATCGCGTACACAAGATGTAGAAGGGCAGTGCTTTTGCGGAATAATCATTTGTACTCGGGTGATTTATGTGAAAAGGCTTCCGATGCGATTATGGTCGTACGATGGGAATAGACAGACCTTGAACGCCGGATGGTACTTGGAGCTACAAGGAAGGGACAATCCATTTCGGAAATCTTCAGGAAATTCAATATTCCGAGATCCACAGTGTCAAGAGTGTGCCGAGAATACCAGATTTCAGGCATTACCTCTTACCACGGGCAACGCAGTGACCAACGGTCTTCACTTAAGGACCGAGAGCAGAAGCGTTTGTGTGGAGTTAACACAACAGACAAGCAACCATGCGTAAAATAACCGCAGAAATGAATGTGGGACGTGCATTCAACGCGTCCGTTAGGACATCGCGGAGAAATTTGGCGTTAATGGGCTGTGGCGGCAGACGACCAACGCGAGTGCCTTTGCTAACAGCACGACAACGACTGCAGTGCCTCTCCTGGGCTGGTGACCATACTGGTTGGACCCTAGACTACTGGAAAACCGGGACCTGGTCAGATGTATCCGGATTTCAGTTAGTAAGAGCTGACGGTAGGGTTCGGGTGTGAAGCAGACTCCATGAAGCCATCTACCGAAGTTAACAAGAAGGCAGTGTGCAAGGTAATGGAGGATCCATAATGTGTGGGCTGTTTACATGGAAGTGACTCTGTCCTCTTATCCAGCTGAACCGATCATTGACTGGAAATGGTTCTGTTCGGCTACTTGGAGACCATTTGCGACCATTGATGGACTTCTTGTTTCCAAACAACTACGGAATTTTTATAGATGACACTGTCCCACAGTTGTTCGTGACTGGTTTGAAGAACATTCTGGAGAATTCGAGCGAATGATTTAGCCGCCCGGATAGTCCAACATGTATCTTACCGAACATTTATAGGACATAATCCAGAAATCAGTTCGTGCACAAAATTCTGCACCGGCTACAGTTTCACAACTACACCCAGCTATACAGCCAACATAGCTCAATATTTCTGCAGGGGACTTCCAACGACTTGTTGAGTGGATGCCACGTCGAATTACCGTACTACACTGGGCAGTAGAAGGTCCGACACGATATTACGAGGTATCGCATGACCTCTGTCAGCTCAGTGCAAACTGAGGTTTCTGCTTAAGTTGGTTGAGCAGGATAGACTGAAGAAATTGTTACAAGCAAGAAGAGAAAGGAACTGACTGAAAAAAAGAGATCTTGCACATTAAATTGATTTGTGGAAGTAATGAAGAGCTTCAATTTTAACTTCCCGTTCCCAGGCGTTTGTGGTTAGGCGGAAATACGAATTAAAAAATTTTATTTCAGTGGGCAATGTTGAGAGTTAAGCGGATTGTAACATAACTTTATCCACAATAGGATGAACATTCGTTGCCTTAATGGCAGCTCCAGTCTGCTTTTGTCACCAGCTGGCCAGCCTTAAGTATTTGCCCTGAAGCCATCTGTTGTACGTCTGTGTCATCTGGAATGGTACAAATTTCTATACCAACCGGACATTTACCACTAGAGCTGCTGCAGGTTAGATGAAGCTTGCAGTTAAATTTTGTTTCATATGTTGTTTCGGGTGTTCACGCTAACGAATGCGAAGGGGCTGCTTTGATCCATCGTTTACTTCTCCCCGTGTCACTTTGCAGATATGTGCCCCCGTGAACTACTATAGGAAACTACTCCACGGTGAATCAGCTCTAAAAAAATCTCCGCCTCAGTGTAGGAGCCACCTCTGAACATTGCCAGGAATTACAAATATTCGCTGTCAGCATGTTTCGAAAAAAAAAGTATTTGTAATAAAACTGATTATTACTTTGCTAAAGTAGACAATTATTGAAAGATGAAGCGTTGTTGAACGGTGCTGCAGCTAAAAGAAACCGAACGGTACGCTGCGATATTATTTTGAACTTCTGAGGACAAAGGCGCCCACACGATAGGTTGTAGAAAGGTGGGAGGAAGGCGGGGGGGAAGACCTGGGTGTATGGAATATTTTTAATATTTTGGAAAACGAATGGCGAGATGTATGCAGTAATAAAAAAGTTTCAGCTCTGACTCTATTAAAAACCTACGTAACACTGACAGTTAAATCATTTTCTTGAAACAAAAACACTTGACTACTCCTCAATGTTTTCCTTTCCGTAAGGGCTAGCATGGTGGCGGGCGTAACCCCCCCCCCCCTATCGAGCGAGGTGGCGCAGTGGTTAGACACTGGACTCGCATTCGGGAGGACGACGGTTCAATCCCGCGTCCGGCCATCCTGATTTAGGTTTTCCGTGATTTCCCTAAATCACTCCAGGCAAATGCCGGGATGGTTCCTCGGAAAGGGCACGGCCGACTTCCTTCCCTAATCCGATGAGACCAATGACCACGCTGTCTGGTCTCCTTCCCCAAAACAACCAACCAACGAACCCCCCCCCCCCTCCCTCCAACCCCTCCCGCGCTCCACAACTTTCGATCCTCGGGTACAGGCGCCCTTGACTAAGGAACCAAGGATATATTTAACTAACATTTTCTAAATGAAACTAATTTTAAAAAACTTATAAACTTTTTTGCGAAAAGAAGAACAGGTAAAAGAGAAATAATTAATTTTTTAAAAGATAACTTTGGTATAGTCGAATTATATCAAACTTCTTGTTATCCTGAATATAAAATGTGGTCATTATTACTTAGCTATTCATATCTAAGAATCGAAATAATATTATAGAAGGAAAATGTTAAAATTTTTGAGAGTTGGGTATATAGTCAAGTTTAGCCAAATCTGAGGAAGCGAAATCAGCGATACTGGTGAACTCGCTATTCCCCTGGAAAACGGCAATAGCACGGTAGATGCCATATTACAGTGTCTCCACAGCAGTGTTGCCACTATTTAGCTTCCAACCTACGTATAAAATGCACAACTGAAGTAAAACAATTATCTGGCCCTAGTAAAAATTTCCGTTTACCTCGTATCTTGACAATATTGTTGCGGATTTCTCGAAAGTACGACAGCAAGCAAGCAGTGGCTAAGCTAGATTTCTATTTTTAAATAAAATTTCCAAACAGTATTCAAATTGTGGCACACCACATGGTGCAGTGTGGAAATGCGTAGCTAAACCTTCTTTAAACAGTCGGACGGGGAGAGCAATTATTCATATGAAATGATATTCGAAGACAACTATTTTAGAATGAAGTACGCATTGAGAAGCACAGGGTAAAACTTCGTGCGATCTTCACACGTAACTCTGGTCTGAACATACAACGTTTAACAAAGTGAATAATGATTTACTAAGGGCACACTGTTAACAGAGAATTTCTATACGAACCAAATAGTTTAATCAGTTGATATGTTAATACATGACTCCGGGAAGTGGGGTGGTCTTTCTCTCAGCTCTGAGCAAGTGAACAAAGTTAACTAGCTCACAATAATCATCCTGAGAAACTAGCTGCGCAATGCTACATTCTTATCTCAAACTTCTTCTCTTCAAAAAATAACATTATTCAAAAAATATATTCTTTTCGTCTTTCAATATATACATCATATTCTTCCTTGCTGTCCTTTACAATCACTCTTTTTTCATAACCGCCATAACACGCTGGGGGTGTGCGAGCACAAAGGCTTCAGCATAAAGTCGCCCTTAGTCCTGAAATCGGTGGTGTACCTGTCACCTTGAATAATGTAAAGAACATTTTGCCAACGACAAACAACCATCTCCAGCATGTAAGAATGTGTAAATTGCGCTTCCCAGAGATGCTTAACCGGGTGTTATATTTGTTCTCGACCCTACCAGACTAGCTTGTTCATTTGAGTATAAAAAACTCATAAGAATAATAAGCGATTACTAAAGCTGAAAAGCTAATGCATTAATTGCTCAGCTTTTGCTTATGTGGAATTTTGTGGAGTAGACGGAAATTAATTTTACTGAGAGAAAAAAATTATAATCCTTAACATACTCTGGAACCTGGAAAGCCGGCCGGGGTGGCCGTGCGGTTCTAGGCGCTACTGTCTGGAACCGCGTGACCGCTATAGTCGCAGGTTCGAATCCTGCCTCGGGCATGGATGCGTGTGATGTCCTTAGGTTAGTTAGGTTTAAGTAGTTCTAAGTTCTATGGGACTGATGACCTCAGAAGTTAAGTCCCATAGTGCTCAGAGCCATTTGAACCTGGAAAGGTGTTTTTGGATTAGTGAATTAGTAGTTTCAAAAGAACGTCAAGAGTGAGGAATTCGATAAATTATTTTCGAACAATATATACGCTGATGTGACGAATGTCATGAGATTTCTAATATCACGTCAGACGTATTTTGCCCAGCGTAGCGCAGCAACTCGAAGTGGCATGGACTCAACAAGTCGTTGGAAGATCCCTGCAGAAATATTGAGCCGTGCTGCCTCTACAGCCGGCCTTAATTGCGAAAGTGTTGCCGGTGCAGGATTTTGTGCACTAACTGACCTCAATTAGGTCCCATACAAGTTCGATGGATTTCATGTAGGGCGATCTGGATGGCCAAATGAATTCGTCCCAATAGTCCAGAATGTCCTTCAAACCAGTCGCGAACTATTGTGGCCCGATGACATGACGCATTGTTCCATCGTTGTTTGGAAACAAGGAGTCCACACTGTCTCCGAGTAGCCGTACTTAACCATTTCCATTAATGATCGGTTCAGTTGCACCAGAGAACCCAGTTCATTCCATGTAACCATAGCTTTCACCATTGTGGAGCCAACTCCAGCTCGCACAGTGCCTTGTCAATGGCTTCGTGGGTCTGCGCCATACTCGAACCCTACTTAATTCGGGACTCATCTGACCAGGCTACGGTTTTCCATTCGTCTAGGGTGCTTCCGATAAGCAAAGTCACTCCCGTCCGGCGTCTACTACCGTAGGCCATAAACGCCACATTTCGCCTCACTATCCTAAACAATAAGTTCGCCGTACGTACCATACTGATGTCTGTGGTTGTTTCTCGCATTTCGATTGCCTGTTAGCAACTGACGACTCTACGCTTACGCCTCGAGATGACTGGGTGTTTGTGTTGTCCTCATCATTTCATCATCATTCATGAAAGTGGCGAGATTGGGCTGACAGAAGGTTGAGAATTTGTACGGGCCCTGATAACTGCGCAGTTGAGCGCCCCACAAACCAAACGTCGTCATCATCATCATCATCATCATCATCATCATCATCTACGCAAACGCCGCTGCTCTTGGTCGTTAAGTGAAGGTCGTCGGCCAGTACGTTGTCCGTGGTGAGAGATAATGGCTGAAGTTTGGTATTCTCGGCGTACTATTGACAAGGTAGACCTCGGAATATTAAGTTCCCCACCTATATCCGAAATGAAATGCCCCATGCGTCTAGCTCCAACTACCATTCCGCGTTCGAAGGCTATTAATTTCCGTCGTGCGGCCACAATGACGTTGGGAACCTGTTCACATGAATCACCTGAGTACAAATGACAGCTCAGCCAATGAATTGCTCTTTTATATCACGTGTACGCGATACTGTGTTACTGCATATCGCTATCCCATGATTTTTCTCACTTCAGTGCGAAAGTTCTGTGCGACTCAGCGGCCATGCAATGAATGCTGTTGACGATCAGTGACCACCATACTGAAATGGAGAAAATACTCCGTGAAGCGAAGCCGTGTAGCAATACGTCGAATCTGCTACGGCAAGCCGAGCGGTTAAAGGCGCTACAGTCTGGAACCGCACGACCGCTACGGTCGCAGGTTCGAATCCTGCCTCGGACATGGATGTGTGTGATGTCCTTAGGTTAGTTAGGTTTAAGTAGTTCTAAGTTCTAGGGGACTTATGACCACAGCAGTTGAGTCCCATAGTGCTCAGAGCCATTTGAACCATTTGCTACGGTAAGTCGAGATGAGCTGTCAAACCGTTCTACTAAAGAAAATTAATGAAATTACTGTTAAATGAACGCTGTTTAGGCATTGTTTGTAGTTCAGTGAAAGAAAAGCTCGGAGTTCATAAGTAGAAACAATTCTAACAAGCCCGTATGTTCCTCGCCAATATCCTGTACCTGCCAAATGCCGTCTTTTTATCTATACAAAGGCGCCTTTGAATACTCTCTCCGGTTTAATTCGGAACTCACCGTTGCCGACACATACGTAAAAATGTTATCATAGTCCTCATCCTTGCCGTACGTATCCTACTATATTTTCCTCCTCACGTTGTAGAAAGCAAACCAAAAAATGTAATTTAATTACTATGCGATGTTCAATAAAGGTGGAGCAGATAAAATATAATAAGGAAGAAGAACTACCACACACCACACTGTTCTAATGTACAGATCTGCAGACTGAAAAGTTCATGGATTGATGAAGCCCAAAACGGTGACTCAGCACCTAAACATACATATAGAAGAAGACCCGTATGATTCGGCCAACTTGTAACACATATTTTTATTATGGTATTTAAGCCGGTTTTCCATCTGCCTCGTCGAATGCGGGCTGGTTCCCTATATTCCGCCTCAGTTACACTTTGTCGGCGATTGCTGTGCAAGCACTGCTGGAATGAGAAGCTCCCGGTGAGGAGGGTGGGGGGGAGGGGGTGAAGGGGGGCTCCACTGGGAGCCGAACCGCACAATAACCCTGCGCGACGGTTCAATCTCGCGTCCGGCCATCCAGATTTAGGTTTTCCGTGATTTCCCTAAATCGCTCCAGGCAAATGCCGGGATGGTTCCTTTGCAAGGCCACGCTCGACTTCCCTCTCAATCCTTCCCTAATCCGATGAGACCGATGACCTCGCAGTTTGGTCTTTTCCCCCAAATAACCCCACCCAATAACCATGCGTTCGGTGTGGGGCGGTGGTGAGGTGAGTGGACTGCTGGCTCTGAGCACTATGGGACTTAACATCTGTGGTCATCAGTCCCCTAGAACTTAGAACTAGTTAAACCTAACTAACCTAAGGACATCACACACAGCCATGCCCGAGGCAAGATTCGAACCTGCGACCGTAGCAGCCTCGCGGTCCCGGACTGAGCGCCTAGAACCGCTAGACCACCGCGGCCGGCTGTGAGTGGACTGCTGTAGCCTGTTGTGGGGTTGTATAGCACTGAGGGCTGCGGCGGGAACGAAGCCTCTCCGTCGTTTCTAGGCCATCAGTTCAATTCATACATACACTTTTTTTTTTTTTTTCTCATCAGTCTACTGACTGATTTGATGCGGCCCGCCACGAATTCCTTTCCTGTGCTAACCTCTTCTTCTCAGAGTAGCACTTGCAACCTACGTCCTCAATTATTTGCTTGACATATTCCAGTCTCTGTCTTCCTCTACAGTTTTTGCCCTCTACAGCTCCCTCTAGTACCATGGAAGTCATTCCCTCATGTCTTAGCAGATGTCCTATCATCCTGTCCCTTCTCCTTATCAGTGTTTTCCACATATTCCTTTCCTCTCCGATTCCGCGTAGAACCTCCTCATTCCTTACCTTATCAGTCCACCTAATTTTCAATATTCGTCTATAGCACCACATCTCAAATGCTTCGATTCTCTTCTGTTCCGGTTTTCCCACAGTCCATGTTTCACTACCATACAATGCTGTACTCCAGACGTACATCCTCAGAAATTTCTTCCCCAAATTAAGGCCGGTATTTGATATTAGTAGACTTCTCTTGGCCAGAAATGCCTTTTTTGCCATAGCGAGTCTGCTTTTGATGTCCTCCTTGCTCCGTCCGTCATTGGTTATTTTACTGCCCAGGTAGCAGAATTCCTTAACTTCATTGACTTCGTGACCATCAATCCTATTGTTAAGTTTCTCGCTGTTCTCATTTATACTACTTCTCATTACCTTCGTCTTTCTCCGATTTACTCTCAAACCATACTGTGTACTCGTCAGACTGTACATTCCGTTCAGCAGATCATTTAATTCTTCTTCACTTTCACTCAGGATAGCAATGTCATCAGCGAACCGTATCATTGATTTCCTTTCACCTTGTATTTTAATTCCACTCCTGAACCTTTCATTTATTTCCATCATTGCTTCCTCGATGTACAGATTGAAGAGTAGGGGCGAAAGGCTACAGCCTTGTCTTACACCCTTCTTAATACGAGCACTTCGTTCTTGATCGTCCACTCTTATTATTCTCTCTTGGTTGTTGTACATATTGTATATGATCCGTCTCTCCCTATAGCTTACCCCTACTGTTTTCAGAATCTCGAACAGCTTGCACTGTTTTATATTGTCGAACGCTTTTTCCAGGTCGACAAATCCTATGAAAGTGTCTTGATTTTTCTTTAGCCTTGCTTCCATTATTAGCCGTAACGTTAAAATTGCCTCTCTCGTCCCTTTACTTTTCCTAAAGCCAAACTGATCGTCACCTAGCGCATTCTCAATTTTCTTTTCCATTCTTCTGTATATTATTGTTGTAAGCAGCTTCGATGCATGAGCTGTTAAGCTGATTGTGCGATAATTCTCGCACTTGTCAGCTCTTGCCGTCTTCGGAATTGTGTGGATGATGCTTTTCCGAAAGTCAGATGGTATATCGCCAGACTCATATATTCTACACACCAACGTGAATAGTCGTTTTGTTGCCACTACCCCCAATGATTTTAGAAATTCTGATGGAATGTTATCTATCCCTTCTGCCTTATTTGACCGTAAGTCCTCCAAAGCTCTTTTAAATTCCGATTCTAATACTGGATCCCCTATCTCTTCTAAATCGACTCCTGTTTCTTCTTCTATCACATCAGACAAATCCTCAACCTCATAGAGGCTTTCAATGTATTCTTTCTACCTATCTGCTCTCTCCTCTGCATTTAACAGTGGAATTCCCGTTGCACTCTTAATGTCATCACCGTTGCTTTTAATGTCACCAAAGGTTGTTTTGACTTTCCTGTATGCTGAGTCTTTCCTTCCGACAATCATATCTTTTTCGATGTCTTCACATTTTTCCTGCAGCCATTTCGTCTTAGCTTCCCTGCACTTCCTATTTATTTCATTCCTCAGCGACTTGTATTTCTGTATTCCTGATTTTCCCGGAACATGTTTGTACTTCCTCCTTTCATCAATCAACTGAAGTATTTCTTCTGTTACCCATGGTTTCTTCGCAGCTACCTTCTTTGTACCTATGTTTTCCTTCCCAACTTCTGTGATGGCCCTTTTTAGAGATGTCCATTCCTCTTCAACTGTACTGCCTACTGCGCTATTCCTTATTGCTGTATCTATAGCGTTAGAGAACTTCAAACGTATCTCGTCATTCCTTAGTACTTCCGTATCCCACTTCTTTGCGTATTGATTCTTCCTGACTAATGTCTTGAACTTCAGCCTACTCTTCATCACTACCATATTGTGATCTGAGTCTATATCAGCTCCTGGGTACGCCTTAAAATCCGGTATCTGATTTCGGAATCTCTGTCTGACCATTATGTAATCTAATCGAAATCTTCCCGTATCTCCCGCCCTTTTCCAAGTTTACCGCCTCCTCTTGTGATTCTTGAACTTGTTACAGAACTCAATTAGTCTTTCTCCTCTTTCATTCCTTGCCCCAAGCCCATATTCTCCTGTAACCTTTTCTTCTACTCCTTCCCCTACAACTGCATTCCAGTCGCCCATGACTATTAGATTTTCGTCCCCCTTTACATGCTGCATTACCCTTTCAATATCCTCATACACTTTCTCTATCTGTTCATCTTCAGCTTGCGACGTCGGCATGTATACCTGAACTATCGTTGTCGGTGTTGGTCTGCTATTGATTCTGATTGGAACAACCCGGTCACTGAACTGTTCACAGTAACACACCCTCTGCCCTACCTTCCTATTAATAACGAATCCTACATCTGTTATACCATTTTCTGCTGCTGTTAATATTACCCGATACTCATCTGACCAGAAATCCTTGTCTTCCTTCCACTTCACTGCACTGACCCCTACTATATCTATATTGAGCCTTTGCATTTCCCTTTTCAGATTTTCTAGTTTCCCTACCACGTTCAAGCTTCTGACATTCCACGCCCCGACTCGTAGAACGTTATCCTTTCGTTGATTATTCAATCTTTTTCTCATGGTAACCTCCCCCTTGGCAGTCCCCTCCCGGAGATCCGAATGGGGGACTATTCCGGAATCTTTTGCCAATGGAGAGATCATGATGACACTTCTTCAAATACAGGCCACATGTCCTGTGGATACACGTTACGTGTCTTTAATGCAGTGGTTTCCATTGCCTTCTGCATCCTCATGTCGTTGATCATTGCTGATTCTTCCGCCTTTAGGGGCAATTTCCCACCCCTAGGACAAGAGAGTGCCCTGAACCTCTATCCGCTCCTCCGCCCGCTTTGACAAGGCCGTTGGCAGAATGAGGCTGACTTCTTATGCCGGAAGTCTTCGGCCGCCAATGCTGATTATTTATCATAATTTAGGCAGTGGCGGGCATCGAGCCCGGGACCGAAGACGTTTTGATTATAAATCAAAGACGCTACCCCTATACCACATACATATATATGTACATAAACATATGCTGTGTAAATTCTATACAGGAAAATGACTTATTTCAAGTGTATAATTTGTGGTAATTTTCTATGGGACCAAATTGCTGAGGTCATCGGGTCCTAGGCTTACACACTACTTCATTTAACTTAAACTAACTTACGCTAAAAACGACATACACACACATCTTCATGCCCGAGGAAAGACTCGAACCTCCGATGGAGTGGGGCGGGGGGGGGGGGGGGGGGGGGAGCCGTGCTAACCGTGGCAAGGCGCCAAAGACCGCTCAACTACCCAGAGCGGCTGTTTCAAGTGCCATAATACGATAAAATCGTGTGACTTCACTTAAAGACTTATAAGCCTGCCCGAGGAAACAAAACGTGTGGGTGACATATTAGACAGTTTTGTATATATCAAGAGGTTGCAAAATAGTTTATGCTTGATATGAAACTTCCTGGCAGGTTAAAACTGTGTGCCGGACCGAGACTCGAACTCAGGATCTTTTCCTTTCGCGGGCAAGTGCTCTAACAACTTTTTTGTTTTATTTTATTGTATTTTTTAACAGTGTTCCGGACCTAGACTCGAACTTCAGACCTCTGCCTTCTGCAGGCTAGTATTCTACTACTTTAATTGAAAAAAGATATGTTTTGAATTTTTTATGGCAAAAACAATTACTGCATTTCTTCTACCTCTTCCGTACAGAAACGGAACAATAAAGTAAAAGCAAATGCATCGCCCGGAAATTAACCAGGGCTGCCGACCAAATTTTTCGGTTTTTCTTTCTTTGGTAGCACAGTCAATGGCAGGCTGGAGGAAGCCAGGCGGGTAGGGGTCGAATTCCGAGGCCTATCCACGAACCACGATGTCTCTCCCCTCCCACCACTTAAGCGCAACAGCAAAATTTTTTTATTTACTCGTTTTATGTAAGAAGTAACAAAATGAGGGAGCCATACGTCAAAAATTATGCCGAAAATGTGGCCATCTTGTCCGCTGGGACACCTTATCGAAAAGGGCGGCCAGTAATGGGCCGGTCGTTATTGCAATGGATATCACCAGTCATCAACCGTCGGAGCGTCTGAGGCCTCTGCACACAGTCAGAGGCTGTTTCTGTTACCGTTGGGGAAACATCACGTCTGCTAGTCAATTTATTCTCACACCCGGCGCACCCTAGCTGGGCAGTGGGTCCAAGAATGACGATCCCAAATAGTTGGCGAAAAGGTTGCGGTATTCCGTTTTGTTCGTTAAGACCAGGAACTCGGCGATCATGTATTGCCACAAATCGAGGACTTCCTTTTCGCCGTCGCGGTACATGTAGTATATCGCTATTAGTCGTACCTAACTGACCGCATTCATCTGGGTCATCGGGAAATAGACAGTGTCGGGATGAAGGAGCTTCAAGGCCACAATCGAAAGATAGGGGCGGCGTAGCAGGAAAGCCAGTATCTGGCAGATCGGTTTCCAGCACTAGCGTGCGGGGCCACAGTTCAGTCTGCGTGCGTCCGTGTCTACAGTGACCACATACGAAGTTGACCGCACTAAAGTTGACAGGAAGGGCGTGTGGATGGATCTCCAATCCTCCGTCCAGTTGACCGTGGGGTGGCGTCGTACAATGTCGTGAGCCGGATTCCAGTGTTGGAGAATACTACACTCGTGGAAATGGAAAAAAGAACACATTGACACCGGTGTGTCAGACCCACCATACTTGCTCCGGACACTGCGAGAGGGCTGTACAAGCAATGATCACACGCACGGCACAGCGGACACACCAGGAACCGCGGTGTTGGCCGTCGAATGGCGCTAGCTGCGCAGCATTTGTGCACCGCCGCCGTCAGTGTCAGCCAGTTTGCCGTGGCATACGGAGCTCCATCGCAGTCTTTAACACTGGTAGCATGCCGCGACAGCGTGGACGTGAACCGTATGTGCAGTTGACGGACTTTGAGCGAGGGCGTATAGTGGGCATGCGGGAGGCCGGGTGGACGTACCGCCGAATTGCTCAACACGTGGGGCGTGAGGTCTCCACAGTACATCGATGTTGTCGCCAGTGGTCGGCTGAAGGTGCACGTGCCCGTCGACCTGGGACCGGACCGCAGCGACGCACGGATGCACGCCAAGACCGTAGGATCCTACGCAGTGCCGTAGGGGACCGCACCGCCACTTCCCAGCAAATTAGGGACACTGTTGCTCCTGGGGTATCGACGAGGACCATTCGCAACCGTCTCCATGAAGCTGGGCTACGGTCCCGCACACCGTTACGCCGTCTTCCGCTCACGCCCCAACATCGTGCAGCCCGCCTCCAGTGGTGTCGCGACAGACGTGAATGGAGGGACGAATGGAGACGTGTCGTCTTCAGCGTTGAGAGTCGCTTCTGCCTTGGTGCCAATGATGGTCGTATGCGTGTTTGGCGCCGTGCAGGTGAGCGCCACAATCAGGACTGCATACGACCGAGGCACACAGGGCCAACACCCGGCATCATGGTGTGGGGAGCGATCTCCTACACTGGCCGTACACCACTGGTGATCGTCGAGGGGACACTGAATAGTGCACGGTACATCCAAACCGTCATCGAACCCATCGTTCTACCATTCCTAGACCGGCAAGGGAACTTGCTGTTCCAACAGGACAATGCACGTCCGCATGTATCCTGTGCCACCCAACGTGCTCTAGAAGGTGTAAGTAAACTACCCTGGCCAGCAAGATCTCCGGATCTGTCCCCCATTGAGCATGTTTGGGACTGGATGAAGCGTCGTCTCACGCGGTCTGCACGTCCAGCACGAACGCTGGTCCAACTGAGGCGCCAGGTGGAAATGGCATGGCAAGCCGTTCCACAGGACTACATCCAGCATCTCTACGATCGTCTCCATGGGAGAATAGCAGCCTGCATTGCTGCGAAAGGTGGATATACACTGTACTAGTGCCGACATTGTGCATGCTCTGTTGCCTGTGTCTATGTGCCTGTGGTTCTGTCAGTGTGATCATGTGATGTATCTGACCCCAGGAATGTGTCAATAAAGTTTCCCCTTCCTGGGACAATGAATTCACGGTGTTCTTATTTCAATTTCCAAGAGTGTATAATAAGTCTTTGCTGCCGCATTCCGTGTCTCCGGTATAACTCCCAGTATGCAGCTGTGCTCCACGAAAAACGTCCTAATATGTGAGAGCGAGGGCGATAAATATCCAAACGTACCGGTGGGCACAACATATATGGGGCCACCTCTGCTATCAAAATACCAGGAAGATAGTCTGTTGGCGAAAGCCAGGGTCACCACATTGTGAGAAGGAGCAGCACCAACGATCTGTGCTTGACCTGAGTGAGTCCAACACGTCCTTTGTGGAAGGGTAAAGTAAAAGTAAGAAAGCGGATCTTAAAAACGGCACCAGCGGTCACAACCTGTCCAAACACGCCATCTGAGCTACCCAAGCACGACTCAAGACCCGTCCACATAGCTTTAATTCCGCCAGTACCTCGTCTCCTAACTTCCAAACTGCAGCTCTTCTGCAAACCTTGCAGAACTAGCACCTGCTGGAAGAAAGGATATTGCGGAGACATGGCCTAGCCACAGCCTGGGGAATGTTTTCAGAATGACTGTCGGTCTGGCACACAGCTTTAATCTGCCAGGAAGTTTCATATCAGCGCATACTCTGCTGCAGAGTGGAAATTCTCATTCTGGAGTTTATGCTTGATTACTATTACTACTACTACTACTTCTTCTTCTCTTTCTTTACGGCGAGATGTCTGAGTGATTGTGAGTAACTATCCGTTGGACAAGAGATGTAGTACACGTCTGTAATATTATGTTGATTGAAAATGTATGTATTAAACGTTTCCCATATTTTGATACCAACGGATGGATAAAAAAGTACCATTCCTGTGAAATAAACATACACTTCGGTATAAAGAGGCAGTAGCTATATTCGAAAGAGAGGAATTTTTTTTTGAAAGCAGTTAACTCTTTCTCAGAAGTGTTTGAGTTAAATCTGGGTGCTAATAACGAGCCCCCTAGACCGAAGTTTAATTAATTTAATCTTAAGGACTCAACTGCCAAACTGAGAGTACCTAATATTTAGTGATAATGTTCAGACTGTTGATGAGTCATATTCAGAGCTTTTATTATCTTGCTATTAAGGAAATACTTTGGTCTCATTGTGTCCAGAGAATGAAATATTTGCTACATGCACCAGATTCACAGAATATTGTAATATCTATGTTCAAGACTATCAGACGAGTAAATATTTTTTCTTTATATGGTTACAATGAAAACCAAATATACGAACTACGGTTCTCTATATACACAAATGATTTGGCGGACAGAGTGGGCAGAAATATGCGTTTGTTTGCTGATGATGTTGCAGAGTAGGGTGAGTGTTGGAAGACACAAGACGAGTTAGACGAAATTTCTAGTTGGTGTGATAAATGGCAGCTGACTGTAAACGTGGAAAATTGGAAGTTAAAGCGGATGATTAAGAAGAACAAACCTGTAAAGTTATGATACAGTGTTACTAGTGTCCTGCTTGACACAGTCAAGTCGTTTAAATAGCCGGACGTAACGTTGCAAAGCGATATTAAATGGAACGAGCATCTGAGAACTGTGGTAGGAAAGGCGAATGGTCGACTTCGGTTTATTGGGAGAAGTTTTAGGAAAGAGTGGTTCAGCTATAACGAAATGGCATATAGGACGCTGGTGCGACTAATTCTTGAGTACTGCTCAAGTCTTTGGAATCCGTACCAGGTCGGTCTCGAAGCAATCCAGAGGCGGACAGCTAGATTTGTCACTGGTAGGTTCAAACAACACTTCAGTGTTACGGAGATGCTTCGGGAACTCAAATGGAAATCCCTGGAGGGAAGGCGGCTGTCTTTTCGAGAAACGATAGTGAGAAAATTTAGAGAACCGGCATCCGAAGCTGACTGCCGAACGATTCTGCTGCCGCCAAGATACATCGCGCGTAAGGACCACGAAGATAAGATACGAGAAATTAGGGCATATAGGAAGGCACATAGATAGTCGTCTTTCCCTCGCTCAATTAGCGAGTGGAACTAGTACTGGTACAGAGTACTCTCCGCTACGCAGCGCACAGTGGCTTGCGGAATATCTGTGTAGATGTAGATGTAGATTTCGACAGTTTACGCCTCTCCATTTCATAGTGTTTATTTATATCAAAATACGAAGTGCGAGCTATGTTTGTTAGCACTGAATAGAGCTAGGAAGAAGGTATAGGCTGTCAAACTGTTTGCTCTACGCGCAACACCCTACATGCTGGGTTGCATAAGCATCGTTGTAAAGCCCTGGCTTCAGAGCTTCAGATGTCAATGCTGCTCTACTGCTCACTGGGTGGTAAGGCACTGTCGGGGCTTTCATGATCTCCAAAGCGTCTCTATACGCTTGGAGGGCTTACCTCGTCGGTAGTGAGTCTGTGTAGAACGACACGGCTCCTTGAATGATGAGGGTGCGCTATTAACGTCCAGCTGCCACGCTAGCCCCTGCCGCCAGCGGTCGGGCAGTACCGGTGGGGGCGGCGGGAGAGGGTGGGGACGGCCCATCATCACACCTCCGGCCGCCGTAACTCACGCGCCTGCCACTGGCGGCGCTGCCGTCCGTAAATCAGCCGCTGCTGCGCCGCAGAGACCGAATTTGCTGAAATTGCCGCGTGATGTATGAGCGCGAGGCGCTGAAATAACATGGCATTACCCGGCCGGGTAATGGGGGTTGCCCCAGCCGCAGGTAATTCAGTTGTCCGGCGCCCCCGCGATGACCGATAGTCGGCCGGTCGCGCGATTAATCCCCGGGCTCTACCGGTGCGGGAAAATTACGGCGCCGCGCTGGTATTAAGTCGTTTGGTAATTCTAACGCGCATTTGTACGCCGCTATTTACAAGATGCTCGCTCGGCGCGTATTTTCGAGAGCAGTGCCGGTCGCCTCACACTGTTTACGTCTTACGTGAGAAGGGGGAGGGGAGCGGGGGGAGGGAATCGAAGTGCGGGGGCGTCGATTACGAGAAAACAGTGCGCTGCTCTCGCGGCAATTCCTTATCTGAGGATTTATGGCTTCGGAAGTTCCCTTCCGATGGCTGTCTGACCACCGCATCCTGCCCCTCTACCAGCGTAGTAACTACGGGTCGTGGAAAAGTTTGTAGCGTTTCCTCGCTTGGCATTGCCCTGTTACGGGCCCGAGGCTACCAGGATTACCTACTGTAGCGATCGCACCTGCTCTCCCGCCCATCGACACGTGTGAGGAGCTGATTCATCTGATCAAACGCTCTACCCTACGTCTGCGTCATTTAGCCATTCTTCGTACAGCACAGTGCGCACACACACACACACACACACACACACACACACATGGACGCCACTTATTGGGAACCCCGTAACTTTTCGTAAACGGTTTAACTTTGGGACGAGTACGGAACAAGTTACTGTTTGAAAGCATTTAGTGATCTCTAATAGACAATAGTACTGACCTAACGCATCATTTCTTTCCCTAACGAACGTATATGAAGTAATAAGAGAGGCATCTGCTAATTGTGAGGGCCAGGGAAATAGTGCGTTGTCCAGTATATAATATTTCTGTAGTAATTCTAATAAGTTACAGCTTGATTGTGCTTACGATATTGGCACTCGGTTCGATAATATTTCTTATTGTAGGTGTTAATGACAGATCCCGTGAGCTCTTCATTGCAGTTGAAAAGTACATTACGCCATTTCAGAAATGACGCTATAACACCTATTTTCTACCTATTTTGTATCTGTATCGATATTTCTATGTCGATTTGTACTGTTGCTTACGTACAATGTTGTATCCGTCGCGGAAATTCTTTGGCCATGTATACATGTTTCAGTTATGTGAACTTTCGAACGAAGTTGTTTAAATTATGCTTGTGAATTTAAATAACTGTTGAAATGATTGTTATGTAATGTACATTAAGTGACTTGGTCCATAATTAGGGAGCGTAGTGTTAAATGTAGAAGATGTGAGGAAGCCATGCAGCTACGGGAGTAGTCTGACGGAGTAGAAAGGATGTGGTTGTTGTCCAAGTGACAACTCGTCCATTGTGACGAGTAAGGAGTCTGGGCTGAGCAGTGCTATGGCCAACACCTCGCTAGCAGCAGCTTATATTCCTGGAGTTTTGAGGCCAGCAGAGCTTAAGGGCGATATGTGTGGGCTTCGGATGCTGAATTTGGTGATACCATTATCACAGTATGGTTTTTGGCCCTATAAAAATATTATTTCGACGCCTAGAGGCTCAGTAATAGGGAGAGGTCAATAGTACTGCCATGACTGCATCGCCGCCAGGTTAATAGCCACTGCAAATTGCGCCACCAGTGGCACCAGCCTTCCACTAAATTGTTTTGTATTTGGCACTCCGTAAGTGGACCAGGTATTTGTGAAAATTTGCTTGATTTAATAATAATCGTGGTGTTACTAAAATCTCTGTCTTACACCCGTGATTATCCGAAACCACAAACGTGGAGAGGATTCCTATCCTAGCGAATTTAATTCCGAGAGTCCTAATTTATTATGAGAAAGTGGCTGAACTTGAATATAACGTTGTGTTGTAATTTGCACAGTCATTTATAATTTTGAGTGGGTCAAAAGATTGCTTATGATAGCACATTTGTTATTTGAAGATTTATAGTTCGTTGTGCTTTACTTAACTAATAATTACTGATAAGAATACTTGCCTTTCTTCATACAGACGGGTGTAGTTTTGTTAATGAGCATGGTTCATCAAACCATGAAAGTTTAAGGGTCCTCATGTACTAGCCTATTTATTTAATGAAACAATACAAAGGCCCCTTTAGAGCCAGTGTAGTTAGATTTGCATACTGTTTAGTTGCTTCAAACCGAGTTTGAGAAATAACTGCTTATTATGGCATCTATTCTAATGCAAGTTGGTTAATACACAGGCATAAAGACCTTGTACTAGGCAGTGAAGTTATCTTTCCCCTGTTGAGTATTGCTACTAGTTTCATTTGTGTCGATATTTGGGTTTATAAACTGTTGCACCTAATTCATTTAAGGTGCGTGTTGTTGAGAGGTATATATTACTGTTTACTATCCCATTGGCCATTGGCTTATCTGACTTATTAGTTAGTAGCACATTTATCTGCAAGGTTAGGTTACAGTGTTATAGCGTGTACAGATACAGGGATAGAGTTTAGTGTGTGTGACAAGGAAGGTTAGGTTAGCCTTAGCACTGCCTTCTACTTTATCATTATGCTTGAAATAAGAAGCATGCCTAATTAGGCTGGCGACCTGTTTTTATACGTAATGTTACAACTTGCTTTCGTGCTGGGAGAACGTCTGTTCCTGACCCACCGTTTATAATTGTTTTTACTCTGCTGGAGTACTTCGGAAACGAATCCAAGATTGATCGTTCTATTTCCATTAGGTTATCTCCTGGTCACAACTTTCAAAAACGTCTCGCAGAGGTACAACGTTATCATCGACTATCGCAAAAGTTGGTCGGTGGTAGCGTTACAACCCTAGCTGTCTTCGTACCTAAGGAGACAGAAATGTGAAGGGCAATAATAATTATAATTTAGAGCAATAATAATAAGAAAAGACACTTTCCCCTTTGCACAGTATTACTTGTTTGAAATCTTATTTCTTTCTAGATCAACCATCTTCTCTTCTTCTATCATTTTTCGGAACATTACTCCATGTTAGACTACGCCTATATTTATCGAAGCTTTCGATCTATGTCCCATAGGTTAACCTACGTACTATACATCACTCGAAGCGTAAACTGTTGCGAAAGCATGCTTGACCTCTTAACAACAAATAATTCAGGAGAAATAGGGGCATAATGACGAATACATGGATTAGCGACCTCAAGGCAGTTGCTGCTAGGCTGAATATCGTAACACCCACAACCATAAAAAAGAGACGCAAAGTATATCTATTTAAAAAAGCTGAGAAGAATGCTCTTAACGCCTTTTAAGGGACAGCCTCCACTTCTTCCACTCTGATCACGTAAGCGTAGAAAAGTTGCGGAATGATTTCAGAGAGATAGTATCGACGGCAGTTGAGAGACGTATACCACATAAATTAATAAGTAATGGTACAGATCCCCCATGGTACAAAAAAAGTGTCAGACCACTGTTGCAGAAGCACCGAAAAAAGCATGCCAAATCTAAAAGAACTCAAAATCCCCAAGATTGGCAAAGTTTCGCAGAAGTTCGAAATGTAGAGCGTACTTCAATGCGAGATGCTTTCAATAATTTCCACAACGAAACTCGGTCTCGAAATCTGGCAGAAAACCCAAAGAGATGCTTATCATGCATAAAGCACACCAGTGGAAAGAAGCAATCAATACCTTTACTGCGCGATAACAACGGCAAAGTCACTGAGTACATTACCACTAAAGCACAGTTATTAAACACAGTTTTCCGAAACTCGTTCGCCAATGGAGACGAAGTAAATATTCCAGAACTCCAATCAAGAACAGCTGTCATGAGAGAAACGTAGAAGTAGATATCCTGCTGTACCAAAGCAGTTTAAATCACTTAATAAATGCCAGGCCTCGGTCCAGATTGTATACCAGTCAGGATCATTTTCAGAGTATGCTGATACAACGGCTCCATATTTAGCAGTTATGTACAATCGCTCGCTCATAGAAAGATCCGTACCTAAAGTCTATAAAATTGCTGTCACACCAACACCCAAAGGCCGCCCGACTAGCCGTGCAGTCCAACGCGCTTCTTCCCGAGTAAGAAGGCGTGCCGGTGACCGGCACGAATCCGCCTAGCGGATTAGTGTCGAGGTCCAGTGTGCCGGCCGTCTGTGGCTGGATTTTAAGGCGGTTATCCATCTGCCTCGCGGGCTGGTTCCCCTCATTCCGCCTCAGTTACACTATGTCGGCGATTGCTGCGCAAACAGTCTCCACGTACGCTTACACCATAATTACACTACCACACAAACATTTGAGGTTACACTCTTCTGGTGTGAGAAGTTCCCGGGGGGTGGGGGGGGGGGGCGGTGACGGTCAACTGCGGGCCGAACTGCACAATAACCCTGGGTTCATTGTGGGGCGGCGGTCGGCGGTGGGGTGAGTGGACTGCTGTAGCCTGTTGTGGGGTTGTGAACCACTGAGGGCTACGAAACCTCTTCGTCGTTTCTAGGTCTCCAGTTCCATACAATACAATACAATACCTAAAAAGGGCAATAGGAGTAATCAGCTAAATTACTGGCCCACATCACTAACGAAGATTTGAAGTAGGATATTGGAACATATACTATGTTCGAACATTATGAATTACCTCGAAGAAAACGATTTATTGAGACATGGTCAGCACGGATTCAGAGAACATCGTTCTTGTGAAACACAAGTAGCTCTTTATACTCATGAAGTAATGAGTGCCATCGACAGGGGATGTCAAACTGATTCCACATTTTTAGATTTACAGAAGGCTTTCGACACCGTTCCTCACAAGCGTCTTCTAACCAAACTGCGTGGCTATTGAATATCGCCTCAGGAGTACAACTGGATTCGTGGTTTCCTGTCATAAAGGTCACAATATGTAGTAACAGACGGAAAGTCAGAGTAAAACAGAAGTAATATCCGGCGTTCCCCAAGGAAGTAGTATAAGTCCTCTATTGTTCCAGATCTGTATTAACGACATGGGAGACAATCTCAATAGCCCTCTTAGATTTTATGCAGATGGTTCTGTCATTTACCGTCTTGTAAAGTCATCAGATGACCAAAACGAATTGCAGAATGATTTAGTTACGATATCTGTGTGGTGCCAAAAGTGGCAATTGATCTGGAATAAAGAAAAGTGTGAAATTATTCACATGGGTACTAAAAGAATCCGCTAGATTTCGATTACGCGATAAGCCACACAAATCTGAAGGCTGTAAATTCAACTAAATATTTAGGGATTACAATTACAAATAACCTAACTTGGAACGATCACATAGATAATGTTGTGGGTAGAGCAAACCAAAGATTGCGATTCATTGGCAGAACACTTAGAAGATGCAACAGATCTACTAAAGAGACTGCTTACACCACGATGGTCCGCCCTATTCTGGAGTGTTGCTGTGCAGTGTGGGATCCGCATCAGGTGGGACTGACGGATGACATAGAAAAAGTACAAAGAATGGCAGCTCGATTTGTATTATCGCAAAACAGGGGAGATAGTTCCACAAACATGATGCTTGAATTGGAGTGCCAATCACTAAAACAGAACCGTTTTTCGTTGCAACGGGATCTTCTCATGAAATTTCAATCACCAATTTTCTCCTCCGATTGCGAAAACATTCTGTTGGCAGCCACCTAAATAGGGAGAAATGATCATCACGATAAAATAAGAGAAATCAGGGACAGCACAGAAAAATTTAAGTGCTTTTTTTCCCGCCCACCGTTCAAGAGTGGAACGGTTGAGAGACAGCTTGAAGGTGGTTCATTGAACCTTCTGCCAGGCACTTTATTGTGAATAGCAGAGTAATCACGTAGATGCAGATGTAAATGTAGATCCCTTTGAAGACATCGGCACTTATCTTGCAAATCATCACTGGTATCTAATGAAGCCCCGAAGAACCAAAGAAAATATACTTTTCACAATTTCATTTTCGTTACGATGTCCCTATCATCAAACCACAACGAAAACACTTTCTCTATTCCGATCCCCTTCCCCAAACGCAACCTCAAACACTCCTCTCTACACACTACAAAAGAGAATGTGGGGCTTTAGCATTTTGTGTTTATAATTAGCTCCGTTACATTACTTTTCTAAAAGAAAAAAAAAGAAAAAGTCCAAATGTGTGTGAAATCTTACGGGACTTAACTGCTAAGGTCATCAGTCCCTAAGCTTACACACTACTTAACCTAAATTATCCTATGGACAAACACACACATCTATGCCTGAGGGAGAACTCGAACCTCCGCCGGAACCAGCTGCACAGTCCATGACTGCAGCGCCTCAGACCGCTCGCCTAATGCCGCGCGGCTTATGTTTCTCCTCTGAGAGAGAGACCAGTCACTCAGGCACCAGTAGGAGCGCAACGTATATTCATACATTCAGTTTACTGACTCTTGTACACTGTCAAAGGCTGACCAGTAAGTATAGATGTGAGCGAGAAGTGCAGTATGGTATCGCTAGATAAGCAGCAACAGTAGAACGGATCTATTAAGAGAACTCAGTGACTTCGGACGTCGACTTGTCATTGGTAGTCGTTTAAGTAACGTAGCTACATCTGCATGACTACTCCCCAGTTCACACTTAAATGCCTCGTAAAGCGTTCGTTGAACCAGCTTCAGACTATTTCTCTACAATTCCAGGCTCGAACACTGCACAGGAAAAAGGAACGCATCAATCTTCCCGTGTGAGCTCTGGTACCTTTTATTTTATTATGATGTTCATTTCTCCCTACGTAGGTAGCCCTCGAAAAGTAATTTTCCACTCGTAGAAGATAGTTGGTCATCAAAAAGTTCGTGAAAAAATATCCTCGCAGTGGGAAACGCCTTTGTTTCAATTATTGCCACTCCAACTCGCGTATCATATACATAATACATCCTCTCTCCCTTATTTTGTGATAATATAGAACTCGTTGCCCTTCTTTGACGATATTTATGTATTGCAGCATTATTCTGGAGGAGGGCGAACAAGCTTAGTTTGCGCATTCCTTTTAGTAGATGTGTGGCATCTTCTAAGTGGTCTGCCAATGAAACCCAATCTTTGGTTCACTTTCTCCACGACATTTTGTATGTCACTGTTCCAGTTTAAGTTGTTCGTAATTCCATTCCCTAAATATTTAGTAGTACTGGCAGCTATTTGATTTGTTAGATTTATCCCACAACCGACATTTAACAGATTCCTTTTAGTACACATGTTGAAGACCTCACACTTTTTATTACACTCCTGGAAATGGAAAAAAGAACACATTGACACCGGTGTGTCAGACCCACCATACTTGCTCCGGACACTGCGAGAGGGCTGTACAAGCAATGATCACACGCACGGCACAGCGGACACACCAGGAACCGCGGTGTTGGCCGTCGAATGGCGCTAGCTGCGCAGCATTTGTGCACCGCCGCCGTCAGTGTCAGCCAGTTTGCCGTGGCATACGGAGCTCCATCGCAGTCTTTAACACTGGTAGCATGCCGCGACAGCGTGGACGTGAACCGTATGTGCAGTTGACGGACTTTGAGCGAGGGCGTATAGTGGGCATGCGGGAGGCCGGGTGGACGTACCGCCGAATTGCTCAACACGTGGGGCGTGAGGTCTCCACGGTACATCGATGTTGTCGCCAGTGGTCGGCGGAAGGTGCACGTGCCCGTCGACCTGGGACCGGACCGCAGCGACGCACGGATGCACGCCAAGACCGTAGGATCCTACGCAGTGCCGTAGGGGACCGCACCGCCACTTCCCAGCAAATTAGGGACACTGTTGCTCCTGGGGTATCGACGAGGACCATTCGCAACCGTCTCCATGAAGCTGGGCTACGGTCCCGCACACCGTTAGGCCGTCTTCCGCTCACGCCCCAACATCGTGCAGCCCGCCTCCAGTGGTGTCGCGACAGGCGTGAATGGAGGGACGAATGGAGACGTGTCGTCTTCAGCGATGAGAGTCGCTTCTGCCTTGGTGCCAATGATGGTCGTATGCGTATTTGGCGCCGTGCAGGTGAGCGCCACAATCAGGACTGCATACGACCGAGGCACACAGGGCCAACACCCGGCATCATGGTGTGGGGAGCGATCTCCTACACTGGCCGTACACCACTGGTGGTCGTCGAGGGGACACTGAATAGTGCACGGTACATCCAAACCGTCATCGAACCCATCGTTCTACCATTCCTAGACCGGCAAGGGAACTTGCTGTTCCAACAGGACAATGCACGTCCGCATGTATCCCGTACCACCCAACGCGCTCTAGAAGGTGTAAGTCAACTGCCCTGGCCAGCAAGATCTCCGGATCTGTCCCCCATTGAGCATGAGCATGTTTGGGACTGGATGAAGCGTCGTCTCACGCGGTCTGCACGTCCAGCACGAACGCTGGTCCAACTGAGGCGCCAGGTGGAAATGGCATGGCAAGCCGTTCCACAGGACTACATCCAGCATCTCTACGATCGTCTCCATGGGAGAATAGCAGCCTGCATTGCTGCGAAAGGTGGATATACACTGTACTAGTGCCGACATTGTGCATGCTCTGTTGCCTGTGTCTATGTGCCTGTGGTTCTGTCAGTGTGATCATGTGATGTATCTGACCCCAGGAATGTGTCAATAAAATTTCCCCTTCCTGGGACAATGAATTCACGGTGTTCTTATTTCAATTTCCAGGAGTGTATTTATAGCAAATTGAGTCTGTTCGCACCAGACATGTATCTTGTTCAAATCATTCTTCAGTTGGTTTTGAACGTCTGACGGCTTCAGTAGACGGTAAATGACAGCATCATCTGCAGACAATGTAAGAGAGCTGTACAGATATTCTCCTAAATCATTTATATACATTAGTAAAAGCAAAGGACCTGGAACACCTCTTTGGGGACCGTTGGATACCACTTCTGTTTTACCCGATGACTTACCATCAGTTACTACGAACTGTGCCCTTTCTGACAGGAAATGTCGAATCCACTCGCACAACTGCGACAGCACTCCATATGCACACAGTTCGATTAGCAGCTGCTTGAGAAGAAAGTCGTCAAAACACTTCAGAAAATCTAAAAATACGGAATCATTTTGACATCCCCTATGTCCAGCAGTCAGTACATCGTGTGAATAAAGAGCTAGTTGCGTTTCACAAGAACGCAAGAACTATTTTCTCTGAATCCGTGCTGACTAAATGTTAACACATTGTTCTCCGCGAGGTAAGTCATAATGTTAGAACGCTGTATTTGTTCCAAAATTCTCCTGCAAATCGACATCGGTGATATGGCTCTGTAACTCAGAGGATTACTTCTGCTTCTTTTCTTGTGTTTTGGGATGACCTGTTCTATTCTCCACCTTTAGGTATGGCTCTTCCGCTGACGAGCTGTTATATACGACTGCTAGGTATGGAGCTATTATATCAGTGTACTGCGAAAGGAGCCTAGTTGGTATACAATCTGAAACATTTCAACCCATTTAAAATTGGTCAAATGGACTGTTCACAATGTGACCATGAAGTGAAAATGCTGAGCAAGAACCACAGAAATGGTAGGGCAAAAGGAGTGCTGGACCATTTTGTTAGTGCAGGTTGCATACATTCAACGACAAGCATACATTCAGGAGCAAGCTTGATTGATTTATGACCTTAACTTATTGTTATGATAATTGATTATGACACCTGGGGTTTGATTTATGGTCCCCTGATGGTCATAAATCAATTAGCATTACAACAAGTTAAGGTCTTAATTCAAAGAACTCTGAACCTGAACGTAGGCTTGCCCTTGAATGTATGCAACCCACACTAAGGAAATGGCCCAGCACTCTTGTTACTCTAGTACTCACAGTTAGACTAACAGCAGGCAGATCACATGTAGTGACAGACAGGGGTCGTCGATTATTGCAGAGACTAGTTGTAAAAAACAGTGTGAGATTAGTGGAAGGAACTACACGTGAGTTCCAAAGTACTACCATCAATCCAGCCAGCACAGTGACTCAGTGTACAAAATTAAAAAGATTGAGGTACAATGGTCGAATGGCTCCTCATAAGCAACACACTTATATAATCAAGCAATGCTTGACAAGAGGTAATGAGCAATACCACTGGAGGTGGTTTAATGGCAATGAGTGGTTTGAAGTGTTGAATCATGCTATACCCTGTGACAATCCCATGGAATAGTTTGTGTTTTTTTCTGTACTGACTGTGAAGTACAGAAGATGAGGTGGTGTTATGGTGTAGGGGTGGTGTTCGTGGTACCCTTATTGCATTTGAGAAAACTCTAATTTCAGAAGGATATGAAAATATTTTACAGCATTAGTTGAGGAACATTTTGGAAACGATGACTCTTTGTATCAGCTTATCAATGCATCCTGCGAAGCAACGATTTGTGAGTATATCACTACTGAAATGGACTGGTCTCCCCACAGCTCTGACCTGAACCAACTGGACTGAATGAAAACGTCGACTTCACTCCAGACTTCAGTGCCCAACATAATTTCCTTCTCTGGCTGTCGAGGAAGAATGATCGAGTGAGGTAGCATACTTGTCGGCACACTGGACTCACATTCAGAAAGGCTAAGGTACAAATCTGTATCTGGCCCTCCAGATTTAGATTATCTGTGCTTTCCATAACTCTCTTAAGGCAAATGCTGGAATGGTTCCTTCCAGAAGGACACAGAATATTTCCTTCGCCAGCCTTTCATAATCCGAGCTTGTGGTCTATATCTACTGGCTTCGCCGTCGATGGCATGTTAACTTTAATCAGCCTTCTTCCATCTTCTTGAGGAAGAATGAACCGTCATTCCTTCACGGACATTCAAACACCTCACTGGAAGTGCTCCCAACACAGTTCGAGCGATCGTAAAGGCTGATACTTTCGTTCAGGTAGTGTATATCACTGGCTTATAACTAAGTCATAAAATTTCGATATTTCCTTCATTCGTCAACAACTTGAAATATTTTTCCAGTTACCCATGACTTCTTCATCTCGGTTTTCATTGTATCTGCAGCGAACTTTACTACCTAGGTACTTTCTTTTCTGTCGTATTTTTCCTCTACTACGACCGAGTGATATAGTGCAGTGATAACGGCACTGAATTAGCGTTCCGGAGGGTAGGGCTCAAATCCTCACCAGATGGTCGTGATTTAGATATTCCGTGCTTTCTCAGTGTCATTCAAGATTAATTCTGGGACGGTTACTTAGAATGGAACAAACCCAGGTTCCTTATCCACACTCGTTCAATCTGTGCTATTGCTCCGTCTGAATGATCTCTTCGTCAGTCTGACGTCTAAAAGCTATCTATGTCACCTTTCTTGGCACAGTTCTATTCATGTAAAGTCACAATGCCACTTTTATATCACCTTGCTGTAGTATCATTTAATTCAGTAGCATGAATGGGACATCTCCATGCGATTGCTGGTGCCAAACACTACCACATAAACCTTTGACCCGTCTGCAATTTATTTGGGCAGCACAAGAAAGAAGCTGAAAATTCATGTAGATCATGCACCGTTAGCTGGGATCCCAGACAGGATTCTGGTGAAACATCTGGATAGTGCCAGTGATTATTTTCACAACACTTTATCAGTGCTGCGTCATGCTTCATACTTGGTGTAGTACGGAGTGTTGGAGATAGGCTACAGTTATGTATGGGCGCTGTATTAATATTCAGATGTGTAATTCATTTTTATGTTTGCAAAGCATCATCTTCGAATCTACACTGTCTGACAAAAAAATAAAGCTTCCAGAAGTGAAGAAAGGAACGAAATGAAACATCATGAGTTGGGAGGGTATCTAATGTTATTTTAGTGATTACAGTATCAAGTCAAATTTACAAAGAACTTGGCAGTATAAGCACTGGTATGAATATGATTTTGTACCCACTATTACCAGCACGCATCCACTGATTTGGTCTGGGAAGGTTATCCATCCTTTGAGGCAAGATGTAATTTATTTTACTCGTCTGCTTACGTAGGACCTAATTGCGAAGCAAGTCTCCAAGATCATGGATAGTGTCAGTACATAAAATTACAACATGAAAGTAATAACAGATAAAATAAAGTGTTTATGAGCCCAAAAAGGACAATCCATTAGTTTATGTAAACGCAATCAGCAATAATAGAAAGGAATCAGCATAATTTTTCAAGGAACCTCTCGACAGAATAGAAAGAATGAACCATGAGTAAACTCTTCAGTTTGACTTGACAGTGCCTGGATTACTGCTAAGATTTTTGAATGCTTGTGGTAGCTTACTGAAAATGCACAGGAGTCAAGGAAGTACGATCCAGATGCAGACCTGATTTCTGCCAGGTATTAGCTGAGTGAAAGCTACTAATTCTTGGGAGTAAGCTGATTCATTAACAAGAAACGACAGTAATGAGTGTATATATTGAGAGGCCAGTGTCAGAATACCCAGACTAATGAACAGGGGTCGACAAGTGGTAGGCGAACATACAACACTTACTGTCCTAACCGCCCGTTTCTGAGCCAAAAATATCCTTTGAGTTGCCCCGAAATATAATATCGTACGTCATAAGCGAATGAAAATAAGCAAGGTAGACTACTTTTCATGTCGAACTATAACTTACTTCAGATACTATTCGAATAGTATAAAGGCAGCATTAAGTGTGTGAACATGATCCTGAACGTGAGATTTCCACGACAGTTTACTATCTAACTCAACAGCTAGAATTTTGAACTGTTTTGAACAGTCTGACTAATCGTATGCCCATTCTGTGAAACTGAAACGTGAGGTTTTGCTGAATTGTACGTTAGAAATGGTAAGAACTGAGTCTTACTATTATTCAGGGTTAGTTTATTTTCTACAAGCCATGAACCTATGTCATGAACTGAACTGTTAGAAAAAGTGCCAATGTTGTGTTCCACATCTTTTACGACCACGTTATTGTCATCAGCAAACAGAAGTTTTAACGTCACCTGTAATACTAGAGGGCATATCATTTATACAAATAGGGAACAGGGTGGGCCCAGCACTGATCACTTAGGCACCCCCAATTTAACCATGCCCCACTCAGACCCCACGTCATAGCCATTATCAACACTGTGCTGTCTGTTGTTAAAGCCAAAAGGTGAACCAATTGTGAGCTACTCCCTGTAATCCATAATGGTCCAACTTATGGAACAATAGTTGGTGATCAACACAATCAAACGCCTTAGTTAAATCAAAAAAATTGCCTAGCGCTCTACATCTTTTGTTTAATCAATCCAGTAGTTCACAGAGAAAACAGAATATAGCAATTTCAGTTGCTAAACCACTTCTAAACTCCACATTTGATAGCAAATTATGTGAAATAAAATGATCAATTATCCTTACATATGCAGCGTTGTCAATACTTTAGCAAACATTGATGGCATAGAAATAGGTCTAAAATTGCCTATACTATCCCGTTCTCCTTTTTTATAAAGTGGCTTTACTACTGAGTAATCATTCAGGAAATTGACCATTCTTATATGAAAAATTACGAATATGGCTCAGTACGGGGCTAACATGTGCAGCACGGTACTTTAATATTCTGCTAGGCACTCCATCATATCCGTGAGAGTCCTTAGTCTTCAGTGATTTAATTATTGACCCGATCTCCCCCTTGTCAGTATCAAAGAGGAGTTTTCAGACATCACTCTCGCAAAGGCGTTTTTCAAGAGAGTTATATGATTACCCACAGAAACTAAGGTTTTATTTATTTCATCAGCAATGCTGAAAAAGTGGTTGTTAAATACGGTACATACCAGTAGCAAAAATTTTTCACTGTCAAATGGCTTTATATCATCGACTTTGTCCTCAGCAGACACATCCTTCACGGCTGACCATATAGTTTTGATTTTATCCTCTGAATTATCTATTCTATTTGCTTACCACATACTCTTTGCCTTCCTAACAACATTTTTAAGCACCTTACAATACTGTATGTAATGGGCTACTCAAGCTTGAGTGTGACTAATTCTAACATTTACTTTGTTCCACATGATATCCTTATCCCCTAGTCAGCCACCGAGGTTGCTTTTTACTGCTAGTACCTTGTTTATAATGTTCTAGTGGAAAGCAACTTTCTAAGAGCATGAGAAATGTGTAAAGGAAAGTATTATACACTCCTGGAAATTGAAATAAGAACACTGTGAATTCATTGTCCCAGGAAGGGGAAATTTTATTGACACATTCCTGGGGTCAGATACATCACATGATCACACTGACAGAACCACAGGCACATAGACACAGGCAACAGAGCATGCACAATGTCGGCACTAGTACAGTGTATATCCACCTTTCGCAGCAATGCAGGCTGCTATTCTCCCATGGAGACGATCGTAGAGATGCTGGATGTAGTCCTGTGGAACGGCTTGCCATGCCATTTCCACCTGGCGCCTCAGTTGGACCAGCGTTCGTGCTGGACGTGCAGACCGCGTGAGACGACGCTTCATCCAGTCCCAAACATGCTCAATGGGGGACAGATCCGGAGATCTTGCTGGCCAGGGTAGTTGACTTACACCTTCTAGAGCACGTTGGGTGGCACGGGATACATGCGGACGTGCATTGTCCTGTTGGAACAGCAAGTTCCCTTGCCGGTCTAGGAATGGTAGAACGATGGGTTCGATGACGGTTTGGATGTACCGTGCACTATTCAGTGTCCCCTCGACGATCACCAGTGGTGTACGGCCAGTGTAGGAGATCGCTCCCCACACCATGATGCCGGGTGTTGGCCCTGTGTGCCTCGGTCGTATGCAGTCCTGATTGTGGCGCTCACCTGCACGGCGCCAAACACGCATACGACCATCATTGGCACCAAGGCAGAAGCGACTCTCATCGCTGAAGACGACACGTCTCCATTCGTCCCTCCATTCACGCCTGTCGCGACACCACTGGAGGCGGGCTGCACGATGTTGGGGCGTGAGCGGAAGACGGCCTAACGGTGTGCGGGACCGTAGCCCAGCTTCATGGAGACGGTTGCGAATAGTCCTCGCCGATACCCCAGGAGCAACAATGTCCCTAATTTGCTGGGAAGTGGGTGTGCGGTCCCCTACGGCACTGCGTAGGATCCTACGGTCTTGGCGTGCATCCGTGCGTCGCTGCGGTCCGGTCCCAGGTCGACGGGCACGTGCACCTTCCGCCGACCACTGGCGACAACATCGATGTACTGTGGGGACCTCACGCCCCACGTGTTGAGCAATTCGGCGGTACGTCCACCCGGCCTCCCGCATGCCCACTATACGCCCTCGCTCAAAGTCCGTCAACTGCACATACGGTTCACGTCCACGCTGTCGCGGCATGCTACCAGTGTTAGAGACTGCGATGGAGCTCCGTATGCCACGGCAAACTGGCTGACACTGACGGCGGCGGTGCACAAATGCTGCGCAGCTAGCGCCATTCGACGGCCAACACCGCGGTTCCTGGTGTGTCCGCTGTGCCGTGCGTGTGATCATTGCTTGTACAGCCCTCTCGCAGTGTCAGGAGCAAGTATGGTGGGTCTGACACACCGGTGTCAATGTGTTCTTTTTTCCATTTCCAGGAGTGTATATGTCATCTATGTTACTGGCACAATAAACATCTTGCCACTTTTCTTCCTTAACAAGTTTTAAAAGACTCTCTTTTGCCATTGGACTAGCTTTTCTACATGGTTTGTAATTATGTATAACATTTGTTTGAGTACTAAAACCTTTTACTGCTAAAATTTTTGCATCACTCTTTTACTAACAAAATGTCCATATAGTAATGAAGAATGAATCAAAATATTGTCTGTAGCTATCGTATAGTTCCCTTGCACCCTGGTTGAAAAAGAAAACAATCTATATCAGATCATTAGGAGATCGTCCAGCATCCTTTTTCTTGCACAATTACAAGCAAAATTAATATTGAAGTCATCAAATGTAACTAATGTTTGGTACTCCTCATAAAGTGAACCAGAACCTACTCTAGCTTCAGTAGAAATGCTCTGAAGTCAGAGTTAAGGGACCTATAAAGAACAACAATTAGTTTAGTGTCACTAAATTCAGCAGCCCCTTCACAACATTCAAATACCTGTTCAATGCAGTGCTGTGATACATATATGGACTCAAATAGAATACTGTTTTTACATACAAGGCCACTCCCCTACTCCGCAAAGAACTCTTTAAAACAACCAGCTTATCTGTATCCTGATAAAGGAAGCATCTGAACTGTGAAATTAATTAAGGGGTTATCCCTGATATCTTGAATACTGGCACTAGAACGAAACTGAAGTCCAAGCTGGTCCCAAACATGTTCTATCAGGGAGAGATCTGGGTATCCTAGCGGCCGCAGGAGTACCTCAACGTCACACAGACATCATATTGCGTTGAAATATGACACTACAATACCATCAAACGGGAAGTAACACATAAAGGTGCAAGATATTCATGAGGCATCGTCATACCATCAGAGTTCCCTCAATCTCTACCAGCTGGAATCTGAAGTCCTATCCAAGGACTCTCCACACCATAAGGCCAGGAGTAACACTGCTGTGATTTTCCATAGCAGTAGAACAGTGGGATTTATCCTAATATTGTTGTCATTATCGCCAGCCATGGTCATCTGAGGTAGTACAGAATTACTATAAAAATTCTGTGGTAGATACAAATTCAGCAGCCTGGACATGTAGTGGTGCTACTGACAGCTATCACTGTATACAAGGATTCCAAGACTTATACTGAATTCCTAAATGGAGGCAGAAGCTTACAGTACAGTATGCTAATGTTCAGTCTGAATGTTTCGAACGCGTAATTTAAACGAGGTTTGGTCATAGCTCTTGGAGTATGACAACTAAAGAAGGTAGCAATATACACAGATGAGATCTTAATCACCCTGCCCAAGTGTAAAAAAGTGTAAGGTTTATTGGAAGAAGTTTTTGTGGCGCTCGAAAAGATAGGTGTAATACAAACTTAAAAACACCGTGTTTTGGGATGGATGCAATTAAGTTTCTGGAGCATGTGACAAAATACCAACTGACCCATGAAACAATGTAGGACAAAAAGTCTCTGCTACACCCAGACACGCCTGAGTCAATTAGCTCCCATGAACCGAGCCACCATTTAAATGTGTTTTGCAACTAATGGATTTTAATAGAAGTAATTGTTGAATGAGATCAGACTAGGCCTAAGTCACTGTGTTATGGTGTCAGACACTGCGTATACGGTATCTAATGTGATGAGGGGTAAAATTTCTAAATACTAAAACTAAAGGCAAGGTCCAGTTTAAACAGTGCATTTATAATTTTAATTCACACCAGGGCAACAGGGTACAATAATTCGACATCACGAAATAAAATAGGATAACAATATATTTCTGCGACAACCAAACATAGATAAATCTACTTGAAACCCATCTACATCTACACAGATATTCCGCAAGCCACTGTACCGTGGGTGGTGGAGGGTACTCTGCGCCACTACTTGTAGTTTCCCCTCCTGTTCTCCCTGCAAATAGAGTGAGGGAAAAACGACGGCCAATATGCCTGAGTATGAGCCCTAATTTCTTGTATGTTATTTTCGTGGTCCTTACGTGCATGCGTGTTGGCGACAATAGAAACGTTCGGCACTCAGCGTCAAATGCTAGTTATCTAAATTTTCTTACTAGTGTTTCTCGAAAAGAATGTCGAAATCCCTCCAAGGATCCCCACTTGGGTACCCGAAGCATTTCTATAACACTTACGTATTCTTCGAACCTACCGGTAACAAATCTAGCAGCCCGATTCTGAATTGCTTCGATGTCTTCCTTTAATCTAACCTGGTACAGATCCCAAACACTCGAACATTACTCATGAATAGGTCGCACCAGCATCCTACGAGTATATGCGATATCCTTTACAGGTGAACCACTCCTTCCTCAAATTGTCTTAATAAACCGAAGTCGACCACTCGCCTTTCCTACCACAGTTCTCACATGCACGTATCACTTCATATCGCATTGTATCGCTACAACCGGATATTTAAACGACTTGACTGTGTCAAGCAGAACACAAGAAATACTGTATCGAAACATTACAGCTTTGTTTTTCCTACTTACCTGCATTAACTTACATGTTTATCATATGCAGAGCTAGCTGTCATTCTGTAAATATTGTCTAAGTCGTCTTGTATCTTCGTTCACTCATTCAACTTCAACAACTTACCGTACACCATGGCATCATCAGCAGACAACCGCAGATTGCTGCCCACCCTGTTAACCAAATCATTTATGTATGTGGAGAACAACAGCAGTCCTATCGCACTACCCTGGGGACTTGTCTGTGATGAACACTCGCCGTCGGGGACAACAAACTTATTTAAGAAGAGTGGTAGGATTGCATTAATGCGAGATGAACAAATAGATTAAAGCATACTGGATTTGAAGGACGATCACGGAATTTACAGTCCGCGGGTAGCTGTGTGAGCGGTTGCTCGATTCTTTCCACGAGTTTATACCAAATCCTTGACTCAATATTTTCCTCAATAGGTCTCTGGTGAGCCAAGCGAACATTTAGAGATGTGAAGTGATAATTACCGGTGAATGCAACTTACCTTTCGATCGTTTCATTAAAGTCTCAAAATCGCTCGTTGCAGACAAAACTTAGCAATTATGCCACACTTAAACTGTATTATGTGCAATGAAACTGCAAGTGGAGCTGCAACTCTCAAGCCGGCCGGTGCGGCCGAGTGGTTCTAGACACTTCAGTTCGGAAACGCGCTGCTGCTGCGGTCGCAGGTTCGAATCCTGCCTCGGGCATGGATGTGTGTGATGTCCTTAGGTTAGTTAGGTTTAAGTAGTTCTAGGCCTTGGGGACTGATGACCTCAGATGTTAAGTCCCATAATGCTGAGAGCCATTTGAACCCTTTGAACCTATGGACCAAAAACATGCACAGAGAAAATGGCTGAGGTTCTGAATTTTAACAACATGTAAAATAAAATAACATATACGATAAATATTTGCGATAACAGTCAGAGGGTGAAAGTGACCAGCCGGCCGGCATGGCCGAGCGGTTCTAGGCGCTACAGTCTGGAACCGCGCGACTGCTACGGTCGCAGGTTCGAATCCTGCCTCGAGCATGGATGTGTGTGATGTCCTTAGGTTAGTTAGGTTTAAGTAGTTCTAAGTTCTAGGGGACTGATGACCTCAGAAGTTAAGTTCCATAGTGCTCAGAGCCATTTGAACCATTTTTTGAAAGTGACCAACTGCACAGATCGTGGCCCTACGCAGAGCAAAAGGTCTGACGATGTATTAGAGTTAGTATGCAAGGACCTGTATAGCGCTCTGCCAAAAACCTCAGGTAATTTCGCCTATGTATTAGTAGTGATGAATACCTTTTCGAAGTTCATTAAGTTATATCCGATAAGGAAGGCCACAGCTAAAGCGGTTCATAACAAACTAGCAAACGATTACTATATGCATATCGGCAAACCAAAAGCGATTTTGTCCGACAATGGGGCACAGTTTACTTTCAAATTACGGAACGAAGGTATGGAAAGTATTGGAGCTGAATTGATACACATCTCGGCCTACTGCCCGGCCGGAAATCCAGCAGAACGATACACGCGCAAGCTGGGGTGACTTTGCCGAACATATTGTCACGTATTTGGGGAAAATATATAAACGATTTTGGAAAGATTATTGATGTTTTGACATACGAATCTACAAGATTCACTCCAGAGGAAATCCTATTAAACCATAAGTCTAAGAATTTGGAGGAAGAGATAATTGATTCCTTTCCTCGAGTTAGTATTAACATTGATGGGAAGAAAGAACGTTTACGAGCGGTAATGAAACAGGAAGCAGAGGCGCGAATACGGCGTCATGACGCGAAAGCGTGGTTTGCTAAATTTGCAATTGGCAACCTCGTTCTTGTTGAAGCGAAGGAGAAATTGAGCGTGATTGATAATGAGATTTCCGAATTTAAATTCAATTATAATGGACCATTTAAGATTGTCAGTATACCTCACACAAACGCTGTGTCCTGTGAATATGGACGTCCGGTCTCTTGTCGTTCAAGAAGCTCTGTTTTTTCTGAACATGAGTATGCGTTTACTCTTTACTACTAAGACTCTAGTACAATCGAGTCAAATTAAGGAAAGCCCTGACAACTGGGAGCGATTTTGCCAACTTTCAACTGCGAGCTTCAAATGGCTGTAGGCGAATACAGTAGCAAAAAATGGTTCAAATGGCTCCGAGCACTATGGGACTTAACTTCTCAGGTCATCAGTCCCCTAGAACTGAGAACTACTTAAACCTAACCAACCTATGGACATCACACACATCCATGCCCGAGGCAGGATTTGAACCTGCGACCGTAGCGGTAGCGCGGTTCCAGACTGTAGCGCCTAGAACAGCTCGGCCACCAGGGCCGGCGAATACAGTAGCAGTCTAAAGAGTTATGAAGTGTTGTTGCCATAAAGATGTATACAAAATCGCGTTGTAGACCGGTGAAGCAGCGGCACCCAGCGTACAGAAACAGTCCGGAATCATTTTTCTAGATTTGGATACTGTACTTATACATGATGCACAGTTCTTTGTACGATTGTTTCATAACTTCAGAGGTGTTTTCACAAACACATTGAAACGGTACAGCAGCTCTATAAGCAGCAGGTTTCGCTGCTCTCTCGCACCGGGAAATATAAACAGAGGCGGCTCCGTAGCCAATTTTATTACACGACGCGGCCGGCCGCGGGTGCAACAGAACCCATGTGGACGGGTGGAAAGAAATGTGTCAGGCTTCATAATACGTATTTATATGTGTCGTGTATTACGCATTTCTTGTACGTGAATGTGAATCTGCACATGAACTTTCCTGATCCTCCTCACACTTTTCCGTAAAGCGTGGCCAAATCTTTGTTGGGAAGTAGTTCTGTAGTATAGTAGTGACAACCTCACTCCTGGGTAGGGGATCAGAGAGACAGCACAGGCAGGTAAAAGTCAAAGACTTTCCAGTGTCACAAGATTTGGGGTGGAGAGCTGGTCACGGCCAAGTCGTTCGACCACCCCCTCCACCGGGGCCCAGGAAGACCTGCGTGTGCCCGCCATATTCTGGGGTGTTAGAGAAGACGAGTAAGTGAGCAGACGTGCCCTCGGTGCGTCTGTCTCAATGTTCACGCATGGAACAGAGGTATTTGAATATTTGTACTAATTCTTTTATTCCCAGCTTCGGATTGTGTAAGGAAATGAATGTGCTCGTTTAATTCCGGAAATTTGACTCCTTGTGTTAAAGTATCTGGTCCCCAGTTTGCCCGTTATCCTCCTCACATAGTGAATGTCCTGTGTAAAATATTGGGAGACTTTGGTGGTATACATATGGCCAACGCAATTCCGTCTTACCCGTAGAAATGTGCGTGCAGGTTAGTATATAATATACCCGAGCTATAAGTTGTAAAATTGTAATATATGTAAAGTGAAACAATTGCTGCAATCGCTGTAAAGTCGAGTGATAATGTTTAAAATATATAGGTAATCAACTGTCATCTATCTTTAACATACCTTAAAAATCACAAAGAAGTCAAGTTAAAGGAATTTATTTGAAATAAAAGCTATAGAATGCAGGGACCCACACATCAGCGTGTGAGCCCTCCAGCCCCTTGCCTAGTATCGTACAAAAAGGGCACGCTCTCTAGGTAGCGCTCTCAAGTTCCCCTCCCCAGTTGTCCGTTGCGCAATTTTGATTCAGGGCTTCACGACATCAACTTTCATCTGGCGTCCCTAGACAAGGAGGCTAGACGGTAAACTTTCAACATGGACATGAATTTTTTTCCTTTGCGTCACTATGAACACAGTTAATTTTTCTGTTATAGTTTCTGATAGATAACTTTCAAAATGAATACCCAGGCAACGCCGGGTTTGTCAGCTAGTACTTAAAGTATGTTACTGTAGTCAGAGTTCTGATGATTTTCTCTGCCCCGTGGTACACTATCGAGACCTCTGGACTTTTTTGAAGCCGACAGATAACCACCACATCGTCATTAATGTTTTTCCGGTATCGTCGAAGGCTCCACACTCACGGAGTAGGGCTGTGTCAGCTCCTACATCAGTAGCAATTTCTCCTGGGACGTTCATGGAGCACTGTACTGCCGTCACAGTCTCTTCAGTAACACAAAGAAATTGTCTTCTGCTGGTATTTTATTCGCCAGTAGTCTTCCGAAGACTCTTAACTTAGAGATGCGGACAAGGTTATTACTGAGGCGAAACTAACTTTTATTGTTAATGCGGCTGTCTGTTCGTGAGCAGAATACTATGAATATGGTGACGGGTCGTTGTTTTGCTAGATGTTCTCCAAAACTGTTACTGGGCAGCAGTGAGTAAAGGGACGGACTGAACTCGCACGTATTTACGTAGCTGGGTCCCAGAGGAGGAGGAGGAGGAGGAAGTGGCGTGAAGCGCAGGTAGCAAGCACGCTAACCATCGATGGACGCTCACCGCCACTCCTATGGGCACCGTACAGGCGCTTTCCATCACATAGTGTAAGATACCGCAATATACTGTACAGGAACTGCCTTATGGGCATTGCTGGCGTTCAGAACAAACCGTTACGATACTGTTGGTGGACTGGACGGTAAGTATCCAATCACGGTGATGGATATTTAGTGTGGTAGCGTCACGGAAATGCCCTGGGATGGCCCAGCACTTTGTGGGTGGAAGTGATTGTACCGGCCGTGTCGGGTTTCGTGTATTCCGGTAGCGGGCGAGCGCAGGCACGCGATGTGATGCGAGCGTCGCCAGAGCGGCAGAGGCAGCGTCTTCGTCTGCAGAGGCGCTGCGCAGCGGACCGCGGCGACAGCAAGTGAAGGGGTAGGTGGGTGGGGGGGGGGGGGCGACCAGACGGACAGAGACGCCGCCTTTCTTCCTCGGCCTTGACTCGCGCGATACGCCGCGGCCCACTTCACAATTACGATGCATCGGGCGGCCGCTTTACTGTGCGCCAGAACGGCAGCGCCTCCGAGGCGCAACTCCGACGGCTCGATCGTCCACGCAGTCTCCCCTAAACGCGTCTGACATACCTGTGAGATTTTCACAGCGAATTAGGGAAGTACTTGCTCCCATTACAGCAGCAGTTCAGCGTAGGCAGCTGGATCAGTCCGTCCGGAATACAGAATACGACTTGCGGCACCTGTGAGGTCACTACAAAGAATATGCGATATAACTTGATACCCTTTTAGCAGTACTTTGTCGTAAGAGATTGGACAGTCTCCCAGGACCGTGGAACGAGCGAGATGGCGCAGTGGTTAGCACACTGGACTCGCATTCGGGAGGACGACGGTTCAAACCCGCGTTTGGCCATCCTGATTTAGGTTTTCCACGATTTCCCTAAATCGCTTCAGGTAAATGGCGGGATGGTCCCTGTGAAAGGGCATGGCCAAGTTCCTTCCTCATCCATCCCTAACGCAACGGGCCGACGACATCGATCTTTGGTCCTTCCCCCCACCCACGCCCTCCCTCCCTCCGAATCAACCGACCAGCAAAGAACGTGGATAAGATACCTGTGAGGTTTCTTTGGAGAATACGCCATTCTAGTAAAGGTTTATCGTAGGTATTTGGAGCAGTGTTGCCGGAATACGCTTAGATACCTGTTGACATTGCTACAAAGTATGTGCGAAATAATTCAGCGCCCCCTGCTCCCTCTGGCCCTTCTGGAAGCAGTTCATCGTAGATCGTTGGAGCAGCCTCCTAGGGATTTGGATGAGATACCTGTAAAGATGTCTACAGAGAATATGTGAAAGAACTTGTTCCCGTGTTAGCAGCAGTTTACTGTGGAACTTTGGAGCAGTCTCCCATGAACAAGGATGAAATACATCTGAGATTTGTACAGAGATTATGAAGAAGAACTTTTTCTCCTCTTAGCAGCAGTTTATCGTAGGACATTGGAACGTGGATGAGATAAGTGCGGCATTTGTACATAGAACATGAGGAAGAAATTGTCCCACTTTTAGCAGCAATTTCTCTAGGACACTGGGCCAGTCTCCCAGCAACGATTATGAGATACCTGTGATATTTTTACAGAGAATATGCGGAAGCACTTTCTCTGTTCTAGCAGCAGCTCGTCGTAAGGCATTAGAACAGTCTCCCAGGAACGTGGATGAGATACCTGTGAGACGTATACAGAGAATATGACGAAGAACGTGCTCCCCTTTTAGGAGCAGTTTATCTCAGGAAACTGGAACAGAGTCCCAGGAACGTGGATGAGATATCAGTGGGACGTGTACAGAGAATATGCCAAAGAACTCGTTCCCTTTCAGCTACGAAAAGACAAGACGTAATTGAAGCGAAAGAGCTATTTTCTTTGACCGTAGGTCAAGTCATCTGCATTAGCTTCCCGATTTCATTTATGTTGGTGACACTGCGAAAATCATAAACAACCTGTTTGATGTGCTGAAGCCTTGAGCTATTAATGTTTTATTGAGAGAAAAACTTTGAACTAAAGGCAACGGTGTTTGTTTATTTAACTACTAATTAACACTAGACACTAAAGATTTATTCAAAGGAAGTCATACCTTATAGGTTATCCATTAGTTAATTACAATTGTAGTATCTCCAATGGTACGTTACATACCTAATTCGGTACAAAATATCGTGCTTCTTACCGTACTGCAATCGTAAGTTTTTCGAGGGTTTAGCAACCTAGAGTTAAATTAATAGTACACCACAACATGAAAAATCCCAGTCATACTCACAATTATGTATATGCTGTGTGGCTATAAGCTTGTGTGCGATCCGGGAGACGAGAGGTTCGATCCCTATCAGAAATTACGATAGTACTGAGTTCTGTTGGTGACTGTAAAAGTGCGGCCGATAGTGTAGTCCTTCTGGCTATGCTTAACAGTCTGCTCCCATTAGGCATGGACAAAGAGCAAGAATTATGAAGCGATTCGTCTCAGGAGAAATTCAAAGTAATTGGAAATTATCGACATTTGGCTCCTTTGGAAAAGGCAAATAGACAATCATACTGACAGGAATGCGCCGCGTACGCGTTATGGGGATAGAGACACTATATTTACCTGAGGATGATGTGGGAAATAACAGAGAATATTTCAAGGACTTTCGAAGCTGTCATTGGGTTCTACATCGTCTTCTAGAGCCTAAATTTTATTCACGTGAGTAATACTGCGGTCTCAACGAAAATAGTCATTCTAATTATGACCGAAAATCGTAGCTCCAGCTCTTTTTGTCTCTATCCGCAAAATGAATGATCTGCATCCACATAATCGGGAGCTTGCTACAATTATTAAGAAGCACTCGCAATTAAAGTCACCATTTGTAGACATTTTCAACCTAATAAAACTTCTGTTAGTAGTCATACTCGTCATCACCTTTAGAACATCATCATTCTCGTTCTCGTCATCAGCACTCTGGAATATTCCATACGAAATTTACTGGATCTGAAATCAAATATCGTTTCAGACAAGTCCATTTTCTTATCATGCACGCACGTTCATTCTGCATCTACATCTACATGAATACTCTGCAAATCACATTTAAGTGCCGGGCAAAGGGTTCATCGAACCACCTTCACAATTCTCTATTATTTCAATCTCATACAGGGTGAGTCACCTAACGTTACCTCTGAATATATTTCGTAAACCACATCAAATACTGACGAATCTATTCCACAGACCGAACGTGAGGAGGGGGGCTAGTGTAATTGGTTAATACGAACCATAAAAAATGCACGGAAGTATGTTTTTTAACACAAACCTAGGTTTTTTTAAATGGAACCCCGTTTGTTTTGTTAGCACATCTAAACATATAAATAAATACGTAATCAGTGCCGTTTGTTGCATTGTAAAATGTTAATTACATCCGGAGAAATTGTAACCTAAAGTTGACGCTTGAGTACCACTCCTCCGCTGTTCGATCGTGTGTGTCGGAGAGCACCGAATTACGTAGGGATCCAAAGGGAACGGTGATGGACCTTAGGTACAGAAGAGACTGGAACAGCACATTACGTCCAAATGCTAACACCTTTTTATTTGGTCTTTTTCACTGACACACATGTACATTACCATGAGGGGTGAGGTAAACGTACACACATGGTTTCCGTTTTCAATTACGAAGTGGAATAGACTGTGTCCCACTGGAAACGCGTCGACGTGTGTGGTATCAGAATGATGGTGCACCTGCACATTCCACAATTAACACTAGGCTGACCCTTGACAGGATGTTCGACGGGCGTTTCATAGGACGTGGAGGACGCATAAATCGGCCAGTCCGTTCTCCTGATCTTACACCTCTGGACTTCTTTCGGTGGGGTACATTAAAGGAGAATGTGTACCGTGATGTGCCTACAACCCCAGAGAATATGAAACAACGTATTGTGGCAGCCTGCGGCGACATTACACCAGATGTACTGCGGCGTGTACGACATTCATTACGCCAGAGATTGCAATTATGTGCAGCAAATGATGGCCACCACATTGAACATCTATTGGCCTGACATGTCGGGACACACTCTATTCCACTCCGTAATTGAAAACGGAAACCACGTGTGTACGTGTACCTCACCCCTCATGGTAAAGTACATGTGCGTCAGTGAAAAAGACCAATAAAATGGTGTTAGCATGTGGACGTAATGTGCTGTTCCAGTCTCATCTGTACCTAAGGTCCATCACCGTTCCCGTTGGATCCCTACGTAATTCGGTGCTCGCCGATACACACGATCGAACAGCGGAGGAGTGGTACTCAAGCGTCAACTTTAGGTTACAATTTCTCCGGATGTAATTAACATTTCACAATGCAACAAACGGCACTGATTACGTATTTGTTTATATGTTCAGATATGCTAATAAAACTAACGGGGTTCCATTTAAAAAAACGTAGGTTTGTGTTAAAAAACATAATTCTGTGCATTTTTTATGGTTTGTATTAACCAATTACACTAGCCCCTCTCCTCACGTTCGGTCTGTGGAATAGATTCGTCAGTATTTGATGTGGTTTACGAAATACATCCAGCGGAAATGTTAGGTGACTCACCCTGTATACTGCGCGGAAGGAACGAGCACTTATACCTTTCCGTACGAGCTCTGATTTCCTTTATTTTATCGTGGTGATCGTTTCTCCCTATGTAGGTCGGTGTCAACAAAATATTTTCTCATTCGGAGGAGGTAGTTGGTGATTGAAATTTCGTGAGAAGATTCCGTGGCAACGAAAAACGCATTTCTTTTAATGATGTCTAGCCTAAATCCTATATCATTTCTGTAACACGACAATACAAAATGTGCTGTGCCCTTCTTTGAACTTTCTCTAAATCGTGTTTCAATTTGTTTTGATCTTCTGATTACAATATTAGTCGATAAACGACAGCGTCATCTGCGAACAACCTAGGACGGCTGCTCAGATTGTCTCCGAAATCGTTTATATACACTCCTGGAAATGGAAAAAAGCACACATTGACACCGGTGTGTCAGACCCACCATACTTGCTCCGGACACTGCGAGAGGGCTGTACAAGCAATGATCACACGCACGGCACAGCGGACACACCAGGAACCGCGGTGTTGGCCGTCGAATGGCGCTAGCTGCGCAGCATTTGTGCACCGCCGCCGTCAGTGTCAGCCAGTTTGCCGTGGCATACGGAGCTCCATCGCAGTCTTTAACACTGGTAGCATGCCGCGACAGCGTGGACGTGAACCGTATGTGCAGTTGACGGACTTTGAGCGAGGGCGTATAGTGGGCATGCGGGAGGCCGGGTGGACGTACCGCCGAATTGCTCAACACGTGGGGCGTGAGGTCTCCACAGTACATCGATGTTGTCGCCAGTGGTCGGCGGAAGGTGCACGTGCCCGTCGACCTGGGACCGGACCGCAGCGACGCACGGATGCACGCCAAGACCGTAGGATCCTACGCAGTGCCATAGGGGACCGCACCGCCACTTCCCAGCAAATTAGGGACACTGTTGCTCCTGGGGTATCGGCGAGGACCATTCGCAACCGTCTCCATGAAGCTGGGCTACGGTCCCGCACATCGTTAGGCCGTCTTCCGCTCACGCCCCAACATCGTGCAGCCCGCCTCCAGTGGTGTCGCGACAGGCGTGAATGGAGGGACGAATGGAGACGTGTCGTCTTCAGCGATGAGAGTCGCTTCTGCCTTGGTGCCAATGATGGTCGTATGCGTGTTTGGCGCCGTGCAGGTGAGCGCCACAATCAGGACTGCATACGACCGAGGCACACAGGGCCAACACCCGGCATCATGGTGTGGGGAGCGATCTCCTACACTGGCCGTACACCACTGGTGATCGTCGAGGGGACACTGAATAGTGCACGGTACATCCAAACAGTCATCGAACCCATCGTTCTACCATTCCTAGACCGGCAAGGGAACTTGCTGTTCCAACAGGACAATGCACGTCCGCATGTATCCCGTACCACCCAACGTGCTCTAGAAGGTGTAAGTCAACTACCCTGGCCAGCAAGATCTCCGGATCTGTCCCCCATTGAGCATGTTTGGGACTGGATGAAGCGTCGTCTCACGCGGTCTGCACGTCCAGCACGAACGCTGGTCCAACTGAGGCGCCAGGTGGAAATGGCATGGCAAGCCGTTCCACAGGACTACATCCAGCATCTCTACGATCGTCTCCATGGGAGAATAGCAGCCTGCATTGCTGCGAAAGGTGGATATACACTGTACTAGTGCCGACATTGTGCATGCTCTGTTGCCTGTGTCAATGTGCCTGTGGTTCTGTCAGTGTGATCATGTGATGTATCTGACCCCAGGAATGTGTCAATAAAGTTTCCCCTTCCTGGGACAATGAATTCACGGTGTTCTTATTTCAATTTCCAGGAGTGTAGATAAGGAACAGCAAAGGACCTGCAACACTACCTTGGGGATCGCGAGAAATCACTACTGTTTTACTCGATGACTTTCCGTCAGTTACTACGAACTGTGACCTCTCTGACAGGAAATCACAAATCCAGTCACATAACTGAGACGATATTCCATAAGAACGCAATTTCACTACAAGCCGTTTGTGCGGTACAGTATCAAAAGCCTTCCGGAAATCCAGAAATACTGAATCGATCTGAAATCCCTTGTCAGTAGCACTCAACACTTCATGTCAATAAAGAGCTAATTGTGTTTCACAGGAACGATGTTTTCTAAACCCATGTTGCCTGTGTGTGTTCATTGATCTTAAGCGCTTGAGCCGCTGAACATCTTACACTTTTAGTTCATAAAGTCTCATTAGGTAATTTTCGCATAGTTCCTTAATTAACATTTTCCATTTTACCGCACATCCATCAGCCTTTATGTCACTCTCTTTCTTCGTATTGACCAACTTGGATCACGTAACAAGTTCAGTTCCTCTTTTTTCCTACATTATTTCCTGTTTTTTTTCAGTATTACTTCAGTTTCTCCCCATATTGTCTTTTCCTCTCTCCTATACATACTTCTCCCGATTTCTCATTTTTCCTACTTCTAAATGCAGTGCTTTATTCTTAAATAGATGTCTCTCCAATAATTACGATTCTTAGATGTTGTTTCTACCTCTTTTCTTCTTTCTGTAATCCACGCTATTTTCGATTTTCTTTTCCAGACTTACAGGAATATTTATTTCGTTAGCTTGTTTTCAGTCATTGGGCAGCAATTTTCCGAAGACGGTGTATCCTTGATTTGCCATTACTTCCGATATTTGCTGTATATTTTTTCTTGTAGATCTCGTTATTTCTAATTTTCCAACCGTCTGTACTATGTATCGCTTATTTTTCTAGTAAAACGTCTTTCAGGTACCTCTTATTGTCTTAAGCATTACATGTATGACTTACCACTATTGTATAGTATTGCAGTTTTGTTCTGCATACGCATTTCGTGTTCAAACTACTTTTTATCAAACCATATACTCTTTATTATTTATTAATTTTTACGTTGATTGTAAATTCTTCTAGTCCGTTTTGCTGTATAGTTTCTCCAAGATACTGTATTTGAATTCGTTAACTCGCGTTACATTACTGATTTGTTTTTCTATCCATTTTGGTGCATATTTTAAAAATATTTGTTCTAATATTTGTTTTCCCAGCTGACATTTTGAGACCAGTTCCATGTTTTCAGATCTATTTGAGTAACTGCTGCAGTCAAATTTTCTGAAAGTACTCCTAAATCGTCAACAAAAGCTAAGCACTTTGCCTTAATTCCATTTTTTCCCTCCTTATAGTGATTCAATTTTGTGATTTTTTAATTCCAATTTCCAGATTCTTGCAATTTTTTTTGTGAAACACAGTTAAACACTAAAGGTTCAAGCCTTTCCCTTGCTTAACGGAAGTTTGTATTTCAGATATTTGAGATACCACTCCCACCGCATTTTCAGTGTTCACAATATTTACTGTAATAGTTTCTCTCAAGGTTCCCCTCGCAACACACCTCCGTACTCGACTTGCGGCACCGATTCCCAGACTGCTGCTCACCCACTGTAACCTGACGCTTGGCGCGTTGTCTTACAAGAGCTACCATAAATGCGAAATGCCTTCGTGGTCGCTACCATCAACTAAAGCGCCGAGCGTCAGCTTATAGTTGGAGAATAGTACTGGTTACTAGAGAACGGACACGCGTTACACTCGAAAAACACGCATTGTCGAGGCGACAATGCGCAGTGGCTGCGCGCCTCCCGAAAAGAACTTGGTAGACCGGTCGATATGGTTCGCTCACAGGAACTCTGCAACTTTTTGTTTACCTGCTCAACACTTCAACTCCACAAGTAGTAGGAAACTGCCCTTACCGTTGGTACCTAAACTTCATTAACTAACAGCACACCCACATTTTTTTCTTGGCATTCTCTGCAACACACCAGTATGTTCTATTGTAGGAATGTGGTAATGTTAAGTTAAACAGAACAGCTACTTTATTTCCAAAATAAGATTTTCACTCTGCAGTGGAGTGTGCGCTGATATGAAACTTCCTGGCAGATTAAAACTGTGTGCCGGACCGAGACTCGAACTCTGGACCTTTGCCTCTCGCGGGCAAGTGCTCTACCAACTGAGCTACCCATGCACGACACACGCCCCCTCCTCACAGCTTTTCTTCTGCCAGTACCTCGTCTCCTGCCTTCCAAACTTAACAGAAGCTCTCCTGCGAACTATCCAGGGGTGAGCAGTTGTTCTGCATGGTTCGCAGGAGAGCATCTGTTAAGTTTGGAAGGTAGGAGACGAGGTACTGGCAGAAGTAACGCTGTGAGCTACTTTATTTTTGCAAATTTGACCGAGAGATACAATATTCTCTGAAATTTCCTAACTGCTGGAATCGTCCGCCTCGTACGAGGTGTGACACTTTGTAGGTATATGAAATGGAATGATCGCATAGGTTCAGCCGTGGGTAAAACTGGTGGTAGACTTCGGCTTATTGGTAGAATACTGGGGAAGCGCAATCAGCCTACAAAGAAGATTGCTTCCTTATCACTCGAGCGACTGGTTCTAGAATATTGCTCAAGCGAATGGTCACACGTTAGTTTAATCCGTGGGAGAGTTCCACAGAGGTACTGAAGGAACTGAACTGGTAGACTTTCGAAGATAGACGTTACACTATACCGAGAAAGTCTATTATCAAAATTTCAAGGACCAGCTTTAAATGACTACTCTAGGAATATACTATAACCCCCTACATATCGCTCACATAGGGATCGTCAGGAAATGATTAGAATAATTACTGCACGCAAAGAGGCTTTCAAACAATCAATGTCATTAATTTAACGCTCATGATAGCTATCACGATGCATCCTATGCAAACTAACGACCGTAACGGTAATATAGCTCCTATTTTATAAAATTTCTGTAACATTCCACTACTGATATCGCATATCAGACGTAACATTTTTGAAGTTATTTTGACGAGATATCTTTCAATTAAAATTTTAATGGTAACAGAAACTCATGTTCATAGCACTCATACCATGTACTGATTGACCTTCGTTAGGTCTCCCTAGCAACCTTAGAGACGCTTTCTCCACAGGTAGCCTCTTTGGCCCTAGTAGGACGAATAGGTAGCCATGGTTACTACAGTGGCGTCCTTGCCATCATCTTTACGTTGGTCGATAACAGTACATGATTGATTGCCACACTGTTTAGGTCTCAGTAATCACCTTTTTATACTATATTTTAGAATCTAAAAGATTTTAACGTGTTTTATAAGTCCTATAGATGGTAATAATGAGTACCACGTTACCTTCTTAAGCCTCAGAAATGCAACTTACGTGATTGGCTATCCATGACGTAATGCCAGAGACGGTGGGCGGGGCTTCATGTATTTAATGAGCGGCTGGTGTTCTCATTCGCACGATCCAAAAGCTCTCCACAGACTGCGAGGCGAAGGTCTTTCTGGTCTTCACTCATGAGCCGTGAGACGAACCTGGTAGCAACACGATGAATTCCAAGATGTTGTGTCACGATTTCATGAAACACAACATCTTGGAATTCATCGTGCGAATGAGAACGAGATGTTCTTTAAGAGAATCGCAACTGGTGATGAGACAAGGGTCGACGGTTATGATGTTGAGGCCAAGGCTGAATCTTCACAATCTTCGGGAAAGGTTCTCCAAGACCAAAAAACGATCGTCATGTCAGATCAAATGTCAAAGCCATGCTGGTAGTGAAGTGGTCGCCATCCCAAGGCTGGGAAGGATCTTCGTTCCCCTGCCAGCTACCGTCCATCAGCCTCTTGCCCGCCATCTCCAAGGTGTTCGAGAGGCTGTACCTTAAACGACTGCTCATCCACATTCCCCGAGAACGAGTTCTCCCTGATGAGCAGTTTGCCTTCAGGCAGGGACACGCCACCACTCACCAACTCCTGCGCCTTGTAGAAGAGGCACTGGACGCCATAGAACGTAGGGAGTACTTTGGGGCCATACTCCTCGACGTGTCCAAGGCGTTTGACTCGGTCAGGGATCCTAACGTGGAAGGTGCGACCTTCCAGGTATGTGGCTATTAGCCGTACATGGGACACTGGAAAGCCGAGGGAAAATAATTTGTATAGCAGCCCTTCGTGCCAGACTGAGTCAACGAAATTGTAAGTGCCAGTCGAAGACGACGACGCATCAGGACAGGAGTACCACAAGGCAGCGTACTTGGACCGCTACTCTACTCCCTCTTTACAGCCGATCTGCCCTCTGCGCGGAGGGTACATTTAGCTCTCTACGCAGATGATACTGCACTCTTCTCTCGTTCTCGGAGTGCGGCAGGTCTCCAACAGCGGCTCCAGGGGGCTACAGATTCCCTAACCGATTGGGCTAGGACCTGGCGTCTGGCAATTAATCCCACCGAAACCCAAGCCCTTATCATCTGCCGACGCCATATTCCCATTCGGCTCCCTCAGGTGATGGACCTTGGTACCCCAGTCCCCTGGACTCGTACTGCGAAGTACTTGGGTGTTACCCTGGATCAACGCCTCACCTCGCGCCCCCACATCGATGACGTGCGTCGTAAGGCAATGGGGCAGCTATGCCTGCTCTATCCTCTCATCAACCCAACCTCTTCACTCCCTACACACCATGCTGTTAGATTGTACACCTCCCTTGTTCGCCCATCCTTGAATACGCGGTGGTGGTGTGGGGCAATGCTGCCCCCACCCACCTCCGCCGACTTCAAACCGTCCAGAACCGGGCTCTCCGGCGTGCCCTCCACCTCCCCTTCGACTTCCCTTCCCAAGAGCTCCACATCCTGGCCGAGTTGCCGCTCCTTCGTTCCCGCATCCTTTCTGCAGCCACTTCCTTTTACCAACAAACCCGTCACACTCCTAATCCCTTAATCCTTTCCCTGGGCATCCGTGTCCATCGTCTAGCCACCACTCGATGGCCTGACCTTCTATCCCACCCCCCATGACTTCGCATACACTAGCCACCTCATTTCATGACAACTACTCTCTCTCACATCATCGATCATCTCCCCACCATGTCATGTCATTCAACCCCCCCCCCCCCCCCCAGCACGCCACCCCCTTCTCACCCACACCGTCCCCAATGCCGGCCTAATCATGACAGGCCCTTCCTTTTTCCACTTCTTCATCTGTCACTCTCTGACTTCTTTCTCTTCCCCCCCCCCCCCCCCCCACACACACACACACTCCACCACCTCAAGATTGTTTGCCACCACCATCAAGACGCCGCCAAGAAGAAGAAGAGGCCGGGAAAACGGCCTTTCGCTTTCACTTAACTCTTACTGTTCCTCCTCCTCTCCTTTAATCTGTCATTTAACCGCAATTCCCGGCTAGCCAATGGGCCGTTCGTTTTCCTCACACTTCTACTGTCACTTCTACTGTCCTGTCTTCTTTCATTTAAAAATCACGCTGGCCAGTCAATTGGGCCGTCCGTTTTCCCATTTCTTCTACTATCGCTCTAACTATCCTTTCAACCTTTAATATGTTCGTCAGGATAGAAGTCAGGAGCGGAGGGCGTTGTAAAATGAAAATTAATTGAGTGGAATGGACCCAGTTTATTCTTGTAATGATGGTACAGTGGTGCCTACGTAGGGCTGAGCAGCCCCAAGAGGGGTTGCCGTCTGCTCATCAGAGAGGCAGAGACTAGAGGAGCGACTACTCGGGGCCGAGGTCAGAAGCTAAGAGAGCGCGGGGCTGTTTCCAAGCCGCCCTCGCCGCTCCCGGCCGCGTCCCCACGTGATCACACGATTAGTCTCTGATTGGAGGATTGATTCCGCCAACGCGCCTTGCTAGTAGCGTGCCCCCGTCAGCGCAACCAACCCGTGGGACTTGAGTCTGACCGAGGAGCACGTGGCAGGAATGTGCCGACCATGGTCTTCCGGCCAGCACCTTCCACCACGGTATGCCCAAGCCGGCTACGGCCGAACATTATGCATTGAAAATTTATTTAAATAAAATTTTGTCGGCAATGATCCCTCTTGGGGGTCTCCTCCCTGCACATCCTTTCCCCTTCCGAAGAAGGCTCTCTGGATGAAAATGAATGAGCTTATTCTAATCGATTATTTCATTTAAAAAATATATGATCATTATGAAGGGTCCCATAACATAGTGATATTAATATGTGCAAATGTTACAAAGTGGCCTGAAGGGCCTGAAGGAAGGCTCTTGAATAACAAACTTGTGAAGTTGGTGCGACGGCAGTGGGGCGGCGCCGTGCTGTGAGTGTGTGTCGGCGGTATCAGTGGTGGTGGGTACCCAGGCGATGATGAGGGGCACCGGAGCACAGCACACTGAAACACTCCACCCTCGTGGGGGTGAGAGAATGCTCCCAGGCCTAATAGTCACAAGGGGGTTTTTCCCCGTAATATTATTTTGAGTTCTTAAATCTAGGATTACAATGGTAATTGCCCAAGTGGGTGAACGAGAACATTACAGAATGACAAAAATTTAAAGAGAAAACAAAATAACTTACATGAGGGTTAAAACTCGACAGTTAAATTGTGATTCCATAGACTTTACATAGAAATACAAATCCATTACAAAATTAGTTCATTGACCTAACACCTAGACTACAACTTAATTCTAAGGGGGGGGGTCATGCCTGATCGCATGCACCAAGGTTGGCAGGTAGTTTCAGGTGTGATATTCACCTTCAGGTTGTGGGGGTGGTACTACTTCTCGGAAGGAAGTGAAACATTTGCAAAACCCTCTTTTACAGAGTATCCAGGATACTATAATCAGAATTATTACAGTGATGATTACCGAACCAGCGCTGGGTAATACAACGGTGGTTAATCGCTTGGTTTGGTGCCAATCAGCAATATGTGAGGCCACTCGGTCAAGAGCAACTTGGTTGTGTTCCTGGGTAAGGAGATGATTGATCGATTGGAGTAGATCTGAATCATTGGTATTCGGTAAATTCTTCAGCTTCTCATGGTGATGGATTTTAAAAGAAAGTTCAGGAAGGTATAAGGTAAATGTGGGGATGGTGACATGAAAGGTGGAGTGCAATTGAGCTGATATCCTCATAGAAGCAGCGTATACGTCACATCTTGAACTATTATACACTAGGCCACTATTATTCAGTGTTACCCGGTACGATTCAGTCTCTGACATTGAACGGTGGCACACCAGGGTGGCGGTGACAGTCTGTGGAACAGCGAACAGAAAACTGTTGCCAACAGGCTGAATTATTGGTTGACGAAGTGAGACTAGAACACGAGGACATGGAGGGGTAGTAGTTTCAGCTAAAAACAGTGACATCTCGCACTCAGTAGTGTTAGTGTGTAAAATTAGCGTGGAGCATAAGTAATGTGTTGTATGGAAGCAACTGGATAGTTCAGCGCGAGTGAGTGTGGCGTGAGTTTGTCGATCCCGACTAACTATTAAAAATTCTTGAGTCTGCCAAACAACATGGTGATGAAGGGTAGCCCAAGAGATTGGAAAAGTGTATATTTGATAGCACTCGTATTCGCAATTTGCGCACGTGATTGGCAACCTCATTCGCATCCGAATACCGTCAGAATTACGGGTAAGTCGGACCTCCAACGCAGCATAGTAAAAGGGGAGGTTGCTTTCCCGCACGGCATAAAGCATTTGTTTAGGGGCCAAAATTTGCGAGGACACATTGTGTAGCATGTGCAAGAAGGGCTCTGAGGGTAACAGATGGGGACTGAGCTTTCCTTGCAGTCCGAGTTGAATGGCCGAGTGTAACATGTGCACGTGTAACTGTGCTGTGTGTATATTAAATAAAAGAATCTGCGTGGTCTTCATAATGTCCAATGTGATAGTTAGATTACGTAATCCCGAGCGAAGATGAGTCCACTCTTGGTTAAAGGATTGTTCAAGTGCACCATAGTGTCGTGTTAATCTGTCGGCTACAACTTGTATTTGTCTAGTTGTGGCTAACAGGTTATTCTCAAGATGTGTCAGGCGCACCTGTTGATGTATCAACACTTCGTGATTAACTTGTGTTTCCGAAAGCGCTTGCTGTGTGTCCAAATCCCAGCGTTTTGCGTCTGTTTCGTCAGGAGTCCCAAAGACAGATTTTAATAATGTACCTCCAACGGACAACCAGGCTCGTTTGAAACGAGGCAGTGGTACTGCATCCCTAATACTGTTCAATTGACTTCGAAGGGTTGAAATAATTCTAGTCACTTCCCACAAAGATCGGAGAAACTCATGTTCCTTCGTCTGCGTCAAGAAGGTTTCATATTTTGACAATTGCTGAGCTGTATCATATAAAGCACGGTCTTCCTCTTCTAATAATGTTAGGTTGACATCAGCTAACACAATAGCATAATGTGGAGTATGCACCAGATTGTGACGACGTCCAAAGAGCACGCCAGATGTGGAAGGGTAGACGTGAAATGGAGGCGCCTTAACGGCGACGACGACAACCATTGAGATTAACATGCTGCCCATTGCGGATGATAAATTGACAGCCATTTGAACGGAGGTTGCTTTCAGTTTCCAATGTGATAACGGTCGACTGCGAGAGAAAGTATTGGTGCCCCTAGAAGTAAAAATTTCCTGGCTTACTTGATGAGTAATTCAGAGATGACGGAGGGGGTACAACGTTGTAGCAGTAATTACCTGGCAAGTAGCGACGATGGACCCGTTCAGTCACGCTTACTGATGAAGAAGGCCACGAAGTAGAATCACGGCAGGCAACCAACAGTTTGGCAGCCGTGGGGGTAGCAAGGCGGCAAGACAATGGTGTAATTCGACACCGAGTATCCGCTGATCAATCACGCGTCAGCAAAAAAGACGCTGAACGCGGAGGCAGTACTACGCAGCGCAGACTAAGCGTAACTCGCTGGAAAAATTTTTCTACCTGCTATGGGACGAAGGCCAAGTGTCATCAATTAATTTGAGATTTTGTACGAAGAAAGTTTTTTTTTCTTTTTTTTTTTTTTTGAATGAATAAAATGAGAAGGAATCCTGTGATCGCGGTGTAAACCTGCACAGCCTAGGCACCTCCCACGCATTGGCCACTACGCAGGGGCACCCACCCCGCTAAGGTTCGACACGGCGAGACAGGTGAAGTACTTCATAAATTTCAGAAATAATATTGAGTGGTTTTTCAGCTGTAGAAAACCCGAATGAGGGTAGGACAACTCAAGTTAACTCAATAATCAAAGGATCTTTACTTACAGAAGTGGTCAATAGAAGTCGGAAATGAATGTTAGCGAGAGCGAGTCTGTTGCTCGTGAATACAGAGGCTGGGTGTGAAGCAGTGGAGGCGGCGCAGCGCAGCTTTATCAGCGCTGAGCCGGCAGAGTGCTGAGCTCAGATAACAGCGTCAGAGCGCGCTAGTGGCTCTGCGTCCGAGACTAAGACATTGTAAGTGCAACTTAAAAGTAACAGTTTATTGAAAAGCAATAATACACAAATAGCTGATGTCACAAAGACGTTTGATTCCATTTTAACAGAACAACTTAAGTGTTCAACAGGTAAATTGACTACGTTGTTGATTAAAAGAAACTGCTACTGAACATGACGTACATATGTACGTACTTCCCTTTCCCCTTCCGAAGAGCGGAGGGCATAAACCATAAAAGCCTTGTTCATGTACTTAGTATATGACAATAGAGGTCTGGTAACATCAACAAGTTACACCAAGGTAGTGTGGATATGAACAGTGTGAGTGTGTTGTTAGTTGTTATTGGCGTATGAAGTGTTGTGTAAATGTGTGCCTAACGGTAGCTGATGGCGGATACGAATTGAAGGCCAATAGGTGCTATCAGAGATACTTCCAGTCGAGAAACAATGAAACTTAAAAGGGAATACCGAATATGACACAAAAATAGCGTATAACCATAAAGTGTACTAACATTAATCATAACTATAAATTGATAACAATAAAACATGACATTGAAGTAATAATAATTGACAAGAAATAAAATAAAGAGGATATTTCCCGAATGTAAACTTCCGAATCGGATACGAAATCCGCCAGGGGAAGTTTTTTTTTTTTTTTTTTTTTTTTTTTTTTTTTTTTTTTTTTTTTTTTTTTTTTTTTTTTTAGTCGGTTGACGAAGTGCATAAGGGACTACGTCAGTACAATCCGACAGTGTGTGTATATAACAACATTGTTCTTAAAAGTGCAGTTTGCACTGTCAGATGGTGAAAAGCAACTAATCCGTTCAGCAACGGAAAAGGCTGCCATCTGGGGAACGGTATCTGAATCTTTGGCAGAATCCGATGATTTTGCAATGGAATTGCCATCTAGAAGAAGGTGGCTTTGTATAAAATGTAATAAAAGAGCGTCTGGGGCTCAGTTCATTTGTGATTGAGTGCCAAAGGCGTAGTGTGAGTGCAAATTGTCTCACGGAAATTGATGTGTGAATTGTTTTGTGGTCAACCGAGGAGCCTAGGATTCGGTGACGTGTAAGTACAAGTTCGCAGTGCGTATGAGCTACCTGCGAGTGACTCGACTATTAAGTTCAGCAGGCCATTAGTGCAATCTGCAGACTTGGACTGATGATTATATAATTTGCAGGGCAATGGGGCAACCTGCGGACAGTGCTAAGGCAACCTGTCTAATAATTGAGGGGTAGGCAGTGCATTGGAGCTATCTGCGATACCGTGGTTAAGCGGGCCTAAGGGCGTCCGTAATAAAAGTATCAGCGGCGTTATTAGCGACCTGCTGTACTAGGGAAATGTCGACTGTTCAAGCAATAAAAATAGCTCTGAAGCTAGAATAGCATACATGCATAAATAGCGTCACTTTTTGTGCGCGCAGTACATAACACTACATAAAATGAAAATCATGAACTATAAATCAATAGCGCTAGCATAATGACATAATTAAAAACAATGACATATATTGACAGGAAAATAAAAACACAATGATGTATAATAATAATGCTGTAAGTAGTCGGAACGCTCAACGTTAACATGTAACACTGGCCACCTGGGGCTGGCTGCTAGGCTGCGTGTGTGTTAGTTTTAAAACTGACGATAACAAATTGAACTGAAAGGACAACTAGGCACAGTTCCCGTAGCGCTTACATCACCGGCTAATTAGAGGCAAAGTACGTATCTCACAATGGATCATCGGCCGATATTTTGGGGCAAGACTGCAACAAGGAAGAGCAATATCTCGGTGTAAATGGTGGTAAGACTAAAAGACCGGTACTGTCGGAAGAGGGTACCTAACATGTTGTAGGGGCCTCCTCATCGACAGAAGAAGGAAAATAGGATAGAACAATAACCACGGCGGTAGAGTAAAATAAATGGGGAGGGCAAAAACAACTGCGTAGCAACCAAGGAACAATCGTCCACCGATATACGGCAGCCCGGACGATTGGTCGTTTGTGCCTCGTCAGTAGCGTGAAAAACCCGTGGCATTGCATTGGTTTGCCCATATCTGGCCTTGTCCAAGGCAATTCGATGTGTAAGAGGGTTAGGGCTGTAGTTTGTAGCTTACACAATGAATCAAAGCAGTAGTGAAATTTCACTTATAGGATTGGCAGACTAAGGTATGCAGAATAATGTAAATCGTTAAGAACTTCGTGTGATTTATCCAGCTAATGTGAAACAAAACGAGGAAAAGAATTTAAACAATGAATCACATCTATTTAACATTTATGTTAAGATTTATTAGGATGTTTGAATGAATTTTATTTGCCGTGCCTTCCGGATGCATGAAAGAAACCAGCTTGGAGCTGTTAGCGAGCGCGCAGCGCACGCGTAGGTGCGGAGTAGGCACCGGCACGTCAGCGGTTATGTGAGACGGCGTGTAGCCGCGAGAGACCGGCCGCTACTGCAGCGACAAATATCACGCGCTTAGCGTGTACCAGAAATAACGATGAATTAGAAATTGCTAATTATCTAGCATAAGAGTTTTTTTTTTTTTTTAAAAAAAAAAAAGGCTGTTAGTTATATAAACTGATGGTAAGTGCATTGTAGTCTGTCATACACAGAGGATAGGGCAGTAATTTGCGATTTGTTTTTGTAACTACTCGGACGCTCCGCGTGTTGAGACGCTGGAGGCGGCAGCGCACGTAGTGATAAGATACGTCATCGCGCGGAGCGCTGTTACTGGCTGAGAAGGAATGATGGCCGCTGGCCAGTTCTTGGCGAGGAGAAGGGACAGCGCTGAAGAGGAGGGGAGGCGACAGCTGATGTTATGCCCCGCCAACAGCTGGTCCCGTAAACAAAGCGTACGAGGCGTATGCATTTCAAGTCCTGGCTTTATCTGTTCCGATTACTTACGATTAGCTGCAGCAAATACAGAACTAGGACATATAGTACAATACACTAGACGTCAACGTAACAAGTATTAAGAAAAGCTCGGAGTAAAAATACTCCACATGTACTGGTTTGCCAAATAGATGGCAATAGAGGACATTGAAGAATATTATTCGGAGTTAGCAGCCGCGGTTCTGCCAACACCAAGTGTAATGGTGGCATTTGAAGCAAGTCAGTTGCGTGACGTCTAATGCGTGGCATTGCTTGCAAAACATAAAACATAATCATACATATAAAAATGAGCAAAAATACATGACAGGACTGGAAACTGACAATTGAGAATGGCTGGGAACTCCGTGGTGGCCAGGCACATCTTGCTTCCAAGTCCCTGGAGAAAATGACTTAAACTAAGCTGCAATAGAACATATCATAAAACTCTAACTAGGCGTGATTAATCACGCGACCTCAACCCATAAGGGTGTCGATTCCGCAGAGGGTATCTACAACCCTGTGGAGGTAATCTCCTCCGTTTTTTATTTCGTTTTTGTTCTACTTGAGGTGGAGGTGACACAGGCGGATCGGGGGCTGCGACCTGTTGTGGTGACACAGCCCTACCGTGGTAAGGTTGCAGGCGGTCAAAGTGCACTATCACCGTACGATCGGTTAATTGCAGTTCTGCATTGACTGGTGAGGTCAACCGTACAATCCGATACGGGCCTTCAAAGCGGGGAGAGAACTTTTTAGTTCGTCCCTTTTTGATTGCCGGGTTTCGTAGTAACACTAAATCACCTGTCTGATAAGTCGGTAAAACAGCATTTTTGTTCTGCCTGTGCAACAGTTTATTAGTAGCTTTGATATTATTCCTCTTTACCTTATACCAGATCGCTTTTAGCCGGCGGGCTAAACCTTTTACTTCCTTTATTTCTACACCTTGAGGTAGTTTGTCTATTTCGAACGGCGAATTCATCGGCCGTCCAAACACAGCTTCGTAAGGGGTATACCCTGTGGATTCATGTATTCGGGTGTTGTATGCAGAAGAAATATACGGTACATATCTGTCCCAATCAGCGTGCGTTTTTGCAACATAATAGGATAACATTTTACAAATTGTACGGTGTACGCGTTCAACGCGACCGTTGGCTTTAGGATGGAAGGGAGTTGTACGCCATTTTTTGATTCTTAATAATTTACAAACTTGTACAAATAAAGCAGACATGAAATTGGTTCCTTGATCCGTTAAAATGGCATCAGGACTTCCAAAAGGTAGTATCACACGATTTACAAACTCTCTCGCCACAGTTTCAGCTGTCATGTCGGGGAGGGGAACCAAAATTAGATAACGTGAAAAGTGATCAATAATAGACAAAATGTATTTGTTACCTTGTTGCGACTGTGGAAAAGGACCTTGGAAATCTAAAGCAAGAATTTCGAAGGGTGAAGATGCCTGAGGAAGTGTTTGCAGCGGCACTCGCGGATGCCTATTTTGTGCTCGTTGTGCACACGGCAGGCAAGATCTTACATACCTGTCCACATCACGTTGTCGGTATTGCCACCAATAACGTGTCGCAATTCGAGCGTTCGTAGCGCGTTTTCCGCTGTGACATGCTTGGATGGTATCATGGCATTGCCGTATTATACGTTGCTGCAAGCATTCCGGTATTACCAAACGATTCCCATGTGGAGTTCTTCGATACAAAAGGTCGTCTATTACTTCAAATTCTGGGAAGGTGGCGTATCTTTGACATTGAACGTCCACCTGCTGTGCTTCTTTTAACTCTTCAATTGATACCTCATCTGATTCAATGACACGCACTTTTCTGCTTAACGCATCAGCATTTTGATGCAACCGACCAGGCTTGTGCCGAACTTCAAAATCATATTCTGACAGTTTCATGGCCCAGCGCATAAGTTTGCTGCTAGGGTCTTTAAGATTCAATAACCACTGCAGAGCAGAGTGATCGGTAAGAACTGTAAACTTGCGACCATAGAGGTAACATCTAAAATAATTAATTCCAAAAAGAAGGGCAAGCAATTCCTTTTCTGTAGTACTGTAATTAGTTTCTGCTTTATTCAGTTGACGAGAGGCATACCCAACGGGTTTTTCCTCACCATCTTGCACTTGGCTTAGGACACATCCTACAGCAAAATCAGATGCGTCACAAGATAAAATAAAAGGTTCAGCGAAGTCTGGGTAAACAAGTAGAGGTGAACTAGTTAAAATAGTTTTCACTGTTTGAAAGGCGGTCGAACATTCATCCGTCCAAACAAAAGGAGTATCCTTTTTCAACAATTTAGTAAGTGGTTTGGTAATAGTAGCATAATCTTTAACAAAACGGCGGTAATAATTTGCAAGGCCAAGGAAGGATTGTAATTCCTTTAAATTTGTTGGAATAGAAAAAGTGTCTACTGCTTCAGTTAATCGTGGATCTGGTTTGACTCCGTTGGAACTGATGACATGACCTAAATACTGCACTTGTGATTGAGCAAAAGAACATTTTTCTAATTTTAAGCTTAAATTAGCATTTTGCAAGCGCAACAGTACACTGCGTAGATGTTCAGCATGTTCAGCAATGGATTTTGAAAATATAATTATATCATCAAGATACACAAGGCACATAGTAGGTTTCAACCCACGTAATAGCAGATCTGCAAATCGCTGAAAGGTTGCTGGTGCGTTGCGAAGCCCGAAAGGCATCCTTAAGAATTCATATAAGCCGCCAGGAACTACAAAAGCTGTCTTAGCTCGATCTTCAGGAGCAATTGGAATTTGATGATACCCACTGCGCATGTCTAATGTTGTGAAGTACCGGCAATTGCCCAGACGATCGAGTGTTTCATCGATCCGGGGTAATGGATAATGATCTGGAGTAGTAACTTTGTTTACTGCTCGCATGTCTACACAGAGGCGATAGGATTTTTCCCCGTCTATAGATTTCTTTGGAACGACTACAATTGGGCTAGACCACGCACTAGAAGAGGGTTGTATTATTCCTGCTTCTAGTTGCTGTTGTATAGTTTCCTCTACCACTGACTGAAGATGGTAGGGAATTCGGTACCCTTTTTGAGCTATTGGCCTAGCATTTCCGGTTGGAATCTCATGTTGGATTAGATCTGTTGCTGGTAAATATTTCCTGTCTTCAAACAACCATGAATACTCATTCAATACTTCATTTATTAGCTTTTGTTCATGCAATGGGAGATGACTAAGCTTAGCTTTAAACTTATCTGTCAGATGTGACGTGATTGTCAAAAGGTGTTGAGAGGCGGCAGCAGTCTTTTTCTTTTTGAGAGAAGGGGTTCTCTTTGACAACTCATCTTCTGGGATAACCTGTAAGCTGGCTAATACTGTACCACGCGGTATGAAAGCTTGCTTGTGACTAAAATTGTCTAAACACACGGGTACGCAATTTTCTTTCTGTACTTGCTGCGCTTTGCACAGGCTACGTTTTACGTGGACCTGCATCTGGTCGAGAGTTTCATTCTGGCAGAGTGGATCTACCAAGAAATGAGCCTCTTCGGATTCACGTATCCCGACAGGCACCCAAAGGATCTTTCCTGTGCCTTCTGGTATCTCCACGGGATTATCGGCTTTTAGCATCGTTACGGGAGACTCCGAAACTTGGGAAACGGATCCTTTTTTCCCAGCTCCGCTCGCCCGCAACGTGCAGTCACGTCCAAAACGGTGCACGTTGTCGCCGAATTGGACGGTATTTAACCTATAGTCAATAACCCCCTGGAAATGACGCAGAAAGTCACTTCCTAGGATGATGTCGTAATCCGTGCGCCTGTTTCGTACAACCTCCATCGTAAAAGCATATTCTGTTGAGTCCAACGTGAACTCAACGCAACAGCTGCCATCAGGTTTCACTATGCCGGGACCAATACCACTGATATGGTACCGCGGCGGTTGCAATGTTCTTTTATCTCTCTTCGATAAAAATGCCAAGCTGATCTGTGCGCCTGTGTCAATTAGCACGCGTATTGGTTTGCGGCCTCTAACACCATCGACAACCACGCTTGCCACCTGCGTGATTCCCTTATCAACTAGGGGGGTCACTATTTTTAACGGGGACCGGGAGGGGTGGCACTTCCTGCCCCGCGGCCGTTTCCCGAATTCTGTGGTTGGTTTGCATTTCGCCTGGAATTTGCAGGCGGTTGTGGCCTACTATTTGGACAATGCACGCTTTGGTGGCCCATGTTCCTGCACTGATGACAATATGGCACGCGACATTGCTCTGCCACATGTCCTTGTCTATTACAGCGCCCACACTTAGTATCGTTCGAAAAGACACGTCGGGGCTCACTTTGCCGCGCGGAGACGGCCACAAATCGGCTCGCCTCCTCTCTCAAGAGTGCTAATCGCACGGCTTCGTGTAAGGTGCGGGGGGAAGCTACCTTGATTTCGCCCCCTATTTGAGGGTTTATGCCACGAATAAACACGTCTATCGCACGACATTCTGATTCTTCCAACAGAACTTCGTTACGAGCAGAACTGGCACTTAGTGCGTACGTGTGGCATGCAACGCTTCGAATCCTGTCCGCGAATGCTTCTAAATCTTCACCCGCTTTTTGCTTGAGGGTGGAAAGCAGGTCGCGATAGTAACTAGTACCACGTTTGTCTGTATACCTTTCAATCAACCCTGTTGCAAGGGACTGGAAGGTAGGGGCATTTTTCAAGCTCTCGACCGACTGCACGTAGTTCCGCGCTTCGCCGGTGAGTTTCATTTTCATCACGTTTAAGAGAAATTCATCTGGCCAACCGCAAAGGTTTCCGATGTCCTGGATATTCTGGACAAACGTTTGAATATCCTCGTGCGGCTTTCCAGCGAACGCCGGAATAAACGCTACTGCTGGGAAGCTCTGCACCAAAGTAGAGGTGGCTACTGCCACAGGTGATTCTGCACTAGTGAGTGGTGGAATCACCTGCTTCAGCTGTTCTTCCACTAGCACTGGCTTAGCAACACTAGATTGCGGAGAAGCCATTTTAAGATCATCTATCTGCTGCTTAAGCTCCGCGTTAGTTAGAATTAATTGATTTAACTGGGACTGCAGCGCCAAGAGGGGATCTTCGTCCGCTCCGGCTGCTCCTGCCTCCGATTGCTGCCTGGTGATCGGCATGTTACAATAGTATGGGCATCTACACCACCGTAGCGTCGCTAGCGACTTACATTATTTGGTGGCGTGCAGACGACGGACGGCGGCGGTGTCGACGAGCGGCGGCAGGCGCGTTGATCACTCGTGGGCGCAGCAGGCGGCGGGCGACAGCACGGACAGCTGCGACGGCGGGGCGGCGCGAGGGCCGCACCCCGGACCCTGGCGCAGGCGGTGACCCGTGGCAGCTACGGACAGCGGCGGCGGCGGCGGCGGCGAGCGTGACTGCATCGCGGACCCTCCTCGGCTCGCGTCCGGCGGCGAACTGCGTCACGCTTGTGGCGCGCTAGTGCGCGGCCACGCACATTCTGCAACGCAGGCGACCGGCTGGCACGCGCATGGTGCGCTGCAGCCTCGCCACGTTCGGTCTAGTTTCCCTTAATTGCTCAAACTCGGCCCCTTCATAGTACTCATACTCAACTGATAAGTTGATTTTACAACCGTAAGGTGGGTCGCATCCCACTTCTGACACCATTTGTTCGTCAGGATAGAAGTCAGGAGCGGAGGGCGTTGTAAAATGAAAATTAATTGAGTGGAATGGACCCAGTTTATTCTTGTAATGATGGTACAGTGGTGCCTACGTAGGGCTGAGCAGCCCCAAGAGGGGTTGCCGTCTGCTCATCAGAGAGGCAGAGACTAGAGGAGCGACTACTCGGGGCCGAGGTCAGAAGCTAAGAGAGCGCGGGGCTGTTTCCAAGCCGCCCTCGCCGCTCCCGGCCGCGTCCCCACGTGATCACACGATTAGTCTCTGATTGGAGGATTGATTCCGCCAACGCGCCTTGCTAGTAGCGTGCCCCCGTCAGCGCAACCAACCCGTGGGACTTGAGTCTGACCGAGGAGCACGTGGCAGGAATGTGCCGACCATGGTCTTCCGGCCAGCACCTTCCACCACGGTATGCCCAAGCCGGCTACGGCCGAACATTATGCATTGAAAATTTATTTAAATAAAATTTTGTCGGCAATGATCCCTCTTGGGGGTCTCCTCCCTGCACAAATATATATAACCACAGCACAAAAGTCAAGAAATGTCAAGAAATGACCACAACCATCATGTTATCCCATATCATCAACACACCATATAAGAAGGCGAAGCGCCTCAGTAGCGCTAGAATTTCGTCCCCAGCAGAGGGTCTGCGTCTGCGTCTTCACGTTGCGGTACACAAGTACAGACAAGAGGTTTGCCATGCGCCACCGCCTCCGGCAGACATTCATGGTATATCAGTGTTATTTACTGTTTTATGAATATATGATTTTGTCCTTTGTATGTTCATATCAATTGCTGTTTACTGTAGGTCCGAAGATGATCTGATAAAAAGATCTAAACCGGTCACCATTAAAAAAGTTAAACGATGAAGATTGCTTCCAGTTTATTTATTCAAACAATCTTTCTTCCCGCGCACCATACGTGACGAGAACAACAAGAAACCCTAATAACTGCTACAGTGGGACTTACTCTCTGCCACGCACCTCACGGTGGTTTGTGGATTATAGGTGTAGATGTAGGTCTAGAACTGACAGAAAGATGACGTGAAGGTGATTAAGGAAAGAAATTATGTAGTATAGGGCTTCAACTGGAAGAGGTTTTATTCAGAATGTTTATGAAGGTATCGGTAACAGTGAAGCTTTGCGATGTGTTCATTACACCATTTTGCTATTGTAGAATTTTGTCCTGGATTAATTTCTTTTTCTATTCTTATATGGGCTCTGCTATTTATGCACTTAAAAACATAGAAAATATCAATTTCAAACGGTGTCAAAAATTCTCGTATGCATTTTTCATTGTCCACGGGGAGGAGGTTTATTGATTAATTGGTTTGGGGAAGGGGACCAAGCAGAGAGGTCATTGGTCCCGTAGGGTTAGGGAAGCATGTGGAAGGAAATCGGCAATGTCCTTTCAAAGGAACTATCCCGGCACTTGCCTGAAGCGATTTAGGCAAACCAGGGTTGGCGAACACGGGTTAGAACTGTCGTCCTCCCGAATGCGAGTACAGTGTGATAACCACTGCACTACCCCCCGCAGTGGGGGCAGAGGTCTCTGCAAATACAAGGCAAGGAAGATGTATTTTTTCTATGAATACCATTTTTATGAGGTCATTAGCGAAATGTGAGAGCAAATGGAAAGTCCGGCATAATTAACGACACCGTACGTTCCGCTTTGGGCGGGACTGTCATGCTTTCAGGCTGTCTATCCCCTTGTTCCAAACCAGAGCAAAAAGTCTTCGGCTTTTGCAAAAAGACAAAACGATAATTGATTAGTCGTATCCCCTACCTGCCCATATCCATTACATTCGAAACACAAGGTTAACGGCGGCAGCGCGGGCGTTGTGGAGAAGAGAGAGCGAGTAACATGCGAAAGCGAGACATGCTGCCGCTCAACTCACACCAACAATCACGGCGCACGAGTGCCAACTTGACGTGCGGCAACATTGCTTGGATTTAGTTTGTACTGGAATGTTCGGCCGGACGTGTACAATCAAACAACTCATTCAGTATCTTCGTGTTTGTGTGTTTGTAACATTAGAAAAATGCCGACACGTCAGTGTACCTTGAATATTATTTTGCAAAATAAGTATCCATTTATAAAACAAAAGAGTGGTGCATCAGATTACAAATTTTAGTGTTGGTCATGGTGGTACCTGCGATATTGGGAAACATTTATAATTGGAAAAGCTGAGGCTTTCCTATCAAGCTGCTGCATTCAGCTCGTCAATGTTCACTCTCTCTCAAAGGAACCGATTTGCCGACTTAGAATGATTTGGATGGAGCTGCAGTGGAAGGTCCAGGGACGTATCACACTCAAATGACTGTACCTCTTATTTAATTCGAACATGTTGTGAGAAAAAATTTAGATGTGCTCACACAAAATACAAGGCCAGTGTTGTAAATGTGTTGGCTGCAATTGTGTTGAAAGAATTGAAATACCATCTTTGTGAAGCCGACTGTATATTTTTACTAACGGATGCTTCAGATCAATGCTCAGTAAAATTATTACCTGTGTCGATTCGATACTTTTTACCTTATGAAGGCGTGAAAGTCAAGAGTTTAGAGTTTCGAGAGCAGCCTATCACTCGGAAGGCAACTCATTGGCATTGGGTGTGGAGCCCATATAGTTCACAACGCGATCAAAACAGCTTCAAATTGTTTCCCTGTGATCTTAGAAAATATCATTATGAATTTACTCATTTCTGTATGACTACAGCGTTCGAGTGGAAGCTCTAAATGAGTTCTGTGCGTCCAGTAACACAGAGTATCAGAAACTGTTGGGTTACAGCAAAGCCAAATGGCTCGCGTTAATGTCGGCGCTTGAGAGAATTTTATAAATATTTCAGTGCTTAAAAAGCTATTTTCTGGGCATCGATAAATACCTAAATATTCTTAAAAACATTTTTCGGATATCCCACCTCTGAATTACGGTTATAAGTTTTCCATGCACAGACAGCGATTTTCCATCAAACGGTCTTGAAAACTGAAGCTCAATGTATGTTTGCCATCGAATCAACAAAGGAAATTAAGCGTCTCTGAAAGAATTTGGCACGTAAAGAGAGCACTCTTTTTCTTCCTCACACCGTGCGTAATCTAATAACAAAATTGCAAGAAACTGACGCTTTTGTTCAGAGTGTAAAAACTACGGCGGATGAATTTTATGACTAGCAAAGAATACCAGGATGATTGGTGTCTGTTCAATGCGGACTTAAAAGTATTCGAATGTGCAACTTTGACAAAAGTACCTACGTGGGAATAAATACACAATGTGACAGATCTGCGGATTACACAAGAATTTTTAGCAGCGACCAAGATGCGGAAGTATTCGATGAGTTTTCGCTTACTTCCAACTACGTCACAGATGAAAAAATATCAGGCCGCAACGTTAAAAGTGTTGCTACTGAAGACCGATGGATGGAATTGTTCACACGTTTCCGTGACAACAATACGAACTGTGCGAATTTTCGTATAATTATTGAATACGTTTTTTGTTTGCCTGGAAGTAACGCACCTGTCGAAAGAGCTTTTGCTCTAATGAATAACGTACGGACAAGTGACAAAAAACAGTTCAGTGTCTCAGTTTTGAAAGCCATTTTGATTGCCAATACTAACATAAACAAATGATGTGATAATCTCCATCGCTAATTGAAAACTAGACCCGACATTTTGAAACTGATTTCCTCCGTCGACAAATACAAAACAAATGTGTCTGTAATTGCAATCTAATGTTGATTAGTTCAAATTATATGTAATTAATACATTGTTAACATGTCATTGTTTTTGAAAATATTATAAATCGTAAATAAGCTTTTTTCCCAAATTCTGCAAGAGTCCCACTCCGAAAAAAAATGTCACGTTAGGCATAATGCTCATCAGATCACAAGCCGCATCTCCATGTTCTTCACGTTTAAAATAAGTTACAATGCAGCAGTAATGGAGGCACCACTTGTTTTGAGGCTCTGTTTGATTTCTGTATTATCATATTTGATACCGATTTTCTGATTATGTCTTGTACTGAATGGATCATGAATCTGGTATCCCATGCACCTAGGCTAAATATGGTCACTCCCACTGTACTTCTGTATCTACATGACTGCTCTACATTTTACGCATAGATACGTGGCAGCGGATTCATCGAATCAGCTTCAGACTATCTCTACCGTTCCATCCTCTAATGGCGCTTGAGGAAAATGAAGAATGTAATCTTTCCGTATGAGCTTTGATTTTTCATCGGATGATCATTTATTCTGTGTAGGTTGGCGGCAATAAAATATTTTCCCATTCGGAGGAGAATGTTGGTGACTGAAATGTCGTGAAAAGATATCGCTGCAACAAAAAACGTCTTGGTTTTGATGATAGCCAGCCCACCTCACTAATCATATCCAAGGCACTCTACCTTCATTTCGCAATAATGGGAAATGAGTTGCTCTTCTTTGAACTTTTTCGACGTTCTCCGTCAATCCTATCTGCAAAGGACAGCATACTGCAGAGTACTACTCTAGCAGAAGAAGTAAAAACGTTGTGTTTTCAGTCTCTTTAATAGACCTGTTGCATCGTCTAAACGTTCTGTCACTAAATCGAAGTCTTTGGTGTTCCTTCCCCATCTTTGTGATCGTTCCAATTTAAGTTGTTCGTATTTACAATTCTAGGTATTTAGTTCAACTGACAGCTTTTAGTTTTACGTGAATTAGCATGTAAGCGAAATTTCACGGATTTATTTTAATACTTACTTCGATGACCTCGCCGTTTTACTTATTCAGAGTCACTTGCCACTTTTCCTATCGTACATAAATAGTGTCTATGCCATTTTGCAATTGGTTGTGATCTTTTGATGGCTTTACTAGACGGAAAATAACAGCATTCTCTGCATACAATTTAAGATGGCTGCTCATATTGCTTCCTAAATATTTGTGTGGATTAGGAACGGCAGAGGACCTATATACCTTCCTTGTGGAACTCGAAATATTGCTTCAGTTTCAATCGACGACGTTCTGTCGATTACTGCATACTGTTACCTTTCTGACAGGAAATCACGAATCCTGTCACACAACTAAGACGTTACTGTGAAACGTCCCCTTTGAACAATTATACATGACTGTGCTTAAACTGACACACAATATTTTTAGCGCAACGCAATCTGACTTTCAAAAAATCCCTACGAAAGAATGGCCCTGACTAACATTAACCTATACCTTTAACAAATCACTTACCTCACAAAAAGCTTCGTTACAGGAACTACTGCAATACAGCGAGCGCCACTACTGCCAGCTAAATAAAAGATTCAAACTACAGAAGGCACTAACTACTGATAGGCATAGTTAGCAAATGAAAGATTTTAATAGAGAACAAACAATGTATTTACCTTAACAGTCACAATATCTATAGTAGTTCATGACATCCAGTGTTACAAATTTCAAAACTCCGCCATCTCTCTCCCCACATCCACCACTGCTGGCGGCTCACCTCCAACTGCGCAACGCTACGCGCTGTTCACATCCAGCTGCCGCTGCCCAACACTACAATGGCAGACAACAATGCAAACTAGCCACAGACTGCACACAGCACAGCCAGTGATTTTCCTACAGAGCGCTATGTAACATTGCCAATAAGAAAACATAAACAGCCTACTTACATAGCCCCCATGCTCCCCACAAAAAGTTTTACAAATTGTTTTGGGCAGTGGCCAATAATGATTTGAAAAATTTTTTCATAATTACAATAACAAAGAAATCAAATGCGCACACTTATTGATACAAAGTTGGTCAAAAGCTAAAATTTTCTCACAGTCGATAAAGACAGTCCTGATCGTTCATCACAGTAAAATAGCAGTGTTTTTCTCAAAGTCTGACCAGTAGAAGAAAATGCACACGGAAGTAGTGGATTTCCACGCAATCTTGAAGAAGTAGTGTTGTCCTTCCAACGAAAAGACAGTGCTGACTCTTGACATGCAGACAGGTAATGGGCCACAACAGAGCAAACCCACCGCAGAGTCAGTCGAAGTTTTGAAGAATATTGGTACGTAGGTCATCACAGAGTAGACCCACTGTAGTCCTGGTAGAGATTACGGTATTGGTGGGTCACCTCCAACTGCGCAACGCTACGCGCTGTTCACATCCAGCTGCTGCTGCCCAACACTACAACGGCAGACAACAATGCAAACTAGCCACAGACTGCACACAGCACAGCCAGTGATTTTCATACAGAGCGCTACGTAACATTGCCAATAAGAAAACATAAACAGCCTACTTACAACTGTATAGGAACGCAATTTGATTAGAAGTCGTTTATGAGGATCTGTATGAAAAGTCGTCTGGAAATCGAGAAATATGGAATTAACTGACGTCCCCTGTGAATAGCACTCATTATTTCGTGCGAATAGAGATCTAGTTGTTTTTCACAAGAAAGTTATTTTCTGAATCCGCACTGACGGTGTGTCAATACTAATTGGTATTGTTCCAACGCCTTCGAGCTTGGTCAGCAGTAAATTTCACTTTCATACAATGTCACTCCGCAAGATTTTTATTAAGTAGCCTCATTCCCTTTAAATTACTTGTAGAGTGTTTTTCATCTCCAGTATTACTAGCCTGCATATTTGACAGCACTTTCAGTAACTTTCTTTCTGGGCCCTAATTCACTACTACCATCCTCGTCCGTGCCACCAGCTACAATGTACTTGGGCATATAGCCTGTTTCACAAGATCGACTTTTTTTAAAAAAATCGATGACCTGGTGAAAAGCGTGCCTGAGTAGAAACAGAGGACTACTAACATCGGAAGTTAAACTATTATCGAAGTGCTCACTTCTTTTACTCGGGCGCCGAAGACATTGCCGTCGTGCGCCCTTAAAACCCTCTCCATCCATCCATCCATCCACACACTTCTATTACTGTAATGGATTTTGTGCTTTTGTGTCTTCTTCATCTTTATTTTGTTGTAGCTTTGTTTCCGTGACAGAGAGTAATGGTGGCACTAGGACCTTGTACCGGTACCGTGGAGCAGCATTCTTACCAGTACGTTCCAACACGCCGGGCATAAAAACGGAATGTTTTCGGGGCTCGTACCTCGGGTTCTACTGGTGACAGAAAGGCAGGATGTAGTATTTTGGCTAGCCCTTGGCCTAGCGACTGTTTGCGTAACCAACGAAAGTCCCTATTAGTGTCACTATCCTGTAGTACGGGTTCAAAGTACGAATATTACACACTTTCCCTTCTTAGACAAATGGAACAAATCGGTCGGTTCTGTTTGCATATGTACTCTACCGTGGGCCGTAGGGGGTTTATGGAGATACTAATTAGTTCATGGATGGCTCCTTAGAAAAACCGAAAAAGCTTATTTACCCTTTTTCGTACCAAAACCAAGCCGCGTAATCCATGACGGCCACGTATATAAAATGGCTGAAATTTTTACACCATATTCCTAAGATCCCGCTCTCGAATAGCCTTGAAAATTTTCTTGATAGCTGTAGCAGTTTTCGAAATACAAGGGTTCAAAGTTGTTCTACCTGTACACGTAAAATGCGCACGTACAATCCGATGTGAGGTGAAACATACATTATAAAGTGACGTGGCACGGAGAAATATGCTGTAATGTGTGTCTATTATCCACATAAGGGGTATGGGAACCCCATGTTGTGGCACTGAAGCACATGTAAAATTTTGTTGCGCGTAAATCCGATCTGAAGTGTAAAATTAGTTTTTCCTTTGTTCAATTCCTCATAACCATACTATCAGAATTTTCCTGACCAATACATTTCTTTCATATGAGTGAGGCGCTCTGCTGCAGCTGGGATATTGCAGTTACCAGCTGGAAAATGTTCATATCGGAACACAAAAAATGCCAGTATGTTTCCTCTTTATTTAAAAGACTGACTGAAAAGTGGGGTACCAGATGAATCATTCAATCGTCTTCAGCATCTTTAAAAATTTTCCCAAAATTTTTGGCATGCGAACATGTTCGCGCTTTTTTATGCTGAGACAAAAGGACACACTGACAGTAGGAAAGAGACATAAAAGTAATGAATACTGGAAGATATTAGACAGTGATTTTGGTATAGAAAGAGCGAAGGAGACAAGGACAGTGTGATGGAAAATTAAGGAGACAGTGGCTGTGGAACATAGTTGGCAGTGACAGAAGAATGATAGGAGGATGTGAGGGAAAGATTGCCAGTGGGAGGCGAATACAGAGAAAGAGAAAGTTGATATGGTTGAGAGCCAGTGATAATGAGACAGAGCCTATGACAATTATCACGAGGAAGAGAGAGAGAGTGACAGTAGGCAGGGGAAGGGATGAATGGGATAATAGCAGTGGGAGACAGCAAGAGGGAGACAGGGACACTGAGGGGATGGGAGACAGAACGAAGGAGACAGTGCCTGTGGTAAAGCAGACAATGGAAGTCAGAGAGATACAAAGAGATAATGAGTTGGGCCGAATGATTGAGTGAGAATAGGTAAGTGGTAGTGGATGGGTAAGAGAGACTTAAAGCGATGAACTAATGGGCGTGAGTGAGTTGCATTTAGGGTATCTTGTGAGAGTGAGAGGTGAATTGTACGTGAAAAAGAGCACGAATAAATTCGCATGCCACTTTTTTCGGAAAATTTTTAAAGGTGCTGACGAAGGTGAAATGATGCAGCTGGTACCCCAGTTTTCAACCAGTCTTTTAAATAAACCGCACCATACATGTTGCATAGATAAGAATGTAAATACAGTAACGTTTCTGAATGAAGTTGGTTTCAGCAGTGAAAAAGTCAGAAGTGGTTAACGAGAAATATAGTTTTATTTGTTATTTGGCGTTTAGAAAGAAAAATGAGATACAACGGATAAAATAAAAACCAGGGTTAACTGCCTTCTAAACATTGATTGATATTTTTGTAAGTATATATATTTTCGAGCACATAAATAAGATAATTTTCAATGTTGGGACTACACGTTTTCTACTTTTTCAGTTTTCAGGAGCATGGAGAATTTATTGTATGACCTTTGTGAAAAACACCCACAGTAAATTTTGTTTTGGTAAAAAATAAACTCTTATCATTATTTGTTCCCACATTCTTTTACTGTATTTCAATTTTCTCAGTGAAAAGGATAGTCCTCCAAAACCTCACTTTCGCAGTTCAGGCTTAAAACGGCACACCAGACAGCCCTAGAAGCATAGGATACAGGACAGGCTAGGAGTCAAGTCAGACAAGAAAGCAGATCGTGTAAAAGGGGCTTAACGCAACCTCGACATTAGGGTCAGTATTTTTTACTAGATTTTGAAACATAATAACACAAACACTTTGACTAGTATATTGTGACCTCTATGTGACAAAAATCTATATAGGTGGAATTCATAATGGACTGAAAATTGATTTTTATCTTACACACTGAACTACGTGTAATTTTTAGTTTTGGTGCACTGTACTTACACATTATTAAAAATAAAACGTCAAAATAAATTTCATTCTTTTCATTATTAACTTCTTAAAAACATAAAACAGGAATATTTACCAGTTTCATTACTTGTATATTTAAAAAATATATTTTAGAATCAGTTTCTTCTCCTAACAATTTAAGAACATACGAAGTGCTGTAACTTAAAATATTTACTTTATTGTTGAATAATTTTGATCACTTTGTAGACAAGCACTGTACTATTATTCACGTAACATTTTGTTTTCGTAACTTTAGAACTGGAAGAGGTAATGATCCCCAAGTGTGCAAAGACGTTGATTGCGGAAAAGTAGAACTAAATGACAATAAGTCAAAATATTACAGCTCCACATTCTTGTTGATTTTGAGTGTGCTTTTTACTTTATTTAGATTAATTTCTTTTCTTTGTTATTCTGGCTTCCTTGGTCGTGCTTTCAGCGACACATTGTCCGTCCACTAGAAGAACCACATTTTCAATGTTGTCCCCAGTTTTGACGGCTAGTCTGTCATGGCTTTTAATCAGCTTGTTACTCCATCATTAAAACCAAAGCGCCAAAGATACTGATATACGCATGTGTAGTCAAATACAGATATAAGTAAACAAGTAGAATACGGCGCTACGGTCGGCAACGCCTATATAAGACCTATATAAGACAACAAGTGTCTGGCACAGTTGTTAGATCGGTTATTGCTGCTACAATGGCAGGTTATCAGGATTGAAATTAGTTTGGACGTGCTGTTATAGTCGGCGCGCGAGCCATCTCCGAGGTAGCGATGAAGTGGAGATTTTTCCGAACGATTATTTCACAAGTGTACTGTGAATATCAGGGATCTCGTAAAAGATGAAATATCCGACAGCGCTGCGGCCGGAAAAAGATCATGCATGAAGGGGATCAACGACGACTGAAGAGAATCGTTCAACGTGACAGAAGTGCAACCCTTCCGCAAATTGCTGCAGACTTCAATGCTGCGCCATCAATAAGTGTCAGCGTACGAACCATTCAACGAAACATCATCGATATGGGCTTTCGCAGCTGAAAACCCCCTCGCGTACCCTTGATGACTGTGCGACACAAGGCTTTTCGCCTCATCTGGACCTGTCAACGCTGACAATGGACTGTTGATGACTTGAAACATTTCGCCTAGTCGGACGAGTCTCGTTTCAATTTGTATCGAGCTGACGGACATGTACGAGTACAGAGACAACCTACATGTCAGCAGGGAACTGTTCAAGCTGGTGGTGGCTCTGTAATAGTTTAGTTGCAGTTGGAATAATATGGGACCCCTAATACGTCCAGATACCATTCTGATAGGTGACACGCACGTAAGCATCCTGTCTGATCACCTGCATCCATTCATGTCCATTGTACATTCCGACGAACTTGGGCAATTCCAGCAGAATAATGTGACACCCCACACGTCCAGAATTACTACAGAGTCGCTGCAGGAACACTCTTCTGAATTTAAACACCCCCGCTGGCTACCAAAGTCCCCAGACATGAACATTATTGAGCGTGTCTGGGATGCCTTGCAACGTTCTGTTCGGAAGAGATCTCCACCCCCTCGTGCTCTTACGGATTTATGGATAGCCCTGCAGGATTCATGGTGTCAGTTCTCTACAGCACTATTTCAGAGATCAGTCGCGTCCATTCCACGTCGTGTTGCGGCACTTCTGCGTGATCGCGGGGGCCCTACACGATATTAGGTAAGTGTACCAGTTTCCTTGGCTCTTCAGTGTGTTATGGGATCCATCACATGAACGTCAAAAGCTGACGTAAAAAAGAAGGGAAGAAAAAAGGTTTTGGAGGGCGCTCGCAAATCCAGCTATTGAAACTTTCATTTGGATTCTATGCGTTGGCAAGAAAATATTTGTCCAGGAATGAGAATCTGGAAGATCTCTATACAGAGTTGATCAAGAGTGAAGGTAAATGTTTTTAGAGGTGACAGTATTAATGATTATGAACAGTAACTTGATATGGACATATTTCTATTTCAAATATCAGTTTTGTACGCTTTTCTTGAACAACTCGAAAACCACATCCTTCATTGAAAACGCGTCGCAGTACATAATTAAACCACATAAATCATGTTTTCTCTTCGATTAGCAGTTTTCCCGAAAATACTGAAAATCTCGCTCGACGCGCATGCGATGTAGCTTAGGTAGATTTTGTAGGCCTGTTTTAGGTATTTTCCCGACTTGATAGATGACAAGTGTCTCGTATAAATTGTTCCTCTCAACTTCCTCTACACTACTGTGTAAACAATCTCAATGAATAAAACAGGATATAAAAAACAATGTGCGTTAAATCTGTTCTATCACGGAAACTATTCGGAATAGGGCACATGCCCACATGAAATCTTCTGTGCAGAATCATTTATACTTTCATTCCTTAAAGCATATCCGTTTATTCATGTCTCATCCTACATATTGGCATTAGTTGTAGTATTCCTATGTTTTTGTGCATTTGTGCTGTAGTGTGATAGCTAAGCATTTTAAAAAGCAAGTGCTGCATCTGCTTTGAAATGGCATTTAAACACTGAAATGCTGATGTAACATATATGAAATATATGTTTTTGGAATCTGGAAAAATCACAGAATTTTATTAAACAAAAAAAAAAACGAAATTTTCAGTTCTTGAGCTCTGATGACGTCCAGATTCCTTCAAGACAGCGGTGAGCAATTGCCATGGCTCGGGGCCATTTTGAGGACGTGGATGTTAGCGCTGGCACGCACTTTTTAAAACGATTGCATTCGTTAGTTAACTTTGCTTTTCAGAAAAGGTATAAACTGTACCAAAAAAATTAATAAATTTCAATAAAATAGTCCCAGTTCTTTCCTTTTTTTATTTTGCTAACTTCTTATCTTCTACATCTGAAGCACTGTTAATTTTAGAAACAGTTTGAGACAAATGTATCCCATCATAATTTTTTACAATTCTTTTGAAATCAGGAGTAAGACTGCTTGTTAAGATTCTCATCATAGCCTACACGTTAATGTCTGTGAAAGGCCATCGATATTTATTCTTATTGGTCTTCAAGGAAGATAAAGTTTACTCATAAATATCAATAAAAGGAAATGACAAAAGCTGCCTTCATCTGCTTTCCCTGCAAGCAGACCTAGTTTTGCTTTGAATGATTTTACAAACATCTCCAACGACCTTTTCTGCAACGCTACATATACTTCACTCAATTTCGCAAATTTATCAACTGGCAACATCATCACATATCTCAAGTCCTGCCACTTTAGTAACAAAATCATGAGATATCATCTTCGTGTGAAGAAATAAGAGAATTCCATTATGCAGTGCCCAGACTCTTAGTAACAGTTTGCCCACGCTCAACCACCTCAAACTGTTGTGGTTAACTTCGTCTTCATCCTTTAACGTCCCCTCCACCCCTTCCCCCGTACCTATCTGGAAGAAGAGATCTAAACTGTTGATGGTGAAATGCCCTTGCTCTGACTGTACTCACAAGATCAATAGCAGGATGTTCCACATGCTTCAAGTCTAGTGAAGCTTTAGTGTGCCAGTTCTGACGCAAAATGCAACGAAAAGACTAGTAACACTGTCTGTGCCTTGCACTGTTTTTTAAAAGCTGTAACATATCTACATTTTTCTTACTGAAAGCTCTGAGCCCATCTGTTGTAATACCTACCATTTTGTTAGAGAACAAGCCACTTTTCTCCACACAACTCACGCCACACTCAAGCGAGTCTGACCATTTGTTCTATCTTTAATTGATTCTAGCCCAAGCAGTTCCTCTGTGATGACGAAATTTTCGTTAATTCCACGGATGAAGATGAGTAATTCTCCAGCGTTTTCATTATTTGGGCTCTCGTCCATTACCAAGGAAAACCAAACAAAATCTTCAGCTGTTCTGTGAGTTCACCAATAATTAAGTCAATCCTTCTTGACAGTGATACGCTTTTAAATTAACATCAGGACACAATACCCTTGCACACTCTAACTTACCCTTTTTAATAAATTCGCCATGTGAAAAAGACATGCGTTTGCCATGGTTGTAGGTTGCTTCTGTAGTGCTATTTTGAAATGTTGATTGCTTTGTAAATAACGTTTGTTGCTTCTTCAGCCTTTTCATACACAAGGCAGTGTCATACGGTTCGTTCCCATCAGCAACTGCGCCGAGTGTCAACTTAGTTTGCGCCAACGGTATCTACACTTGTAGCCTCCCCACTGTATTTGTATCTCTACGAAATTTAACTCAACTTTACCTCTCACTCTGTAAAAGTCTACTTATTACTAAACTATGTTCCCACAAACTGTTATCTAACTTAAACTCGAATGCCAACCTTTGACTAAACAGAACGCTACTTGAACCGAACTGCAACCGATCCGAATTAAACTTGTTCCCATATCAAATGCGCAACTGATGAAAAACATTTATCTGGTCCTAATCAAAATTTCCACTTACCTCTTGTCTTGACAGCACTGTTGCAGATTTCTCGAAAGCAAAACAGCAAAAGCGGCAAGCTATATTTCTGTTTCTAAATAAAATTTCCAGCTGTGGCATACAACATGAAGTAATGCTTAATGATAAACAGTAGGGTGGGGATGAAATGATATTCCCAGTCAACGATTTTAGAATGAAGCATGTTTTCAAAAAGACAGAGAACAAGTTTGCGTGGCCTTCACACATAACACTGACCTGAACAATACTATGTTTAACAAAGTGAGGAATGCTTTATAAAGGGCCTAAGATCAACAGAGAATTTCTATCCAAACAGCTTAATATTTCAATGCAGGACTCAGGAAAGTGGGGCGGTCTTTCTCTCAGCTCTGAGAAAGTGGCCGGCCGTGGTGGCCGAGCGGTTCTAGGCGCTTCAGTCCAGAACCGCGCAACCGCAACGGTCGCAGGTTCGAACCCTGCCTCGGTCATGGATGTGTGTGATGTCCTTAGGTTAGTTAGCTTTAAGTAGTCCTAAGTTCTAGGTGACTGATGACCTCAGATGTTAAGTCCCATAGTGCTCAGAGCCATTTGAACCATTTGAACTGAGCAAATGAAGAAAGTTAAGTAGCTCCACAGTAGTCATGTCTACAAATTAAGTGTGCAGTGCTGCAGTCTTACCTCAAACTTCTTTTCTTCAAACACACACACACACACAGACACACACACCCACACCCACACACACACACACACACACACACACACACACACAATTCAAAATTTATATTACTCTCAGTGTATACACCACATGGATCTTTGCTGTTCCTTACAATAAATCTGTCTTCATTTAACAGATACCATCACATGTCAACACAGCACTACTGAATGCGTCCCTCACGTAACACACTCCAATTAAGAATGTATCAGACGCGCGGACGCAAAGACGGTGCCAGAACTAGACCAAAGATAGTTTGATATTAACGTAACTTGCTCTTTCTCTCTCTCTCTGACGTGCATGTCGATAACACGCAAAAACGAAAATGACATGACCACCTACTACACCCTGTACAAGCGTACTGGGGTGGTAGTGCTAGTGGACATCTGTCGTGCACGGGAAGGAAAACTCGGTTCAAAGCAGATCCCTTTTACTACCTTGGCGATCGTCGCAGAAACCATAAACTGGTCGCATGAGGCCCGCAGACCTCTTATTTGCCCACACCTGCCTTAAGGTGACGTTGCCAGACTCACCTTTCTGGCGGAAAATGCCCGCTACAACCTTAAGGGCAAGTTGCAGAATTCGTATAGGGAAATTAGCGGACCCATTCCAGACCTTTCCTGTATTGCGGAGTAGGTATTTTCCCGCTATGGTAGGCACTAGTACTGTTGATATCTTTAAAAATATCTGAAATCGTTACATCGATATATAGAAAAATACCATTTTCGTCCTTCGATATCTCGGCAAAATTGTCGATATATAGATATACCGACAGAAGAAATATCGACGTACAGGCTTATAGAAATATCGGATCCTCATTGTAAATATACTGCCGGTCTTAGAGCTGTCGTAATTAAGTATTGACTTATTATTAGATGTTCTGTTTATCTCCTTATTCCTCCTTAGACCAAGAACTGAAAAGGAAAACAATGCACGTTAACGCTTGGCAATAACCACTTTGCTAACAATGGTAACTGCGTGTAAGGGGCACAATGAAAGGTGTCCGATGGGTCCGGCGTTCCGTTTCGTCACTTACTGAATTTGTCTAGAACACTTCATGTCGATTTCCCTGTTTCTTTTTTTTTTCATTTTCGCCAGCGACCTAGCAGTTGTCAAAATTACGTGGTGAAGTTAAACGCTGCTGTTTCAGTTGGTATCGCCAGCAGCCGATTACATCAGCATTTCCGCTCACACTGTCTCCGCCCCCATTGCAAAGACCAATCCTGTCATTTAGATTTTTTTTCATAATTTGCAACAACTAATACTGAAGATTGTCGATGTAAAGAAATAGCAGACTACTTGCGTTAAGAAAAAAAGTTGTTTAACACAATTGATGTGCTGTTTCTTCACACAGCCACCACCTAGTGCAATCGGAATTTCTTCTTTGTGCCACCTTTAGGCCTACTTGTTTCACACAGTCAAAGAGGAAGACTGGACACGATGAATGCTCATAAAGCAGTAGCACTCCTTCACGTAGTTAAAGCGAAATTATGTTCTACTACAATTTCAAAATAACAGATTCAAATACATACCGAAATGTGCGAAAAAAATATATAAAATAAAAATATCGGCACTCGATATCATCGTTTCCATATCGATACGTCGGAACTACTGACGGCCGTGGGAGAGCCAGTCCTGACAAAACTCTACCATCTGGTGAGCAAGATGTATGAAACAGGCGAAATACCCTCAGACTTCGAGAAGAATATAATAATTCCAATCCCAAAGAAAGCAGGTGTTGACAGATGTGAAAATTACCGAACTATCAGCTTAATAAGTCACAGCTGCAATATACTAACACGAATTCTTTACAGACGAATGGAAAAACTAGTAGAAGCGAACCTCGGGGAAGATCAGTTTGGATTCCGTAGAAACACTGGAACACGTGAGGCAATACTGACCTTACGACTTATCTTAGAAGAAAGATTAAGGAAAGGCAAACCTACGTTTCTAGCATTTGTAGACTTAGAGAAAGCTTTTGATAATGTTGACTGGAATACTCTCTTTCAAATTCTAAAGGTGGCAGGGGTAAAATACAGGGAGCGAAAGGCTATTTACAATTTGTACAGAAACCAGATGGCCGTTATAAGAGTCGAGAGGCATGAAAGGGAAGCAGTGGTTGGGAAGGGAGTGAGACAGGGTTGTAGCCTGTCCCCGATGTTATTCAATCTGTATATTGAGCAAGCAGTAAAGAAAACAAAAGAAAAATTCGTAGTAGGTATTAAAGTTCATGGAGAAGAAATAAAAACTTTGAGGTTCGCCGATGACATTGTAATTCTGTCAGAGACAGCAAAGGACTTGGAAGAGCAGTTGAATGGAATGGACAGTGTCTTGAAAGGAGGATATAAGATGAACATCAACAAAAGCAAAACAAGGATAATGGAATGTAGTCTAATTAAGTCGGGTGATGCTGAGGGAATTAGATTAGGAAATGAGGCACTTAAAGTAGTAAAGGAGTTTTGCTATTTGGGGAGCAAAATAACTGATGATGGTCGAAATAGAGAGGATATAAAATGTAGGCTGGCAATGGCAAGGAAAGCGTTTCTGAAGAAGAGAAATTTGTTAACATCCAGTATTGATCTAAGTGTGAGGAAGTCATTTCTGAAAGTATTCGTGTGGAGTGTAGCCATGTATGGAAGTGAAACATGGACGATAAATAGTTTGGACAAGAAGAGAATAGAAGCTTTCGAAATGTGGTGCTACAGAAGAATGCTGAAGATCAGATGGGTAGATCACATAACTAATGAGGAAGTATTGAATAGGATTGGGGAGAAGAGAAGTTTGTGGCACAACTTGACCAGAAGAAGGGATCGGTTGGTAGGACATGTTCTGAGGCATCAAGGGATCACCAGTTTAGTATTGGAGGGCAGCGTGGAGGGTAAAAATCGTAGGGGGAGACCAAGAGATGAATACACTAAGCAGATTCAGAAGGATGTAGGTTGCAGTAGGTACTGTGAGATGAAAAAGCTTGCACAGGATAGAGTAGCATGGAGAGCTGCATCAAACCAGTCTCAGGACTGAAGACCACAACAACAACAACACGTCGGGTGCAAACGTGACATCTTTAAATATCGATACATTGATAAGGATTATCGGCAGATCGATGTTTGGCAACAGCCCTAGTAGGTACCCTTGTGGTGTGCTGTTTCGGGGGCTCGCGGTCACGTGCGCCGGCCGGTGACCCGCTGTTCCCGGCAGCTCCAGAAACCAGTGGCAGTGCTGCCAACCGCCGCTTCCCCCACCCTGGCCTCCGGCCGCTGTCACCGCGGGACGGTCCTTCGGCTTTCCGCGCCGGCGCCCGTGAATGCGCGCCATTGTCCGGGCGCCCGGCGTGTTGTCGTTTGTTAACATGTCTGCTGACTGCGCCGCTGCCGCCGCCGCCGCTGGCCGGCGAAAGGGGGAATCACAAAAAGAGAAGAGCGGGGCGGGCTTTTTGTGGCTTACCTCCGCCCGCCCGTCTTTGGAATATTTCCGACATCACGACGTCTTAATCGCCCAGGTTAATCCTGCGTCGGTTTCATTTCTTCATGATCAATTTGTGTACACTTATCTTTGTTCTTTTGCCGAGAGCGGGTATTCTTCACAGTCGTCCGCGCTCCCGGACTGGTCTGTTTTGTGCCTCCCCGCTGAAGCGATTTGAATAAAGGCTCTGATGGAGGAATCTGTGGTCACTCGTGTGCGGCGGGGAAACCTTTTAGGACGGGATTTTGGTTTCTTTTTTTCTTTCATTTTTTTTTACCAGAGGCTCAAGTATGCCGCTACCGTGTGGCGGCCACTGTCTCAAGCATGACACGCACACGAGTGGTCTTGAATACTGGGTTCGCGTTCTTCGTCAGAGCTCGCATTTCCTTCGCGGAACGTAACACTCAGTCTGCATATGTTATGCTCCAGCAAAGTCTGTAACCTTCATGCGAAGGACACCCAGAAACTAACGCTTTCTTCACAGGAACCTCTAAACGCCCAACGGGGCAGCACAGATTTACATAATCATCGTACAGGAAACGTCATATACAATATTCTTGTAGTGCACAGTTTAGTGATAACTTGAAAAAACGCTTGATCTAAACACACACAGAAGACCAATTTACCTGCATTGAGTGTGGGGCTGTAAAACTGAGGACTAAATTTTGAAACTCACCTATTCCGTTTTATCTGGAAACATACCCCTACAGAGATCGTTACTCGTAACTCGTTACACCCGTTTCTGAACGTCATTAAGTATAAATCATATTGATACTTTTTGCAGACCATTCGCTGTTATTTATTTATTCTTTTTTTGCGCTACGTGATTCTGCTAAGAGAATACAATGTTTAAGTTTATCGTTGATATGGACTCATTATATTGAGCAAACAGTAAAGGAAACAAGAGCAAAATTTGGAGCAGGAATTAAAATTCACGTAGAAGAAATAAAAACTCTGAGGTTTGCTGACGACATTGTAATTCTGTCAGCGACAGCCAAGGACCTGGAAGACCAGTTCAACGGAGTGTACAGTGTCTTGAAAGAAGGATATAAGATTAATTTCAATAAAAGCAATATCAGAATAATGGAATGTAGTCAAATTAAACAAGCTGATGCCGAGAGAATTAGATTAGGAAATGAGACACTTGCACTAGTAGATGAGTTTTGCTTTTGGCGGAGCAGAGTAACTGATGATGGTCGAAGTAGAGTGTGTATGAAATGCAGACTAGTTATGGCAAGGAAAGCGTCTCTGAAGAAGAGAAATTTGTTAACATCGAGTATAGATTAAAGTGTCTGGAAGTCTTTTCTGAAAGTATTTGTATGTGGTGTAGCAATGTATGGAAGTGTAACATGGATGATAAATAGTTAAAACAAAAAGAGAACAGAAGCTTTCGAAATGTGGTGCTACAGAAGAATGCTGAAGATTATATGGGTAGATGACGTAACCAATGAGCAGGTACTGAACAGAATTGGAGAGAAGAGGTATTTATGGCACAACTTGACTAGAACACGTTTTGATGCATCAGAAATGGTTCAGATGGCTCTGAGCACTATGGGACTTAACATCTGAGGTCATCAGTTCCCTAGAAGTTAGAACTACTTAAACCTGACTAACCTAAGAACATCACAGACACCCATGCCCGTGGCAGGATTCAAAATCTTCGGTCGTAGCGGTCGTGCGGTTCCAGACTGAAGCGCCTGGAACCGCTCGGCCACACAGACCTGCGAGGCGTCAAGGAATCACCGATTTAGTACTGGAGGGAAGCGTGAAGGGTAAAAATCGTAGAGGGAGCCGAAGAGATGAACACACTAGGCAGATTCAGAATGATGTAGGTTGCAGTAGTTACTCGGAGATAGACAAGCTTGCGCAGGACAGAGTAGCATGAAGAGCTGTATCAAACCATTTTCTGGACTGAAGACCCCAATAACAACGAACAGGGACTCACATCAACAGTATAACGAGCGGTTGTGTGACAGAACTAATCCCGCCATTCAACTCAGGTGAAAATTTGATCTTACAACTGGTCAGCACACTTTGTAAGAAATGAACGTAGATCGAATTAACTGGCGTCCGAGGAATACAGTTTCCACACAAGTCACTTGCATACACCGTTTGAATTCATGGGACACAGATTGTGGCAAATATCTCAGAGTACAAACTGCAGAGTTACGAATACTGATGAATATTTCGTTCATAAAAAGGAACAGCATTAGGGCTGCGACTGTTGGTAAATAAAAATAAAACGGTTTACTGTGTCAGTCACTTGTCAATTTTCCCATTACATATTTCGATAGTTCAAATCATCATCTCAGCTGCAGAACTATGTTCTTACACTTCTGGTGTTAGTGTAGAGCACAATCACCGCTTCATAGTAGCAGACCAAGTGACTAACAGGTTACGTTTCGTTTGCTTCTGATAAAATTTGTATTTCAGAGAAGACGTTTTTAAAGTTAGAAAACATATACAGGGTGAAGCTAAATTCGCGCACTCGGGCTTCGCAGCGCGACTACTCACACGCAAGCGATGAAAAACTGTCTGTCACAATCCGGGAGAAAAAGGATGTTTAAGAGTAGCAAAATGGCAACACTGTAACCATATGCATGGGAACTACCTCTGTCAGCAGGTATTAGTAGTGTTGCACAATTGGTGCAGTGGACAGAGTTTTCGGTATGCTGAATGTCGAGGGTTCCATCATGGGTTGAGGGGCTTTTTTTTTATTTGCTAATTTCATTTTGACATTTCATAGTGTGATATACACCGTTTCTTACGGCACAAGTATCCTAAATTTACATCATTTTGTAAAGGTGAACAAAACAAATATGTGGTTAGGCAAATGAGAAATAGACAGTTGAAACAAATGACCTGTCACAGGACAGAGTAACTCCGAAAACAATATCAATTTCGAGATGCTGGAAATGATAGCACAGTACAGTAACACAACATGTAATATGAGCGCTCAAATCACGCACATTAGCATCCAGTGACAATAATAATGTCCATATTAATGTCTGCATCACCTTCACAACAGAAGCTCAAAGCGACCTCCCTGCACGTCCAGTCATTGCGCAACCCGCCGTATCATACAGCTCTGGACCCTTCGCAGCAGAATGCGTCCACAGTACCAAGAGCAGCATGAACACGCGCTACCAATTCTTCCTCATTCGTCGGCAGAGTAGAGTACACGTGCTCCTTCATGTGTCCCCACAGGAAGAAGTCCAGGGGATTTTGGTCAGGTGAACACGGTCGCCATACAACTGGACCTCCACGTCCGAGCTATTTCCCTGGAAATGTTCTGTCCAAATACTGTCGCACCTTACTTCCAGAGTGTGGAGGAGCACCATCATGTATGAACCATATCCTCTACCGAACATGTAGTGGAACATCTTCCAGCGCATCAGGCAGATAGTTTGAGAGCAAAACAGCATTTCTACCAAGGAATAAAACTGTACAATAAATTACCAAAAGAGATAAAAGAAGTTGCAAAAATACACCTATTTAAAAAGGCAGCTAAAAGTGCCTGTTATGCAATACATCTTATACATTGAAGGATTACTTAGATAAAACAGAGTAGGGGTTTGGTAAAAAAGCGTTATAAAAATAAATAATAATAACGATTGTAAAACATCCATCATTACATAACATCATCACACTTTGTATTTTTCCTTTCTTTTCGTTTTCTAGAAAAATGTAACCCCAAGCTATGCATAGCACAGTACTAACACCTCTTCGTCTTTCTGAGCTCAACATCTCACTCATTATAGAGGGTTGCTGACTCAGTTTTTCAGGATAGCAAATGGGAAGTTGTGGTACAGAAAATGGCCGAGAGATCACGACTGTGTGTGTGTGTGTGTGTGTGTTCGTGTGTGTAGGGGGTGAAGTGTTATGAAACAATGTGTATAGTGTGTGCAGTGACTAATAGTGAGATATGAGTGAACAGTGTGGTATTACAGTATTTAATAAGTTATTTGCAAGAAAAGTATTGTATACAAGAAGTAAATCAAATAATTGTCTCTAACTAGAAGTCTGTAAATGTATGTGTATAATTTTAAATTGGTCTAAACTTGTAAATACTTTGACATGTTCTATTTCCTCGTAAAAATAGATCTACGGATGAATAAATCTACTACTACCACTACTACTACTACATTCAGACAACTCACTGAATGTGTCCCCAGCAGAACTCAAGCCTTCATAAAGACGAAGAATGGTCAAGTCTCACATTAATGTCCACTAATACATGTGTGAATTATTTTGATCAGATAATGTATTCTTTCGCGCAGTGGTACTGGCGGACAGGGTATTGCCATATGGTTCAGCCGATGACGTTAATCAGAAAACGTGTGTCTTATTAACCAAACAACATCCGAAACTAAAAAATCGTCCAGCACTTTATTCCAATTCCTTTCAGATGGTGAACCATTGGCAACAAGAAAAAGAAAGGCGGTAGAATTCACACTGTCAACGCTCCAGATCTGGAGCAGCTAGTGCTTGCGATAAACAGAAGATGACCCTGAAGCAAGTGGACCAGTTACTGCAGCCACGAGTATTGTAATGGACGATTTCGATGGTCAGGAAGAGCCAGTGGTATGGGCTCCCCTTACGCCTGATGTTTCCTTCTGTATCTAGCTATGGGAGCGTTTCAAAGGCTTGCAGTGTGTTAAGACTACACGGCATCTACACACAATACGAGCGTATGTCCGACAAATGTGTACAAAAGCTGTGATCGCTGGAGGTCGTGACTGCTTGAGAAGGAACGATGAAGGATATGTAACCTGTTTTCTAACCATAATTTATTAAATATCAGTTAAGTTTAGTTTATTAAATAGTTTATTAAATTAAGAGCCAGAGAAAGCTGTCTCAATTAATAAAGTGGAAAAACAGTGTAAGTAGGCTGTTTATGTTTTCTTATTGGCAACGTTACGTAGCGCTCTGTATGAAAATCACTGGCTGTGCTGTGTGCAGTCTGTGGCTAGTTTGCAGTGTTGTGTGTGTGTTGGGGCTTATGGGCGCTCAACATCGAGGTCATCAGCGCCCAGTTTGCATTGTTGTCTGCCATTGTAGTGTTGGGCAGCTGGATGTGAACAGCGCGTAGCGTTGCGCAGTTGGAGGTGAGCCGCCAGCAGTGGTGGATGTGGGGAGAGAAATGGCGGAGTTTTGAAATTTGTAAGACTGGATGTCATGAACTGCTATGTATATTATGATTTTTCAACACTATTAAGGTAAATACATTGTTTGTTCTCTATTAAAATCTTTCATTTGCTAACTATGCCTATCAGTAGTTAGTGTCTTCCGTAGTTTGAATCTTTTATTTAGCTGGCAGTAGTGGCGCTCGCTGTATTGCAGTAGTTCGAGTAACCAAGATTTTTGTGAGGTAAGTGATTTGTGAAAGGTATAGGTTAATGTTAGTCAGGGCCATTCTTTTGTAGGGATTTTTGAAAGTCAGATTGCGTTGCGCTAAAAATATTGTGTGTCAGTTTAAGCACAGTCATGTACAATTGTTCTAAGGGGACGTTTCAACAATAACTCTTAATGAACATTAACCACAAGTGTCAACGCATTTATGCGAAGATTTAACCTGTGCTCGAGACAATCTGAGGATCGTTATCACAATGGGCATGAGTTTTGGTTGTGTTGAGCAAACGGATTCATTTCCATTACTGGAAGTCTCGTATATTTCGGAGATCTCTTTCATGGTGGACTGTCACACTGCCCATGCAAATCATAGGCCGACGTGATGCGTTTTGTGATGCCTACTGACTGGTAATTCTGTTAGCACCTCGGTGATGTTCGGGAACTTAAGATTTTGCTTCGCTCACTAAATACCTTCGTATTGTCTTGTGGGAGACACTCTCTAATGCAGGGAATATACAACCACAGCGTTTCTTGAAGTTTGTGTCCAATTTTCATATTTGTAGCTCCGGTGGAAATTTTTAAAGCTGTGTGACAGTCTCTGCTGTTGGTGGGGAACTAGGCTGCTGCTTATTATTTTCACCAGAGCAGTCACCCAGACTCTTGTGGTTGATGGGCACATCTGTCTGTAGCAAGAGTGAAGCAAAACGACGTAAGACTAGGGTTTAACGTGCCGTCGACAAGGAGGTCACAAGTGAAATGCACAGAACGAGAAAATACTATTATTCCCTGAAAGCATTCCCATATTTACAGCACCTGCATACCGCTACCCACGAGTCGGTATCTGATTGCACCCCAAAGCATCACAGTGTGTGTTTATCTACTACGATGCACAATAATGCAGACTGCCAAATTGCAACCACTACTGTGGCGTATAACATATACGAAGCCTTCACTGCATAACTTCCTTCACAGAGATCAGACTGTATCAGATGACGAGATTACATCAAGAGAAACCAGTAAATACTTCTTCGCTGATGAGTAAAAGATTGTGACCATTGCTTACTGCCAGAATAAATGCTACCTGGTACGCGGTAAGGAAAGTATACAGGATGGATTCAGCGGCCCCTGTCTATGGGTTTTATGCAACCCACACTGCCTTCAAAGACCACTCGCGAGATTTTCATATTCTCTCGCTCGCTAGATGCAAACTTTTAGTTCTACAGAAGAAATGAATGGGATGTTTTATAAAACATTTAATGTAGTTAAATTCTCGAGTAATTCAAGAAAAGCCCATCTGCAGGTCACTTTTGTGCATTTTTCTTGAATAATTCGGAAAATACAGTTTCTAAGAAAAAAGTATACCAGTACTAAATTTTACTACATTAAATTTTCTGCAAAAAGGTCCTGTCCAATTTTTCTGTAGGACTAAAAGTTTGCACATAGTGAGACAGTGAATGGTTTTTTATGTCATTGCGGGGTAGCATGAAAATCTGGTTGGCGCTTTGCGAACCACTATCGTATCTCCGCAAAGTGATCGACGGACATTGGAATCACCATTAGTCGACAAAGTGTTGTGCATCCATGTTTCATCAGAGGACGTGGAGATTGGAGGCTTGGCGCATTCCATAAAGCAGGATAACGCAGTACAGTGGTGGTATATCCACAACTCTTCCAGGGCACATTCCTCAGCGTACGTTGTTCAACACGGGTCTCCGCAGTAGATGATCCCTACTTGTTGCCATTTTGACCCCAACACATCGTCGATTACAAGCAGCGTTCAATACGCAATGCAACACACTTTTTTCTGAAAGCAGATTGGTTTCATTCAGGGTTCAAATACACCATTTTACTCCGCACTCTTCTGGCAACAAAATCTATTTTTCAACATAATTTCCGTACGATGCGACGGCCTTATGCCGTATTACTGGAAGGGCATACATGCCCACACGAGAACACTTTATTGGTCGACGTCGGAGCCAACGTCTCGCTGGATCAATAATCTCCCCATCATCCACCTACTGCTTCCCGCGGAGTGCATCCTTCATTGGAGCAAACAAATGAAAGTCGGAAGGTGAGAGATCCGGGCTGTGGAGTGGACGAGGAAGAACAGTCCAATGAAGTTTTGTGTACTCCTCTCGAGTGTGTGGATTTGTGTGAGGCCTCGCGTTGTCATGCAGAAGTAGAAGTTTGTTGGCATTTTTGTGGCGACGAACACACGGGGGTCGTTTCTTAAGTTTCACAGACGTGTGCAGTGGACCAGCACGTGGAAGATCGGAAAGGTGTGTCCGAACTTTTCGTGATGATGACAGACGCCTCGCCCGACTAGCCCGAGCGGTTCTAAGCGCTTCAGTCCGGAACCGCTTTACTGCTATGGTCGCAGGTTCGAACCCTGCCTCGGGCATGGATGTTTGTGATGTCCTTAGGTTGGTTAGGATTAAGTAGTTCTAAGTCTAGGGGACTGATGACCTCAGATGTTAAATCCCATAGTGCTTAGATCCATTTGAACCAACGTCTAGTCAAACTTTCGTTCGCTGCCAAGTCTCCGTAGACAGTTTCAAAGCCCCTATGTATATCTTCGATGCTCTTGTTTTCCGCATACAAAAACCTGTGTGATAGCTCTCTACTTGGAACGTCCCTCCGTTACAGACGCCATTTTGAAGGCTACGTATAGCATTGTCACGTTCTGAAACTTCAGTCAAATTATAGGGGTTGAAACGGGAATATTCCACGACATCCCACCATCAACTCCTTATTTTCAACGGAAACTGCCCGAGAAAAGAAAAGTGTTGCCTTAGTGAACGCCCTCGTACGATTACAGTGGGCATGGGATCAGAGACTGGACCGAGGATCAATGGAAACATGTCGTCTGGTCGCATGAATGATGTTTCTTGTTCCACCAGATCGGTGGTGGCAATCCTACGCAAACGCTGCTGCGCGGACACTGCGTTGTCTATGGTGAGAGGTAATGCCTGAAATTCGGTATTCTCGGCACGCTCCTAACATTGTGGATCATGGGACATTGGGTTCCCTATCGATTTGTGAATAGAATGTCCCATGCGTCTAGTTCCAATCACGACTCCGCATTCAAAATCTGTTAATTCCCGTTGTGGGGACATAATCATGTCGGACCCTTTTTCACATGAATCACCTGAGTACAAATTACAGCTCCGCCAATGCATCACCATTTTATACCCTGTGTACCCGATACTACCACCCTCTGTATATCTGCATATCGCTATCCCATGACTTTTCTCGCCTCATTCTAATTTCCCGGAATTGCATGCCAATATAGCTCCGGAAACCTTAATATTATATATTCCTGGATATGAGTATTCTGGTATTGTGGCTTTTGCTGGTTGGATTTTTGTGCTTACGTTGTTAGCTGTTTTGAAAGCTAGTTTCATAGATTTATTTTAACGTGGCATTCAGTGTATCTGATTTATTTATATTAATTGCTGAAACGGCGAAAAATCTTACATAGGACAAATGGGACGTAACTTCAGCATCAGATATAGAGAAAACACAGTAGATTCCTACACTAACCCAGCCACCTTCTTCCTACCTCTAAAGACCCACAGTCATAAATCAGAAGACATCGAAACAGCAATCAGCATGAATATTCTAGAAGAAATAGAAATTTACCTACACATAAAAAACGAACTACAAGGTATTCTAAACGAACAAATAGACCTAAAATATAAATACTTTTTACAAAACCACGTAAGTATTTTGAAATTAACAAATGTAAACATACGGCATCCCTGGGTCAAGCTATAAAGCTGTCAAATCTCACGAAAAATACGTAATAATTCACATTATAAGACAATTCAATCCTACTTCAATTCAATTTATTTACTACTACGAATTTTAGATCTGATATCTGAAAAACCTTAATCAGGTCGTACACATTCGTTAATCATGGTGACAGACAATGTATTGTATTATTAACGTAGGAGCAAATAATGTTAGAAGTAACTATTGGTAGTATTAATGTAAACATAAAGCAGAACAGTTGAAAAATACTAATCACTTAAGAAAACAACAATAATAATAATAACATAAGATAAAAGGAATTAACTCAAGTTGTCAGTGAATAACTTCCATATTGCATTACTAGGTACGTTACTGGCAGCGTCGGAAAAACTCGAGGCTTGCCGACTAACTACAACCTCTAAACGTATTGTTGCTACACTATTCGACATCATTCACACTGGTATCTGCGTGCCTCGGCAATCCTCGACACTGCGCATACCCATGTGGGTGGCCACAGCATTCTTTCTTTTCTTTTTATTTCTCGTAATTAAATGTATATGTGGCTATCATTATCTGTAACTGACGAACCGCTTCTGGTGACCTGTTGACGCTTGACATTATTTTGATACTCATAGCGTCCACTTTATCTTATAGACTGAATGATAAAAAGTTGCCTTTTAGATATCCGTTGTGCTATCATATTGACTTTACTCCACAAGTTTTTAGCACTTTTCAGTAGTTTGCAGATCTCAATCTAATCGTTTGCACACTTTATCTGAATAAAAAAGAGGGCACCTGAGAACCACGTAATCAGCGGAATCTTCCACTACATTCATAGGCTGGTGTGTTACTAAATCCCACTTGATGCAGATGTTTGGTATATGGACTTGACCTGTTAATAGGTGCACCATATTTCGGGTAGGTGCAAAGTCTCGTAGTTGGAGCCTGCTCTTGATGTTTGGGAATATGCTGTAAAAACATCTTGCAGTGCTCCTAAGTGTCCCTGTCAGACTGCCATTCATCAAACTCTCAGGCTCGTCAATGTCTTTTGTCAGTAACATGCGTTCCTGTGATCTTGTACACACGATCATACTGCTCACACCCCAACCAATACAGCGCTGCCCTATAACGTGCCACGATATCTATTGCACATATCCTGAGGATTACCAGTAAACCCGCAGCAGGTGTAGTGCGAAAGCCACTGGTCAGCCTCGCAAGTACGCTCCACTGAATTCGTCGCAGTATTGTTTTGTAGCTGCCTAGTCTAAGGTGATGCTGCCAGCAAAGCCCGCAATGAAGATTCGTGATATAACCGCACCACATGCAACGGTAATCAATACTCAGCAGTGCCAACACGGGCAATCTTACGCATAATTTGGCCGCTTCCTGAGTAACAGATTTTACATATTCTAGAAAGTTTCTTTTCTTGCGTAGAAGAAAGCCTAAATACCTACAGACAGTGCTGCGTTTTAAGGTATTCTGTAACTCTGAAGAAAGTATTTCTGGAAAGAGAAAGTCTTCCCTTCAGCAGCTTCTTCTTGTGCGAACGGAGTCACCAACATCACATTGTCGTTTTCGTTACCTAGTTGACTTCTAAGTTGTGCGTGTATTTCAGTATCTGTGTCTGTGTTATCATCAGGAAGAAAGTAGTTTAGCAGATCTGCTGACTCATTTCATACAGTCGCCATTGAGCCATTCTCTTCACGACTTGTGGACATGACAGTAGGTCCCTTAACATTGTCAGTAAATAATTACACGTCTTCCCCATATGCCAAATTTCAGCTGTCTTCGTAGAAATTTCTCCTGGTGTATTATTTTAGCTTCCTGAACCAATGTTTTGTAGTGCATCTTAATTGCGCTGTATTCATGGAGCCTAGCAGTGCGCTCTTGTTGCCCTAGAGCACGTTGATAAACTCTTTTTCTTGATCTTACACTTTGCTACAGCGTGGAGAGTTCTGGGCTTCAGTGCATTGTAGCCTGACTGTTTACCTCTTTCTTGGGAATATAAATGCCGTGTGCTCATTTAGTCCACACGTACTGGAAGTGTTCCCATTGGGAATCCTGCAAGGTAGGTAACTAAGCCATCCCGATCGGTTTTCCTGATGTCTACTGTTATTGTCATTTCCGTCTTCGATGACAATTGCATTATAGTCTCGATGTTAGGTGCTGCAGCACTTGCCAAGTATTAATCTTAGCTGCTGCCATGCGGTTTGCTGAAGCGACATATGTGATACTGGCTACACATTCTCGTCCCCCGAATGTACTCGGCTGGCCTTCTAGACTTAAAACAATGAGGTCCAGTACCTGTATTGAGTCCTCTAGTATATCATCTCATTCGTCAGTTTGCCTAATGTGCCACAGAGAGATTTCTGCATTTAGATCTGTTGCCAGAAGGAGACATGCACCTCGTCCGTATAGAGCAATCTCCCTCAGTTTATAAGGTACGATGGGATTGAATACAGCATGTGTATGTTTACTACAACCTATTTTACCTGCATGTACTTCAATTCTACTATGACTAAGTCTCATCACACAGATTTGGCACCTTTGTCACAATGAATTTCCTACTTGTAACGACGTGGCATAGTCTCATCGTGGCAAGTAACTCCTACTATATCCGAAAGAAAATATGAGAGATTATTGTTTACACAGTATGGTTCTTGTAAGCAGACTATATCCACACTGAGCTCGTCAATTAATTTTCGTATTTCAATCACTGCCAGTTTACTTCGAGCAGCATTTATCTCTAGTATCTTTATTCTTTTACGTGTTTCGAGAGTAAACAAAGCATTTCAGAGAGGGGAGGGCTGGGTCAAAGAAAACGCATCCTTAAGCTTCTACAAAATCCACGTATAAATGCTCAGTGTCGAATGGTTTATTTCTCCTTGTGAACGCCTACATAAGGAGGTCTCATTATGGTTTAAGCTTGTTGGCAAATTATTTACTCTCAAAAGAATCCTGTCTAATGCTCTGGGTGTAGGATACGTAACTGTTTCCTTTACGATGTCCAACTCTATGTATCTAAGAGTAATCTGCAGTACACTGTGATCCACCAAATGACTTAAAACTGCACATTAACTTCTAAATTATTATGAATTTTGTCTGTTTACAACTGAAATTCGTTTTTAGTAGTGCTCGAAATGCTAGAAATATTTTTTTATTTGACAGAAGCAGCTGATTTTCACTGCACTTCACCGTTTTGTGATTCTTGTACCCTTCAGTATTATCACGTTCACTGCACTCCACTTCATGAGGAGATAGGGGAGACTCTCCAAATGATGTCGAAGCTGCATGGGTCTACTGCTACTGCAGCTGCGGTGTCGATGTTATCATTACCACCATCATCTTTATCAATCCGTTTGGCAGAAGTTCCATGTAGATGCGGCGTCAGATTTGACAAATGAGAAGTCGGAAAGCCTCCTATTGCAGTCACTGCTCCACCAGCAACACCTCTTCTGTCAGCAACCCTCACAGCTTGGCTTGATGCAGGTGTTCCCCGTGAGGTCTCTCCTTGAACGAAGTTCACGAACTTCATGTGCTGTGATTTCGCAGTGATGAGAAAGTCTTGTCTTGAGGACAGGTCATTATAAGTTACACAGTCTGTGTTAATGCTTCCCGAAAGTTCAACTTCACTTGCACAAAATTTCTGTAGCTCAAGTTCATTTATCATGCAACACATCTTTGTCAGGGTAATTACCGATTTAAGAAATTGTTTTCTAAGTTCCTTTACAACTGCTGTCTCTAATCTCTTATGCAGTTCATGTGGTCTATGATATTCATGCTGTCAAGATGCTGATTCTCCATGAACTCAGTAGTAATTGGTGCTGGGATATTGTCAAAATGTGACGCTCCTCTCCATCACAGTATAATCCCAAACTGGTGACGCCAGGCTATGGTACGACGCCAATTTCTGGCTACGGTCGAAGGGGCTTGTACCTCCGTTTCCTGAGCAACATAGCTTGTTTCTTGATTTACGTAGATTTGATATTGAGTTGGCCATTCTATGTTACCTTTTATTTTAGATGAATCCATAGTCTGTTCTGGCTATTTGACGTTGTAACAGCATTGCGTAAGTTACACAGTCTTTCCCGTGTGTGCCACATTGTTCGTGTTGCGAAAACGGATGCAGACAGGTTTCTTGTTGATTTTTGGACACGCACTTTTCTGGTGACCCTCTGTTCCACAGTGGGAGCACACTCGCTCCTTACATTTAGAGATCTTCTTGGTGTAGCCTACGTCACAGCAGTTGTAACATTTTGGTACTACAACATAATGATTTATTCCTAAAGCATGGAAATCGATATTCACCCTTCCTTTTTACAGCAAAAGCATACGAATACGGGGAGTGATTACCTTTACATAATTAACGTAGATTTTCTCTCGGGGTCCGATTCGGAATCTCAGTCGTACCTCTTCTTCAAATTCCTTCCTTTGCACCTCCTCAAACAAGTTAATCTCATAAATACGAGGATTGGAACTTTAATAGTGACAACTATTTACTTACGGCTCGTACAAAATAGACACGTGTTTCAAAGTTTTTCTCACCTTGAGACTAGTCACCAGCATTATGTATAACCCGTTGCCAACGATGTGGAAGTTGTAGGATACTCTTAGCAGTGCCACTTGTGTTGACAGTTCGAGCGGCGCGGTCTATTGCCTGACGAATTTGTGACAGTTCTGAAGCGAATGCCGTGAAGTGTTTCCTTCAGTTTAGAAATCGAGTTGAGCTCATGAGGGCTTAAGTCAGGGGACTGTAGTAGGTGGTATACCACTTAACAGCCCCATGAGTCAAACAAATCAGTAAGAGCTTGCACTGTACGTGCTTGAGCATTGTTCTGCAAAATGATGGTCAGGTCCCGAAGAAAGTGTCATCACTTCTGTCTCTATGCTGTTCATGTTTGGAACACAACCTACGACAAGCTTAGAGACAGAAGTGATGACACTTTCTGTAGGACCTGACCATCATTTTGCAGGACAATGCTTAAGCACGTACAGTGCAAGCTGTTACTCATTTGTTTGACTGATGGGGCTGCCAAGTGATTTACCACCTACTGCACTCTCCTGATTTAAGCCCTCGTGAATTCAACTCGATTTCTAAACTGAAGGAAACGCTTCACGGCATTCGCTTCAGAACTGCTACAAATTCGTCTGGCAATAGACCGCGCGGCGCGAACTGTCAACACAACTGGCACTACTAAGAGTATCCTACGACTTCCACATCGCTGGTAATGGGTTATACACAATGCTGGTGACTACTTTGAAGGTGAGTCAAACTTTGAAACACGTATCTATTTTGTACGAGCTGTAAATAAATAGTTGCCAATATTAAAGTTCCAACCCTCTTATCTTCAAGAAGATCATTGTTTTCCACTTTCTTGGGCACACTGTACACCATTAGTTGAGACCTCTTCATTTTCGCTGGTTCAGATTTAATGCTATGTATCTGATTTGCTTTCTCTTGAAGCCTTTTGCAGACATGGTTATTTTCCGCTGTGACAACACTATTGGCTTTGCTGATCGATTTGATCCTAATGTTATCTCTCCTCGGATTTATTGCATCTTCTTTACAACTCGGCATCCTTCTTCTCGGTGGATCTAAGAAAGAATGTGTTGCTTTTCTTGTTTGGTGATTTCTGTATGTTAGCTGTTATACTTATCCTTGGTTTTTTTTTTTTTTTTTTTTTTTTTTTGAAGCTGCAACATCATAATACGAAGGAATGGACGTAGTTGCTTTCTCCGACAGCTTGGAGTTCTCCTGCTCTATAAACCCAGCACGGGCCTTAAGTACTCCCGAATCTGATTTGGAGATTTCTTGATGTAATCTTTCACTCTCCTCTCGCAGTTTCTGTATCTGTCCAAGCAACCTGGACGGAATCTGGACACTTTCTGCCTCAGTGCGTTTGTTACGGCAACGAGGACTTTCTTCGCTTCTTCATGAAAATTGACTATTGTCGTCGTAGAATTCCTCAGGTGATTCCCCAGCCATATTCAGTGGTTGGTGAATATCCCGCGCTACGTCGTTCGTTGGCGTGGCTGCCGAGGTTCTACCGCTCGCTTGCTGTGACATGGCACTGCCTTCTGGCTTCAGTTGTTGCCAAAGAGAAGCTCGCCGTTTGGCTGCTCGCCTCGGCTGACAGCCCCGTGGTGGGCGCCGCTGTGGCAGGCCAGGAAGGCTACTAGTGGCCGGCAGATCCCGACGCAGAGCGGTGTCATTCTTTGCGTTGTTTATGAAGTCTACCAATCTAGTCAACGACGCACTGCACTTCTAAACACTTAAAAAAAAATGGTTCAAATGACTCTGAGCACTATGGGACTTAACATCTGAGGTCATCAGCCCCCCAGAACTACTGAAATCTAACTAACCTAAGGACGTCACACACATCCATGCCCGAGGCAGGATTCGAACCTGCGACCATAGCGGTCGCGCGGTTCCACTATGTAGCGCCTAGAACCGCTTCGTCAGTAACAACTTCTGCCCGAAGAAAACGACACCTAAGTCGAGAGCTATTTCGCGCGGCGAACGTTGCGGCAGCCATCTTCATTAAGACGTAAAAAAAATTACAACCATACACAAATCCAGTATGCATTTATTTAACGACAACTTAATGTAAGTAAACCTGGACCAAATTAATAAGATTTCAATACAGAACTAACTGTCAAATCTTACGAAAAATACGTACTAGCTCATAATATATCTTAGCGAAAAGAAATCGCAACCAGGCACAGATACAGTATGTACATGTGTTGCGAATAACTTAACGTAAGTATAATTTTGTATTTATTTTATCTAAAATACCATCTAACTGACGACATCTATAGTATTTATAATGATTGCAGGTTGTAATAGAACGTGGCAGTAGCGCCGAAATAAGCTTATAATACGAGAGAAAAAGAAACTTCAAGGAGGTAACAATAACTAACTATTCTAAAATGTCAAATGTGACCTATATTACGGTGCAGGCCCTACAATGTGGAAAGTAAATTTGGTGTTGGGATGGACACTATCGAGCTTACGTAAAAGGAACACCGACAGTCACTGAATTTTAACTCTTGATGATTATGGCAGAGTCAGCTATCGAAAGCTTGAGTGTTCTATCCGAAGTGAGACGGCTCATAGACCGAGAGGATTTTATTGAATTTACTGATACGAAAATTTTGTAACTTCACAACAAAGATATTCTTTCATACGGTTGTGTTCACAAATCTGGAAGAGGGGGTCGTCTTATTCATAGCACGCATTTTACTTGAAACTTTTCTACTTAAATAGTACCTATTTGAAAGCAATCTGGTAGATTACAGTATGGCTGCTTCAAAAAGAATTCCTTTTACGTATGAAATAACAGACCGATTCTATAGGGTGTTCCAGGAGGAATGCTCAACATTCCGGGACACGACAGCAACTATTATTTTAAAAAAAAAGCGAAACTTGTGGATATATGCTATTTATTTTCTGTATTATTTAGGATCTTGTCGGGCTTACACATGGGCAACCGTTAGTAAACAACAACATGTGTTTCACTAAGTATCAATTGAAAAATACACTGTTGTCCAAATTTAAAGCAACAAACCGCTAGTTCTCCGTGGTGTGTCTAATTCATAGTATAATCATACAAAATGTCAACAGTTGTTCGTACAATCGTGTTCTGCGCAGAAGATAGAATTCCGGACAATGGACAACCAAGAACCACGTCAACGATGACGACAGGACACCAATCAAACGGGGTAGTAGAATGAGATTTTCACTCTGCAGCGGAGTGTGCGCTGATATGAAACTTCCTGGCAGATTAAAACTGTGTGCCCGACCGAGACTCGAACTCGGGAACTTTGCCTTTCGCGGGCAAGTGCTCTACCATCTGAGCTACCGAAGCACGACTCACGCCCGGTACTCACAGCTTTACTTCTGCCGGTATCTCGTCTCCTACCTTCCAAACTTTACAGAAGCTCTCCAGCGAACCTTGCAGAACTAGCACTCCTGTAAGAAAGGATACAGCAGAGACATGGCTTAGCCACAGCCTGGGGGATGTTTCCAGAATGAGATTTTCACTCTGCAGCAGAGTGTGCGCTGATATGAAACTTCCTGGCAGATTAAAACTGTGTGCCCGACCGAGACTCGAACTGTGAGTACCGGGCGTGAGTCGTGCTTCGGTAGCTCAGATGGTAGAGCTCTTGCCCGCGAAAGGCAAAGGTCCCGAGTTCGAGTCTCGGTCGGGCACACAGTTTTCATCTTCCAGAAAGTTTCAAACGGGGTAGCGTTTGCTGCATAGTCCCACGTCCACAGTCGGTGTGTTTACAGTCACAGATAGTGCAGTATGGTACAAAGAAGACGCCTACCGTACTTTCTGCGGTGGTGGGCTATAAGAAGAATGGATGCAGGACAGTCTCAAACTGATGTGAACCGAAGGCTTAAAGCTAATCGCTCTGTTGTTTCTCGGATGTGGCTACAATTTATAGAGACCGAAACGGTATCCTGAAGAGCCGACCACATGTGATATCAAAAAGAGAGTACCGTTATTTGGCCGTACGAGCACGACGTTACCACCTTAGTACTGCACGGCAACTGGCATCCGACCTTGCAGCTTCCACTGGACGAGCTGTTTCAAAACAAACGGTGTACAGGAGGCTTCGGCAGAGTAGCATTTATTGTCGGAGACATTCTGTATGTAAACCTCTGGTGTGTCTTCACGGAGGGGAACGTCTGGAGTGGAGTCGTCAACATGCCACCTGGACAGTGGAACAGTGGACCAATGTTCTTTTCGTAGATTAGTCCCGATTTGATCTGGAGAGTGGCTCTCGACGTATTGGCATCTGGAGGGAACGTGGAACACGATTATGGATTCCGAGCATTGTGTAAAGACATCGATATCGAGGAGGATCCTTAATGGTGTGGGCAGGGATTATGTTGACCACGCGAACACCTCCTCATGAAATTGTAGGGGTGAATCGGCAAGGTTTAACTACTATCAGCTATCGCGACGAGTTATTGGGACCTCGTGTGCGCTTCTTGCGAGGTGGTGGGGGCCCAGCCTTAGTATAGATGGAAGATAATGCTCGGCCTCATAGAGCACGGGTGGTTGATGATATCTTGTAAACGTAAGATACTGCATGCATGGCGTGGCCTGCTCTCTCTTCCGACTCGAATCCCACAGAGCATGTGTGGAATGCGCTAAGGAGACGGGTTGCGTCACGTCAGCATCTGCCACCACTCCTCAAGGCTTGCGAATAGCTCTGCAGGAAGTATGAGCCTTATTGTCTCAACATGAGACTGATGACATAATTCACAGCATGCCCCGTTGTTGTCAGGCCTGTATTGCCGCCAGAAAGGTGGTAACATCCCATGCTGAGCACAGTAACCAGGTATCGGTGCGTGTGTGCAAATCCGTTAAGTTGGAAAACATCGAACGTTTCTGTCTGCCGTTATGCATGTTGCATTTGTTTAAGTTCCGAGTTCTTAACTTTGTTTCTACTTTACTATCACCTTGAAAGGTGACTACACTGAGCCACAGCGCCAGAGATTGCGCCAAAGAGTATTATTCAGCCGCCTCCACAGTGCTTGGGGAGAGCTCGTAGTAGTCAGTGCCTGTCGAGGACTCGTAGTAGTCAGTGCTTGTTAAGAACTCGTAGCAGTGAGTGCTTGCTGAGATGTGGTAATGAAAGGTTCTTGTTGAGATGTAGTAGTAACGAGTCGGTGTGGAGATATTGTAATGATTAGAGTGCTTTTCATCAATATAAAGTAAGGTAACAAACTCCATTTCTTTTTTTTCTCATTATTTCAATGTCCTGAATAATGCGTCATTACAGGTTCAGTCAACAAAGCATCTGGCTTGTGTTCTTGTATTAGAGTGTAATTCTGGTTTTCTTGCGCAATTATAGGATTTCTATTTTTCTTAATTACTTCAGTATAAATGATATTTAAAATTTCTTGTCTTGTTGAAAAAGAACCGTGCCAGATGTGTACGTTGAGTCACACTCCCACACACAGAACAATTACACTTGTGCTTTGGTTTCGTAGGTTTTATAGTTGCTGGGGACTTAATTAATTAATTGTGTTAACGAAAATTTTCGTTTCATTCTTTGTTGTTGTTCTATGCAGTCAGATTGCGTACTAATACTAGTCAGGGCCAACCGTTTACGAGACATAGCGTAATCGGACATACAGCTAAACTAAAAACTTAAAAAGTATTTTCATTAATAAATAATTAAGCCCCCATGCACGTGGCGACCGCTGCTTCGGATCGTCCCTTGGAATTTTTCTGATTGGAAAAATAGTAGACAGTAGTATTGTTGTAGTAATTTGTAGTTTAGTAATTGTAGTCTATTTTGCATGTGTAGATTTGGTAATTGTCATTCTTCTAATGGTATTTCAGAATTTAATTTTATTGTCTTGTATACGCGTTTGACAATTTAGGGCAATTATTTCAATTGTTCGCTTAATCGTGTTTGAGGAAACATTTCGTGTGAATGATATTGTTGATGATAAAGTGTCATTGTGTGTAATTTTCATATAGTGACGAGTTTTGTATATTTTGTAAATGATTACGCGATCGATGAAAAAGGCAAAAATGATGAATAGTGAGAATGACGAAATTGTTGACATGGCGAACTCGCCAACACAGGACAACAGTATGATGAATAATGGAGTTGAAAACAATTTAATAAGTCGGGAAGACAGTCCGGAACCATTTCAAAATTTTTCTCAATCAGAAAATTCACAGAATACGAGATTAACGATAGAAGATTCTGAAATAGTATCGAACACAGATAGCCTTACAGCTATGACGAAGGAAGTTGGTTTTGTGGGAAATGTTAGGGGCGAAAAGAATTTCGAACAAGTTAGTACGGAGCAGTTGATGGGTGCAATATTAAATTTGGGATCTCGGTTAGACTCACAAATAGGAACAATTAAAACAGAGATGGGAACTTTACGATCTGAATTAAAAACTGATATGGGAACTTTACGATCTGAATTAAAAACTGATATGGGAACAATGGAAGCACGGTTAGTTCACTTGGATCACAGTTAGGATCTGAATTAAAAACAGAGATAGGAACAATTAAAACAGAGATGGGAACTTTGGAAACACGGTTAGACTCACGAATAGGGACATGTTTCAAAAATATGAAAGATGAATTAAAGAAAGAAATCAGAGAAGAAGTACAACCGATTTTGAATGCTCACAATAATAGAGTAGTTGCAGTAGAGATTAGACAAAGGGAACAGGATAGAGAACAGGAAGAAAGGGATCGCGTGATAGTACAGAAATTTTCAGAGTTAAATTTACAACGTGCAAAAGATTAGGAAGAATTATTTGAGAGAATCGAGGAATCCGTACCAAATAACAGAATAAATACCCTAACACAACAATATGAACAGTTAACTACCAAATGTGTTAATACTCCCCCCCATGAACCATGGACCTTGCCGTTGGTGGGGAGGCTTGCGTGCCTCAGCGATACAGATAGCCGTACCGTAGGTGCAACCACAACGGAGGGGTATCTGTTGAGAGGCCAGACAAACGTGTGGTTCCTGAAGAGGGGCAGCAGCCTTTTCAGTAGTTGCAAGGGCAACAGTCTGGATGATTGACTGATCTGGCCTTGTAACAATAACCAAAACGGCCTTGCTGTGCTGGTACTGCGAACGGCTGAAAGCAAGGGGAAACTACAGCCGTAATTTTTCCCGAGGGCATGCAGCTTTACTGTATGATTACATGATGATGGCGTCCTCTTGGGTAAAATATTCCGGAGGTAAAATAGTCCCCCATTCGGATCTCCGGGTGAGGACTACTCAAGAGGATGTCGTTATCAGGAGAAAGAAAACTGGCGTTCTACAGATCGGAGCGTGGAATGTCAGATACCTTAATCGGGCAGGTAGGTTAGAAAATTTAAAAAGGGAAATGGATAGGTTGAAGTTAGATATAGTGGGAATTAGTGAAGTTCGGTGGCAGGAGGGACAAGACTTCTGGTCAGGTGACTACAGGGTTATAAACACAAAATCAAATAGGGGTAATGCAGGAGTAGGTTTAATAATGAATAGGAAAATAGGAATGCGGGTAAGCTACTACAAACAGCATAGCGAACGCATTATTGTGGCCAAGATAGATACGAAGCCCACGCCTACTACAGTAGTACAAGTTTATATGCCAACTAGCTCTGCAGATGACGAAGAAATTGAAGAAATGTATGATGAAATAAAAGAAATTATTCAGATTGTGAAGGGAGACGAAAATTTAATAGTCATGGGTGACTGGAATTCGAGTGTAGGAAAAGGGAGAGAAGGAAACGTAGTAGGTGAATATGGATTGGGGGACAGAAATGAAAGAGGAAGCCGCCTGGTCGAATTTTGCACAGAGCACAACATAATCATAACTAACACTTGGTTTAAGAATCATGAAAGAAGGTTGTATACATGGAAGAACCCTGGAGATACTAAAAGGTATCAGATAGATTATATAATGGTAAGACAGAGATTTAGGAGCCAGGTTTTAAATTGTAAGACATTTCCAGGGGCAGATGTGGACTCTGACCACAATCTATTGGTTATGACCTGTAGATTAAAACTGAAGAAACTGCAAAAAGGTGGGAATTTAAGGAGATGGGACCTGGATAAACTAAAAGAACCAGAGGTTGTACAGAGATTCAGGGAGAGCATAAGGGAGCAATTGACAGGAATGGGGGAAATAAATACAGTAGAAGAAGAATGGGTAGCTTTGAGGGATGATGTAGTGAAGGCAGCAGAGGATCAAGTAGGTAAAAAGACTAGGGCTAGTAGAAATCCTTGGGTAACAGAAGAAATATTGAATTTAATTGATGAAAGGAGAAAATATAAAAATGCAGTAAGTGAAACAGGCAAAAAGGAATACAAACGTCTCAAAAATGAGATCGACAGGAAGTGCAAAATGGCTAAGCAGGGATGGCTAGAGGACAAATGTAAGGATGTAGAGGCCTATCTCACTAGGGGTAAGATAGATACCGCCTACAGGAAAATTAAAGAGACCTTTGGAGATAAGAGAACGACTTGTATGAATATCAAGAGCTCAGACGGAAATCCAGTTCTAAGCAAAGAAGGGAAAGCAGAAAGGTGGAAGGAGTATATAGAGGGTCTATACAAGGGCGATGTACTTGAGGACAATATTATGGAAATGGAAGAGGATGTAGATGAAGATGAAATGGGAGATATGATACTGTGTGAAGAGTTTGACAGAGCACTGAAAGACCTGAGTCGAAATAAGGCCCCCGGAGTAGACAATATTCCATTGGAACTACTGACGGCCGTGGGAGAGCCAGTCCAGACAAAACTCTACCATCTGGTGAGCTGGATGTATGAAACAGGCGAAATACCCTCAGACTTCAAGAAGAATATAATAATTCCAATCCCAAAGAAAGCAGGTGTTGACAGATGTGAAAATTACCGAACTATCAGCTTAATAAGTCACAGCTGCAAAATACTAACACGAATTCTTTACAGACGAATGGAAAAACTAGTAGAAGCCAACCTCGGGGAAGATCAGTTTGGATTCCGTAGAAACAATGGAACACGTGAGGCAATACTGACCTTACGACTTATCTTAGAAGAAAGATTAAGGAAAGGCAAACCTACGTTTCTAGCATTTGTAGACTTAGAGAAAGCTTTTGACAATGTTGACTGGAATACTCTCTTTCAAATTCTAAAGGTGGCAGGGGTAAAATACAGGGAGCGAAAGGCTATTTACAATTTGTACAGAAACCAGATGGCAGTTATAAGAGTCGAGGGACATGAAAGGGAAGCAGTGGTTGGGAAGGGAGTAAGACAGGGTTGTAGCCTCTCCCCGATGTTGTTCAATCTGTATATTGAGCAAGCAGTAAAGGAAACAAAAGAAAAATTCGGAGTAGGTATTAAAATTCATGGAGAAGAAATAAAAACTTTGAGGTTCGCCGATGACATTGTAATTCTGTCAGAGACAGCAAAGGACTTGGAAGAGCAGTTGAATGGAATGGACAGTGTCTTGAAAGGAGGATATAAGATGAACATCAACAAAAGCAAAACAAGGATCATGGAATGTAGTCTAATTAAGTCGGGTGATGCTGAGGGAATTAGATTAGGAAATGAGGCACTTAAAGTAGTAAAGGAGTTTTGCTATTTGGGGAGCAAAATAACTGATGATGGTCGAAGTAGAGAGGATATAAAATGTAGGCTGGCAATGGCAAGGAAAGCGTTTCTGAAGAAGAGAAATTTGTTAACATCGAGTATAGATTTAAGTGTCAGGAAGTCATTTCTGAAAGTATTCGTATGGAGTGTAGCCATGTATGGAAGTGAAACATGGACGATAAATAGTTTGGACAAGAAGAGAATAGAAGCTTTCGAAATGTGGTGCTACAGAAGAATGCTGAAGATTAGATGGGTAGATCACATAACTAATGAGGAAGTATTGAATAGGATTGGGGAGAAGAGAAGTTTGTGGCACAACTTGACCAGAAGAAGGGATCGGTTGGTAGGACATGTTCTGAGGCATGAAGGGATCACCAATTTAGTATTGGAGGGCAGCGTGGAGGGTAAAAATCGTAGAGGGAGACCAAGAGATGAATACACTAAGCAGATTCAGAAGGATGTAGGTTGCAGTAGGTACTGGGAGATGAAAAAGCTTGCACAGGATAGAGTAGCATGGAGAGCTGCATCAAACCAGTCTCAGGACTGAAGACCACAACAACAACAACAGTGTTAATACTGAAACCCGAGTCGCGACACTTACGGAAGACGTAAATAAACAGAAAGAAAAAATAGGTGACTTATCGGAAAGAGTTGAGGAGATTTCAGATAAATGGTCAAATCTTAGTTTACATGGGGACAGAGATTCGGATGATACAGCTCCATTACCATTTGCAGAAACCGAAGAGTACCACAACATAAATAAGCATGTTGAAAATCGGGGAAAATTTAATGAACGCGTGAAAAGGGAATTTGAGGCATTAAAAAAGCAAGCCAAACAAATTGAAGGCGAAATCGTAGGAAAAGACAGCAAAAGAAATTTAGAATCACAGATACCAGAGGGGTTTGAAGAAAATAATTTGTTTCATTTACGGGATGCAACAAGAGAGCGCCAGGCGCGTGAATTTAACAATAATCGTCATTGTGACTGGGACAGATGCGGTAGGTCTTTGTCGCCACGAGGCGAAAACTTTGACTATAATCACTTTTTGACTGTTCGGAAATTTAAGATTTTCCGCAATTCTAAGAATGACATACATCCATGAGCATGGTTAGATCAATTTATGTACGCACTTCCACTAAATTGGCCATTAAGTCACAAACTAGAAATTATGTGCGGCTATTAAAGTCCTCAGGGGATTCACTGCTCCAAGTGAATATGTGCCGTAGCGAGCATAGGGCCCCGAGCTGTAGTGGTGCTATTTCCCTTTTAGTTTTCTGCACCGCTGCCTACTCTTTTACTATTCTTTGCATCTGTCAAAACAACTCTTCGACTATCAATCTATCTAGTGAGTAAGTAAACAATAACTGGATATGACTATTTACCTTAATGTGATTTCGAAAAGTACTGTTTGGACTTAGTGTACCTTCAGCAGCATTCATTCCTAGTTTAAATGAAATTTTACCTGTTTATCTTCGTAACAATATTACTTCATATGTTGACGACATTCTTATTGCTAAACGATTCTTGGAGTGAGCACAACAAAATTTTGGATTCATTATTACGTATCTTTGTGAGAGTTGGCATTACAGTAAACTTGGAAAAATCTGAATTTGGTCGTTCTCAGGTGAAATTTTTCGGTCACATTATTTCTACAGAAGGAATTCTTCCTGATCCAGAGAAATTAGACGCTATTCGTAACTATGCTGTTCCTACCACAAAACGTGATGTTTGTAGTTTCCTTGGTGTCTGTAATTTTCTTAGACGCTTTGTTAGATTGGACGATTTGGCCACACCTCGTTTTGCGATCTATCTGGAAAGTTCTTTTTAAACGAAAATCGGTCGACAACTCTGTTTGGTTAGTTTGTATTCCTGATGAGTGGGTTAATAAGCTGATTTGGTATACGCATTTCAGTTATGCACACTTTGGTCCCAGAAATTGCTTTCATAAATTACGGGAAAATTGCTACTTCAGTAATATGGAAAAACGTATTCGATTTGTTCTTGCCAAATGCAAATTATGTCAAAAGGCTAAGCCGCCAACAATTTCTCACAGAGCACCGTTGTTTCCTATCATTCCAGCGAAAATAAAGGAGATGGCTGCAGTCGATTTGTTCGGTCCAGTGGTTCGTTCTACTAATGGTTTTGCGTACATTTCCGTAGCAGTGGAGTTGACATCAAAATATGTGTGTTTTACACCGTTACGCAAAGCAACAGCTTGTTCAGTATCTAACGCTTTCATCAAACATTTTCTTAAGGAAGTTGGTCATGTTGATAAGGTTATATCAGATAATGGATCACAGTTTCGTTCTAAAATTTGCCTTCGTACTCTACGGCGTTGTAAGATTAAACCAATTTTCATTTCACTTTTTCACCCTCAATCTAACGCTTCAGAGAGATGGATGAAGGAAATCAATAAATTGTGTCGTCTTTATTGTCATCAGAATCACAGAACGTGGGATCAGTATCTTCATATTTTTCAAAACATTCTGAATGAACTCCCTAATGATTCAACTTCTTTACCGCCTATTCTGATATTAAAAAACAAAGCACCGAAAAATCGCATATCTGAAATCGTTCCTTTTCCGCCTTCACGGAAACTGCGGCATTCTGAAGTTGTGAACATGGCTCTGCAAAATATTGCATCTGTGGCTGCTAGAAGAGAGAAATCAGCTAAACATCCTGGTCGTTTAAAAATCTTGTCAGTTGGTCAGAAGGTGTTAATTAAGTCTCATCGTTTGTCTCACAAAGGAAAAGGCTTGTGTCGCAAATTTTTTCTGCTTTATAACGGTCCATATAGAATTCGCAAAATTATTCATGATAACACTGTTGAAGTAGAAACTCTTAAATCTCGATGCTCTAAGGGAATACATCATATATCTAACGTTAAAATTTTTGTGGAATGATATACTTTTGAAATTTTTTTTTTGGAATGACATACTTGTGAGAAACTAACAGCTACATGTAAACATGTGGAGAGTACAAGGATACCGCGCTGTGTTTTGGCGGCGGCATATACTCAAAGCAACAGTGAAGTCTGCGCGCCGCACAAGGCAGTCGTTGACCGCAAACAATTGCTTCCTACGTCACTCGCCTACAGCTGATCGAGCGCTCAGTGCGAATGCACTGACAGCCGTAAACAAATACACAGTTTAATTTCTCCGATTAAATTCAGTATAAAGCTATAGTGACTTGATGAATTATGTTATTAACGTTCAGTATTTTTCGGGATACGGTTCTATAAAATATTTAAGAACTTCAGGTAAATTCTGTGTGTGTCCGACGTTAAGACGACTTGCTATCGAGAAATTTTCAGGAAGAATGTGATTTCGAAGAAGAAACTAATAAACTAAAAAGGGTAACTATTAATTGAGTTTATTTTTCAGGTAACATATTTCCACTTAGGTACGTACTTTAGACGTAATTTGCTGCTCGCGATTACGTGATTCATACTTTGTGCTAAATTTCATGTTCTATGAATTTACTTGTGAAGCGACGTGCTTGCGTTCATTTGCTGATTTTGTCAATGTTTTATTAATGAATAGGGTTGTTATTTGTATATATTATGCATCGCTTGGCTGCACTGCTTTTTCACTGATGTCATATTTTTTTTTATTATGTGCCTGCTGTGCTTATTTATTCAAATTATAATTGTCACCTGATTAATTGTGCTGATGTGGTTAGGTATGTAAGTTATACTTTGTGATTTATCTGCTTGCGCCTTCATGTTTACTTATTAAGATTACATATGAACATTTATTTGCTTATGCTGATATGATGCTAATGACCTGTTTATTACGTAAGATATATGTTTACTGCTATGCGTATGGATTGCATATTTATACATTTCTGTTTTGTTGTCATAACTACTCTTTAATTTGGTGTATAGAAATGCTGATATACTGTGTACAAACATAGAGTTTAGGTTACATTATGGTATTAGTTACAGATTGTTCGCTTGGCAGAGCCTCGTTGTAAGAATTGTGCTGCATCCACTTGTTGACATTCTGTTCTCTACTGGCATATTTACTCGCTATTGCTTGTTTTGCTTACGCTCAGTGCCTTGTATTTTTAAGATAGGAAAATGAACTGCTATAATTCGACATAAACGACATTAGTACAAGAAACTTCATAGAAGTCACATGAGCTGGCGGTTTTATGGAAGCTGTATAAATTTATGCTAATAGGAAGGAAGCTAACGACATGACCATTAACAATTATTACACTGCATTCTTCGTAAGCAATTGAAATAGGAAGTGACACTTGACACAAGAAATACTCCACATGTTTGCTTCTGTTTGCCATAATTCTTGAAGTGGTGTACACACTGTGAAATATTATGATCATTCACACTCCGTAATCGTACTTAATTACTGAGAGTTATTCGAACTGGGTCTGTTAGAGGTCATGTATGCATTTCTTTGTTTATAATTCATAATGAATAGAAGATTTGGGTCAGATGGATTACACAGAGGTTGTGTGTTGAAAATGTGTCTTCGGATTGTATGGGATGATGAGGTTTGCATTAGGATTTTATCTGTACTTGTTCGAGGAGACTGACTAGAGGAAAGAGTTGTTATGGAAGTGAAATGATATTGGCAATAAGGTTTATATGTATCGACGTATTGGAGAGGTATTATAGAGGTATTGAGATTATATGAAGTTGATGATTATTGGAGTTTTTGTGGACAAGAGGTAAGGTAAATGATATTGATGATAAGATTTATATGTATCGACTAAGAGGTATTATTGAAGTATTGAGATTATGTGATGCTGATGATTATTGGAGTTCTGGTGGATAAGAGGTAAAGTAAGTGATGAGCATATTTTTTTTTTGTTGGTCTATATGGAACAAGGAGGATGAAGATAGCAGACTAGAACACTAAAGTGGAAGGAAGATTATCTACACACACTTTGTTAAATCACTAAGCAGTATATAACTTTTTTTTGGAGAGAGGAAGTATTTGCATATCTTGGCACACTGACAGTTGTTCAGCAACATTACATTAGATTTGGATTGGCAAACATTGGTCTTGACATGATGACTATGACGTTGACTTAACTATTATTGACTGTTATACATTGCTGCCACTACTACTTGATACACATGATGAACATCAAATTTTGACAGAATTGCATTTACACAGTTAACACTGTTCAGTTACACAGTAGTACTTAATGTGGATGAATGATGAGTGAGTGTGTTTTGTGTGTTTTCCTTTCCTAATCCTACCCACCTATCTCCTAAATATTATTTTATTTGTATGTAGTGGCTTGCACTGACACCCATAAATATTATATTTTTACTGGTATTTGTGTATTTGTAATAGTTAATATGACAATTATCTGATATCATTTGTGTTTTTATTAGAATTTATATGTTTAGAGTGTAAAAGCATTTGTATGTGCATTCATGCCTGAACTGTCTGATTAGTGATGGTGAATATTATGAACTGTTACCTGCACTTTTTTAACATAATGGGTGCCACTTAGAAATGATTAATTTCAGCTGATGAACTGTGTGATTAGGATAGTGAATATTATGGACTGTTACTTGTACTTTTTCTACATGATTGGTGCCACTAGGACATGTTTAATTTCTGCTTATAAACTCTGATGAGCAGTGTGATGAGTGATAGTGAATATTATGGACAGTTACTTGTACTTTTTCTACATGATTGGTGCCACTAGGACATGTTTAATTTCTGCTTATAAACTCTGATGAACAGTGTGATCAGTGATAGTGAATATTATGGGCTGCTCTCTGGACCTGCTCAACATTGCTGGGTGCAACTGATGGAACTGCTTCTACTGAGATAATGTCACTTGTTGCTGTCTGCACCTGTTCAACATTGCTGGGTGCCACTGATGGACTGCTTCTGCTGAAATAATGTCACTTGTTGGGGTCTTCACCTATTCAACATTGCTGGGTGCCACTAATGGAACTGATTCTACTGAAAAGTTGTCACTTGTTGGTGTCTGCACCTGTTCAACAATGTTGGGTGCCACAGATGGAACTGTTTCTACTGAACTAATGTCACTTGTTGGTGTCTGCACCTGCTCAACATTACTGGGTGCCACTGATGAACTGCTTCTACTGAAATAATGACACTTGTTGGGGTCTGCACCTGTTCAACATTGCTGGGTGCCACAGATGGAACTGCTTCTACTGACATAATGTCACTTGTTGGTGTGTGCACCTGTTCAACATTGCTGGGTGCCACTAATGAACTGCTTCTACTGAAATGATGTCACTTGTTGGTGTCTGCACCTGTCAACATTACTGGCTGCCACTGATGAACTGCTTCTACTGAGATAATGTCACTTGTTGGTGTCTGCACCTGCTCAACATTACTGGGTGCCACTGATGAACTGCTTCTACTGAAATAATGTCACTTGTTGGGGTCTGCACCTGTTCAACATTGCTGGGTGCCACTAATGGAACTGCTTCTACTGAAATAATGTCACTTGTTGCTGTCTGCACCTGCTCAACATTGCTAGGTGCAACTGATGGACTGCTTCTACTGAGATAATGTCACTTGTTGGTGTCTGTACTTGTTCAACACTACTGGGTGCCACTGTTAGAACTGTTTCTACTGAAATGATGTTACTTCTTGCTGTCTGCACCTACTCAACATTGCTGGGTGCCACTGATGGATTGCTTCTACTGAAAAGATGTCACCTGTTGGTGTTTTTTTGTATAAACTGATTTTTTGTGTATTGTGTGAACTCTTATGTAAAGTCACATGTATGAAAAGAAGTTGTATTGCTTACGGTATTTCCTATATTAGGTTATTGAAAGGTCAGTGCAAAGCCTAAATTTTATCAAATTATGTGATATTTAGGTATTAATATTATCTTTTATTTTTGTCTGTATTTTTGTGGACGAATTTGGTGGCATTTTCACCACCAATGCTGGCAAAAATACCATCAAATTCTGGCCTGTGGAGGAGGGGCATATGAAAGGTGGCTACACTGAGCCACAGCGCCAGAGATTGCGCCAAAGAGTACTATTCAGCCGCCTCCACAGTGCTTGGGGATACCATCAAATTCTGGCCTGTGGAGGAGGGGCATATGAAAGGTAGCTACACTGAGCCACAGCGCCAGAGATTGCGCCAAAGAGTATTATTCAGCCGCCTCCACAGTGCTTGGGGAGAGCTCGTAGTAGTCAGTGCCTGTCGAGGACTCGTAGTAGTCAGTGCTTGTTAAGAACTCGTAGCAGTGAGTGCTTGCTGAGATGTGGTACCGAAAAGTTCTTGTTGAGATGTGGTAGTAGCGAGTCGGTGTGGAGATATTGTAATGATTAGAGTGCTTTTCATCAATATAAATTAAGGTAACAAACTCCATTTCTTTTTTTTCTCATTATTTCAATGTCCTGAATAATGCGTCATTACAGGTTCAGTCAACAAAGCATCTGGCTTGTGTTCTTGTATTAGAGTGTAATTCTGGTTTTCTTGCGCAATTATAGGATTTCTATTTTTCTTAATTACTTCAGTATAAATGATATTTAAAATTTCTTGTCTTGTTGAAAAAGAACCGTGCCAGATGTGTACGTTGAGTCACACTCCCACACACAGAACAATTACACTTGTGCTTTGGTTTCGTAGGTTTTATAGTTGCTGGGGACTTAATTAATTAATTGTGTTAACGAAAATTTTCATTTCATTCTTTGTTGTTGTTCTATGCAGTCAGATTGCGTACTAATACTAGTCAAGGCCAACCGTTTACGAGACATAGCGTAATCGGACATACAGCTAAACTAAAAACTTAAAAAGTATTTCATTAATAAATAATTAAGCCCCCATGCACGTGGCGACCGCTGCTTCGGATCGTCCCTTGGAATTTTTCTGATTGGAAAAATAGTAGACAGTAGTATTGTTGTAGTAATTTGTAGTTTAGTAATTGTAGTCTATTTTGCATGTGTAGATTTGGTACTTGTCATTCTTCTAATGGTATTTCAGAATTTAATTTCATTGTCTTGTATACGCGTTTGACAATTTAGGGCAATTATTTCAATTGTTCGCTTAATCGTGTTTGAGGAAACATTTCGTGTGAATGATATTGTTGATGATAAAGTGTCATTGTGTGTAATTTTCATATAGTGACGAGTTTTGTATATTTTGTAAATGATTACGCGATCGATGAAAAAGGCAAAAATGATGAATAGTGAGAATGACGAAATTGTTGACATGGCGAACTCGCCAACACAGGACAACAGTATGATGAATAATGGAGTTGAAAACAATTTAATAAGTCGGGAAGACAGTCCGGAACCATTTCAAAATTTTTCTCAATCAGAAAATTCACAGAATACGAGATTAACGATAGAAGATTCTGAAATAGTATCGAACACAGATAGCCTTACAGCTATGACGAAGGAAGTTGGTTTTGTGGGAAATGTTAGGGGCGAAAAGAATTTCGAACAAGTTAGTACGGAGCAGTTGATGGGTGCAATATTAAATTTGGGATCTCGGTTAGACTCACAAATAGGAACAATTAAAACAGAGATGGGAACTTTACGATCTGAATTAAAAACTGATATGGGAACTTTACGATCTGAATTAAAAACTGATATGGGAACAATGGAAGCACGGTTAGTTCACTTGGATCACAGTTAGGATCTGAATTAAAAACAGAGATAGGAACAATTAAAACAGAGATGGGAACTTTGGAAACACGGTTAGACTCACGAATAGGGACATGTTTCAAAAATATGAAAGATGAATTAAAGAAAGAAATCAGAGAAGAAGTACAACCGATTTTGAATGCTCACAATAATAGAGTAGTTGCAGTAGAGATTAGACAAAGGGAACAGGATAGAGAACAGGAAGAAAGGGATCGCGTGATAGTACAGAAATTTTCAGAGTTAAATTTACAACGTGCAAAAGATTAGGAAGAATTATTTGAGAGAATCGAGGAATCCGTACCAAATAACAGAATAAATACCCTAACACAACAATATGAACAGTTAACTACCAAATGTGTTAATACTCCCCCCCATGAACCATGGACCTTGCCGTTGGTGGGGAGGCTTGCGTGCCTCAGCGATACAGATAGCCGTACCGTAGGTGCAACCACAACGGAGGGGTATCTGTTGAGAGGCCAGACAAACGTGTGGTTCCTGAAGAGGGGCAGCAGCCTTTTCAGTAGTTGCAAGGGCAACAGTCTGGATGATTGACTGATCTGGCCTTGTAACAATAACCAAAACGGCCTTGCTGTGCTGGTACTGCGAACGGCTGAAAGCAAGGGGAAACTACAGCCGTAATTTTTCCCGAGGGCATGCAGCTTTACTGTATGATTACATGATGATGGCGTCCTCTTGGGTAAAATATTCCGGAGGTAAAATAGTCCCCCATTCGGATCTCCGGGTGAGGACTACTCAAGAGGATGTCGTTATCAGGAGAAAGAAAACTGGCGTTCTACAGATCGGAGCGTGGAATGTCAGATACCTTAATCGGGCAGGTAGGTTAGAAAATTTAAAAAGGGAAATGGATAGGTTGAAGTTAGATATAGTGGGAATTAGTGAAGTTCGGTGGCAGGAGGGACAAGACTTCTGGTCAGGTGACTACAGGGTTATAAACACAAAATCAAATAGGGGTAATGCAGGAGTAGGTTTAATAATGAATAGGAAAATAGGAATGCGGGTAAGCTACTACAAACAGCATAGTGAACGCATTATTGTGGCCAAGATAGATACGAAGCCCACGCCTACTACAGTAGTACAAGTTTATATGCCAACTAGCTCTGCAGATGACGAAGAAATTGAAGAAATGTATGATGAAATAAAAGAAATTATTCAGATTGTGAAGGGAGACGAAAATTTAATAGTCATGGGTGACTGGAATTCGAGTGTAGGAAAAGGGAGAGAAGGAAACGTAGTAGGTGAATATGGATTGGGGGACAGAAATGAAAGAGGAAGCCGCCTGGTCGAATTTTGCACAGAGCACAACATAATCATAACTAACACTTGGTTTAAGAATCATGAAAGAAGGTTGTATACATGGAAGAACCCTGGAGATACTAAAAGGTATCAGATAGATTATATAATGGTAAGACAGAGATTTAGGAGCCAGGTTTTAAATTGTAAGACATTTCCAGGGGCAGATGTGGACTCTGACCACAATCTATTGGTTATGACCTGTAGATTAAAACTGAAGAAACTGCAAAAAGGTGGGAATTTAAGGAGATGGGACCTGGATAAACTAAAAGAACCAGAGGTTGTACAGAGATTCAGGGAGAGCATAAGGGAGCAATTGACAGGAATGGGGGAAATAAATACAGTAGAAGAAGAATGGGTAGCTTTGAGGGATGATGTAGTGAAGGCAGCAGAGGATCAAGTAGGTAAAAAGACTAGGGCTAGTAGAAATCCTTGGGTAACAGAAGAAATATTGAATTTAATTGATGAAAGGAGAAAATATAAAAATGCAGTAAGTGAAACAGGCAAAAAGGAATACAAACGTCTCAAAAATGAGATCGACAGGAAGTGCAAAATGGCTAAGCAGGGATGGCTAGAGGACAAATGTAAGGATGTAGAGGCCTATCTCACTAGGGGTAAGATAGATACCGCCTACAGGAAAATTAAAGAGACCTTTGGAGATAAGAGAACGACTTGTATGAATATCAAGAGCTCAGACGGAAATCCAGTTCTAAGCAAAGAAGGGAAAGCAGAAAGGTGGAAGGAGTATATAGAGGGTCTATACAAGGGCGATGTACTTGAGGACAATATTATGGAAATGGAAGAGGATGTAGATGAAGATGAAATGGGAGATATGATACTGTGTGAAGAGTTTGACAGAGCACTGAAAGACCTGAGTCGAAATAAGGCCCCCGGAGTAGACAATATTCCATTGGAACTACTGACGGCCGTGGGAGAGCCAGTCCTGACAAAACTCTACCATTTGGTGAGCTAGATGTATGAAACAGGCGAAATACCCTCAGACTTCAAGAAGAATATAATAATTCCAATCCCAAAGAAAGCAGGTGTTGACAGATGTGAAAATTACCGAACTATCAGCTTAATAAGTCACAGCTGCAAAATACTAACACGAATTCTTTACAGACGAATGGAAAAACTAGTAGAAGCCAACCTCGGGGAAGATCAGTTTGGATTCCGTAGAAACAATGGAACACGTGAGGCAATACTGACCTTACGACTTATCTTAGAAGAAAGATTAAGGAAAGGCAAACCTACGTTTCTAGCATTTGTAGACTTAGAGAAAGCTTTTGACAATGTTGACTGGAATACTCTCTTTCAAATTCTAAAGGTGGCAGGGGTAAAATACAGGGAGCGAAAGGCTATTTACAATTTGTACAGAAACCAGATGGCAGTTATAAGAGTCGAGGGACATGAAAGGGAAGCAGTGGTTGGGAAGGGAGTAAGACAGGGTTGTAGCCTCTCCCCGATGTTGTTCAATCTGTATATTGAGCAAGCAGTAAAGGAAACAAAAGAAAAATTCGGAGTAGGTATTAAAATTCATGGAGAAGAAATAAAATCTTTGAGGTTCGCCGATGACATTGTAATTCTGTCAGAGACAGCAAAGGACTTGGAAGAGCAGTTGAATGGAATGGACAGTGTCTTGAAAGGAGGATATAAGATGAACATCAACAAAAGCAAAACAAGGATCATGGAATGTAGTCTAATTAAGTCGGGTGATGCTGAGGGAATTAGATTAGGAAATGAGGCACTTAAAGTAGTAAAGGAGTTTTGCTATTTGGGGAGCAAAATAACTGATGATGGTCGAAGTAGAGAGGATATAAAATGTAGGCTGGCAATGGCAAGGAAAGCGTTTCTGAAGAAGAGAAATTTGTTAACATCGAGTATAGATTTAAGTGTCAGGAAGTCATTTCTGAAAGTATTCGTATGGAGTGTAGCCATGTATGGAAGTGAAACATGGACGATAAATAGTTTGGACAAGAAGAGAATAGAAGCTTTCGAAATGTGGTGCTACAGAAGAATGCTGAAGATTAGATGGGTAGATCACATAACTAATGAGGAAGTATTGAATAGGATTGGGGAGAAGAGAAGTTTGTGGCACAACTTGACCAGAAGAAGGGATCGGTTGGTAGGACATGTTCTGAGGCATGAAGGGATCACCAATTTAGTATTGGAGGGCAGCGTGGAGGGTAAAAATCGTAGAGGGAGACCAAGAGATGAATACACTAAGCAGATTCAGAAGGATGTAGGTTGCAGTAGGTACTGGGAGATGAAAAAGCTTGCACAGGATAGAGTAGCATGGAGAGCTGCATCAAACCAGTCTCAGGACTGAAGACCACAACAACAACAACAGTGTTAATACTGAAACCCGAGTCGCGACACTTACGGAAGACGTAAATAAACAGAAAGAAAAAATAGGTGACTTATCGGAAAGAGTTGAGGAGATTTCAGATAAATGGTCAAATCTTAGTTTACATGGGGACAGAGATTCGGATGATACAGCTCCATTACCATTTGCAGAAACCGAAGAGTACCACAACATAAATAAGCATGTTGAAAATCGGGGAAAATTTAATGAACGCGTGAAAAGGGAATTTGAGGCATTAAAAAAGCAAGCCAAACAAATTGAAGGCGAAATCGTAGGAAAAGACAGCAAAAGAAATTTAGAATCACAGATACCAGAGGGGTTTGAAGAAAATAATTTGTTTCATTTACGGGATGCAACAAGAGAGCGCCAGGCGCGTGAATTTAACAATAATCGTCATTGTGACTGGGACAGATGCGGTAGGTCTTTGTCGCCACGAGGCGAAAACTTTGACTATAATCACTTTTTGACTGTTCGGAAATTTAAGATCTTCCGCAATTCTAAGAATGACATACATCCATGAGCATGGTTAGATCAATTTATGTACGCACTTCCACTAAATTGGCCATTAAGTCACAAACTAGAAATTATGTGCGGCTATTAAAGTCCTCAGGGGATTCACTGCTCCAAGTGAATATGTGCCGTAGCGAGCATAGGGCCCCGAGCTGTAGTGGTGCTATTTCCCTTTTAGTTTTCTGCACCGCTGCCTACTCTTTTACTATTCTTTGCATCTGTCAAAACAACTCTTCGACTATCAATCTATCTAGTGAGTAAGTAAACAATAACCGGATATGACTATTTACCTTAATGTGATTTCGAAAATTACTGTTTGGACTTAGTGTACCTTCAGCAGCATTCATTCCTAGTTTAAATGAAATTTTACCTGTTTATCTTCGTAACAATATTACTTCATATGTTGACGACATTCTTATTGCTAAACGATTCTTGGAGTGAGCACAACAAAATTTTGGATTCATTATTACGTATCTTTGTGAGAGTTGGCATTACAGTAAACTTGGACAAATCTGAATTTGGTCGTTCTCAGGTGAAATTTTTCGGTCACATTATTTCTACAGAAGGAATTCTTCCTGATCCAGAGAAATTAGACGCTATTCGTAACTATGCTGTTCCTACCACAAAACGTGATGTTTGTAGTTTCCTTGGTGTCTGTAATTTTCTTAGACGCTTTGTTAGATTGGACGATTTGGCCACACCTCGTTTTGCGATCTATCTGGAAAGTTCTTTTTAAACGAAAATCGGTCGACAACTCTGTTTGGTTAGTTTGTATTCCTGATGAGTGGGTTAATAAGCTGATTTGGTATACGCATTTCAGTTATGCACACTTTGGTCCCAGAAATTGCTTTCATAAATTACGGGAAAATTGCTACTTCAGTAATATGGAAAAACGTATTCGATTTGTTCTTGCCAAATGCAAATTATGTCAAAAGGCTAAGCCGCCAACAATTTCTCACAGAGCACCGTTGTTTCCTATCATTCCAGCGAAAATAAAGGAGATGGCTGCAGTCGATTTGTTCGGTCCAGTGGTTCGTTCTACTAATGGTTTTGCGTACATTTCCGTAGCAGTGGAGTTGACATCAAAATATGTGTGTTTTACACCGTTACGCAAAGCAACAGCTTGTTCAGTATCTAACGCTTTCATCAAACATTTTCTTAAGGAAGTTGGTCATGTTGATAAGGTTATATCAGATAATGGATCACAGTTTCGTTCTAAAATTTGCCTTCGTACTCTACGGCATTGTAAGATTAAACCAATTTTCATTTCACTTTTTCACCCTCAATCTAACGCTTCAGAGAGATGGATGAAGGAAATCAATAAATTGTGTCGTCTTTATTGTCATCAGAATCACAGAACGTGGGATCAGTATCTTCATATTTTTCAAAACATTCTGAATGAACTCCCTAATGATTCAACTTCTTTACCGCCTATTCTGATATTAAAAAACAAAGCACCGAAAAATCGCATATCTGAAATCGTTCCTTTTCCGCCTTCACGGAAACTGCGGCATTCTGAAGTTGTGAACATGGCTCTGCAAAATATTGCATCTGTGGCTGCTAGAAGAGAGAAATCAGCTAAACATCCTGGTCGTTTAAAAATCTTGTCAGTTGGTCAGAAGGTGTTAATTAAGTCTCATCGTTTGTCTCACAAAGGAAAAGGCTTGTGTCGCAAATTTTTTCTGCTTTATAAGGGTCCATATAGAATTCGCAAAATTATTCATGATAACACTGTTGAAGTAGAAACTCTTAAATCTCGATGCTCTAAGGGAATACATCATATATCTAACGTTAAAATTTTTGTGGAATGATATACTTTTGAAATTTTTTTTTTGGAATGACATACTTGTGAGAAACTAACAGCTACATGTAAACATGCGGAGAGTACAAGGATACCGCGCTGTGTTTTGGCGGCGGCATATACTCAAAGCAACAGTGAAGTCTGCGCGCCGCAGAAGGCAGTCGTTGACCGCAAACAATTGCTTCCTACGTCACGCGCCTACAGCTAATCGAGCGCTCAGTGCGAATGCACTGACAGCCGTAAACAAATACACAGTTTAATTTCTCCGATTAAATTCAGTATAAAGCTATAGTGACTTGATGAATTATGTTATTAACGTTCAGTATTTTTCGGGATACGGTTCTATAAAATATTTAAGAACTTCAGGTAAATTCTGTGTGTGTCCGACGTTAAGACGACTTGCTATCGAGAAATTTTCAGGAAGAATGTGATTTCGAAGAAGAAACTAATAAACTAAAAAGGGTAACTATTAATTGAGTTTATTTTTCAGGTAACATATTTCCACTTAGGTACGTACTTTAGACGTAATTTGCTGCTCGCGATTACGTGATTCATACTTTGTGCTAAATTTCATGTTCTATGAATTTACTTGTGAAGCGACGTGCTTGCGTTCATTTGCTGATTTTGTCAATGTTTTATTAATGAATAGGGTTGTTATTTGTATATATTATGCATCGCTTGGCTGCACTGCTTTTTCACTGATGTCATATTTTTTTTTATTATGTGCCTGCTGTGCTTATTTATTCAAATCATAATTGTCACCTGATTAATTGTGCTGATGTGGTTAGGTATGTAAGTTACACTTTGTGATTTATCTGCTTGCGCCTTCATGTTTACTTATTAAGATTACATATGAACATTTATTTGCTTATGCTGATATGATGCTAATGACCTGTTTATTACGTAAGATATATGTTTACTGCTATGCGTATGGATTGCATATTTATACATTTCTGTTTTGTTGTCATAACTACTCTTTAATTTGGTGTATAGAAATGCTGATATACTGTGTACAAACATAGAGTTTAGGTTACATTATGGTATTAGTTACAGATTGTTCGCTTGGCAGAGCCTCGTTGTAAGAATTGTGCTGCATCCACTTGTTGACATTCTGTTCTCTACTGGCATATTTACTCGCTATTGCTTGTTTTGCTTACGCTCAGTGCCTTGTATTTTTAAGATAGGAAAATGAACTGCTATAATTCGACATAAACGACATTAGTACAAGAAACTTCATAGAAGTCACATGAGCTGGCGGTTTTATGGAAGCTGTATAAATTTATGCTAATAGGAAGGAAGCTAACGACATGACATACCATTACTAGGTTTAGACCATTAACAATTATTACACTGCATTCTTCGTAAGCAATTGAAATAGGAAGTGACACTTGACACAAGAAATACTCCACATGTTTGCTTCTGTTTGCCATAATTCTTGAAGTGGTGTACACACTGTGAAATATTATGATCATTCACACTCCGTAATCGTACTTAATTACTGAGAGTTATTCGAACTGGGTCTGTTAGAGGTCATGTATGCATTTCTTTGTTTATAATTCATAATGAATAGAAGATTTGGGTCAGATGGATTACACAGAGGTTGTGTGTTGAAAATGTGTCTTCGGATTGTATGGGATGATGAGGTTTGCATTAGGATTTTATCTGTACTTGTTCGAGGAGACTGACTAGAGGAAAGAGTTGTTATGGAAGTGAAATGATATTGGCAATAAGGTTTATATGTATCGACGTATTGGAGAGGTATTATAGAGGTATTGAGATTATATGAAGTTGATGATTATTGGAGTTTTTGTGGACAAGAGGTAAGGTAAATGATATTGATGATAAGATTTATATGTATCGACTAAGAGGTATTATTGAAGTATTGAGATTATGTGATGCTGATGATTATTGGAGTTCTGGTGGATAAGAGGTAAAGTAAGTGATGAGCATATTTTTTTTTTGTTGGTCTATATGGAACAAGGAGGATGAAGATAGCAGACTAGAACACTAAAGTGGAAGGAAGATTATCTACACACACTTTGTTAAATCACTAAGCAGTATATAACTTTTTTTTGGAGAGAGGAAGTATTTGCATATCTTGGCACACTGACAGTTGTTCAGCAACATTACATTAGATTTGGATTGGCAAACATTGGTCTTGACATGATGACTATGACGTTGACTTAACTATTATTGACTGTTATACATTGCTGCCACTACTACTTGATACACATGATGAACATCAAATTTTGACAGAATTGCATTTACACAGTTAACACTGTTCAGTTACACAGTAGTACTTAATGTGGATGAATGATGAGTGAGTGTGTTTTGTGTGTTTTCCTTTCCTAATCCTACCCACCTATCTCCTAAATATTATTTTATTTGTATGTAGTGGCTTGCACTGACACCCATAAATATTATATTTTTACTGGTATTTGTGTATTTGTAATAGTTAATATGACAATTATCTGATATCATTTGTGTTTTTATTAGAATTTATATGTTTAGAGTGTAAAAGCATTTGTATGTGCATTCATGCCTGAACTGTCTGATTAGTGATGGTGAATATTATGAACTGTTACCTGCACTTTTTTAACATAATGGGTGCCACTTAGAAATGATTAATTTCAGCTGATGAACTGTGTGATTAGGATAGTGAATATTATGGACTGTTACTTGTACTTTTTCTACATGATTGGTGCCACTAGGACATGTTTAATTTCTGCTTATAAACTCTGATGAGCAGTGTGATGAGTGATAGTGAATATTATGGACAGTTACTTGTACTTTTTCTACATGATTGGTGCCACTAGGACATGTTTAATTTCTGCTTATAAACTCTGATGAACAGTGTGATCAGTGATAGTGAATATTATGGACTGCTCTCTGGACCTGCTCAACATTGCTGGGTGCAACTGATGGAACTGCTTCTACTGAGATAATGTCACTTGTTGCTGTCTGCACCTGTTCAACATTGCTGGGTGCCACTGATGGACTGCTTCTGCTGAAATAATGTCACTTGTTGGGGTCTTCACCTATTCAACATTGCTGGGTGCCACTAATGGAACTGATTCTACTGAAAAGTTGTCACTTGTTGGTGTCTGCACCTGTTCAACAATGTTGGGTGCCACAGATGGAACTGTTTCTACTGAACTAATGTCACTTGTTGGTGTCTGCACCTGCTCAACATTACTGGGTGCCACTGATGAACTGCTTCTACTGAAATAATGACACTTGTTGGGGTCTGCACCTGTTCAACATTGCTGGGTGCCACAGATGGAACTGCTTCTACTGACATAATGTCACTTGTTGGTGTGTGCACCTGTTCAACATTGCTGGGTGCCACTAATGAACTGCTTCTACTGAAATGATGTCACTTGTTGGTGTCTGCACCTGTCAACATTACTGGCTGCCACTGATGAACTGCTTCTACTGAGATAATGTCACTTGTTGGTGTCTGCACCTGCTCAACATTACTGGGTGCCACTGATGAACTGCTTCTACTGAAATAATGTCACTTGTTGGGGTCTGCACCTGTTCAACATTGCTGGGTGCCACTAATGGAACTGCTTCTACTGAAATAATGTCACTTGTTGCTGTCTGCACCTGCTCAACATTGCTAGGTGCAACTGATGGACTGCTTCTACTGAGATAATGTCACTTGTTGGTGTCTGTACTTGTTCAACACTACTGGGTGCCACTGTTAGAACTGTTTCTACTGAAATGATGTTACTTCTTGCTGTCTGCACCTACTCAACATTGCTGGGTGCCACTGATGGATTGCTTCTACTGAAAAGATGTCACCTGTTGGTGTTTTTTTGTACAAACTGATTTTTTGTGTATTGTGTGAACTCTTATGTAAAGTCACATGTATGAAAAGAAGTTGTATTGCTTATGGTATTTCCTATATTAGGTTATTGAAAGGTCAGTGCAAAGCCTAAATTTTATCTAATTATGTGATATTTAGGTATTAATATTATCTTTTATTTTTGTCTGTATTTTTGTGGACGAATTTGGTGGCATTTTCACCACCAATGCTGGCAAAAATACCATCAAATTCTGGCCTGTGGAGGAGGGGCATATGAAAGGTGGCTACACTGAGCCACAGCGCCAGAGATTGCGCCAAAGAGTACTATTCAGCCGCCTCCACAGTGCTTGGGGATACCATCAAATTCTGGCCTGTGGAGGAGGGGCATATGAAAGGTGGCTACACTGAGCCACAGCGCCAGAGATTGCGCCAAAGAGTATTATTCAGCCGCCTCCACAGTGCTTGGGGAGAGCTCGTAGTAGTCAGTGCCTGTCGAGGACTCGTAGTAGTCAGTGCTTGTTAAGAACTCGTAGCAGTGAGTGCTTGCTGAGATGTGGTACCGAAAAGTTCTTGTTGAGATGTGGTAGTAGCGAGTCGGTGTGGAGATATTGTAATGATCAGAGTGCTTTTCATCAATATAAATTAAGGTAACAAAATCCATTTCTTTTTTTTCTCATTATTTCAATGTCCTGAATAATGCGTCATTACAGGTTCAGTCAACAAATCATCTGGCTTGTGTTCTTGTATTAGAGTGTAATTCTGGTTTTCTTGTGCAATTATAGGATTTCTATTTTTCTTAATTACTTCAGTATAAATGATATTTAAAATTTCTTGTCTTGTTGAAAAAGAACCGTGCCAGATGTGTACGTTGAGTCACACTCCCACACACAGAACAATTACACTTGTGCTTTGGTTTCGTAGGTTTTATAGTTGCTGGGGACTTAATTAATTAATTGTGTTAACGAAAATTTTCATTTCATTCTTTGTTGTTGTTCTATGCAGTCAGATTGCGTACTAATACTAGTCAGGGCCAACCGTTTACGAGACATAGCGTAATCGGACATAAAGCTAAACTAAAAACTTAATAAGTATTTTCATTAATAAATAATTAAGCCCCCATGCAACCTCTTTGCACTGTTTTGTGGCACAATAAACGCAATCTTGCAAAATTTCCGTTTGTTGCTTTAATCTTGGATAACTGTGTACGAATTTTTAAGACATTCATCTCTATGCCCTATCGTACACATCACATTACAGCTGCTGTACAGTTAACGATAAATCTTTTAATATCGCACCGCCAACATTAATGCATTTTTGCTCTCTTAAGAACATGTTTTTTGCTCACCTGAGTGCCTCTGCACGTTTCCTAATGAGGGGAGCAGCGTCCATGATGCAACCAAGCAGTTCCTCTCGCTTATTCCCCTTTCCTTTGTACACGTACATTCAACTTCTTCATTAGTGTATATGCGTGGTATTTTAGCCAGGATGTCAACAAGTACTGTTTACCGACGCTTCTATCTGATAAACTCTCGATCATTCGCACTACTTCAGCCACAACAAAAAAATGGCTCTGAACAGTATGTGACTTAACTTTTGAGGTCATCAGTCGCCTAGAACTTAGAACTAATTAAACCTAACTAATCTAAGGACATCACACACATACATGCCCGAAGCAGGATTCGAACCTGCGACCGCAGCAGCAGCGCGGTTCCGGACTGAAGCCTAGAACCGCTCGGCCACAGCGGCCGGCCATATTGAAACAGTGGATAGGTTAGGAACCAGAAATATGGACACCTTTAAATTTCTTGTAAGCTATAAAATACGTGTACAATATTTATTGAACAAATCATCTGGAACTTTATCAGAAACTATAGATACTCTCAGTTCATTTCAAGCAACAAGTGATACAAAACGATGATCTGTTCATGATGGATTTGAAGTCAGAATGACACCTACTCTCCTCTATAAGTCATTACTTAGATGACACATTACGGCAAGTGCTTACCAATATTTGAATTCAAACGAACAGGTAGCACTGGAAAATACTTGACACCCATCACTTCCGTATACATGTTTTTCAAATGTGTGACTCTTAACCGGTAACACTTCGGTACGCCGTATACTATGAGTGTAATTTGTTTCCATTCAGCGAATGAAAAACACGCTTCTTTATTGAGTGAAATCTTCCCTTCCTCTGTATTCTGATTTCCTTAGAGGTAATCACTGATGTGCGCCACCATATTGTAGGATTAGCGTAAAAATATAGCTGGCTAACAAACTGACGTTCGATTCGCTCGGAGCTCCCGTTTCATGCATTTTTTTATTTGTCCCAGCCGCTCGTTTCTTTCAGGCTGCTAGCTTTTATGGCAGACAGCTACTCTTATCCCCTCTTTTTGCAGTCTGCTATTCTGAATTTTGTTATCTAGATTTGCCGATCCGTGTGCCCACGCCCGTCGTAGTTTATGACGCTACTCTAGTTCTGTGCCCCAAGGCTGAGCACCTTATTCGTGTGTACTCTGCTTGCTGGACAACTTATTTGACCAGTAATGCTACAGTGTTGAGATTTTTTTTCTCTGTTTGTGCTATGTAGGCTGAGAAACCGTAAAACATCTCACACTGTAAACTCCCGTTGCAGACAGTTCGGCTGCTATAGAATCAGTCCTAAGACTTGTTTGATACGGCAAAACCCTTCGTCTCTGTCATCATAATAATCATCATCAACACTAGGTGTTCTGCCTATTGGCAGGTTCCTGATACCACTGATGCCTCCAGCTGATCCTGTCCAAGGCCAACTGCTGCGTAGTCCGGTAGCTTCCTCTTTCCACTTTATCCAATGATTCCATTCATCTCTTTGCACTGTACCTTCGGTAATCGTCGTCAGAATTCATTTCCCTTGCAGATCATGTCGTATCCTTTCCCCTTTCATTTTGTTAATCTGGTTTAGGGGGATCTTCGATCGTATACCCTTTCCATTACCTCACTTTCTTCACCCATTTCATTCTCTCCAGTCTTTCCCAAATCCACCTATTGCATACGTCACTTTCGTGTTCTCTTCTCTCCAAAGTCACAGAACACTCAATACGAAGCATTTAACCAAACTTTTCCTTAACTCCAAGAAATTCTGCTAAAAAATTAGCATTTCTTTTTGTGGAAAGCTTGCTTTGCCAATACAGTTCTTGTTTGTATTTCTTTTTTTTCTCATCCAGTTGTTAGTTACAGTGCGCCCCAGTTACCTATACTGCACAACTTATTCAATTTGGCCTGTGTTGTTTTCACTTTCATATCTTATTTGTCTCGTAATCATACCATCATAAGTTTTTTCGTGTTGGTTTTCATTCGGCACTCCTGATGTTCTTTTCTAGTCGGGATAGTGTTCTTTGAAGAGACGTTGTGTCATCTGTAAGCAGCAGCATGTCATCAGCATATCTGATGCAGTTGAGTCTCCGTTCTTTACTTCTAGCGTCTTCATTATCAAGTCTTCGATATACGGGGTGATTCCACGATGATGTTACAAACATCCTCGTGCTATGAATAAGAGTAAAGGCATCATTTTTAGGTAAGGGACCATGGTCCAGAAACGACTGAGTTGAAAGTAATAAGTGAAAATCGTTCTGATTCTTCTGGCGGTAGAATACATGTACTGGTACTGTTGTTGCTACGATTGAATGATAGGCAACTTTCAGAGGCGGTACTAACGACCAAAACAAGAAAAATATTTCTAATGAACATGGGTCCTAAAATGCATACCTGAAGAACTGTGAGCACTTGTTCATTTAAGGTACTGTGAACATCTCCTCTATGCAAAGTCTTTGGTTTCCATAGTTTTGAAACAGGTAGTATGGATCAAAACAAAAAAAGTCCAGCAAATATAGGCTCCAGAATGCATATCTTAATAGCTGTGGGGACGTCTTCAGTAGAAGGTATGTGTCCCACAGTAGCGAAGAAGAAGGAGTGCCTATACTTCTTTAGAGGAGCATTTTACAGCCCATGTTTGCTAGACATCTTTTTTCTTGCTTTGCCTACCTTACAGTCTTAGGAACAACTGTGATGGTACATGTATTCCACTGCCAGAGGTATCAGAATGCTTTTCGCTTATAACGTTCGACTCGGTCGTTCGAGGACCAGAGTTCCTAACCTCAAAATGATGCATTTTCACTGTTCTTCACCATCGTTGTACATTGGAACATCATCATGGAATGACCTTGTATACACTAAATATGAATGGTCAAAAACAACAATCCTGTCTTACTACTCTCCGAATCGAAACCCGTCTCTCATACCATTTCCTAGCTTCATGATTCCTTTCTACCTTGTACATAACGACTGTAACTACTGTAACCTAGATCTTTGTTGTTCACCTTACTGTATTCAAGTCTCATTCTGCCTCTACAGTTCTCCGCTCTCCTGTCAGAAATTCCCTCCATTTACAAATTAGCTCTCCGATAATGCCTCGGGATGTAATTGGAACGTAACTACGTGCTAACTGTGTCACGCCGTCAACGAGATATACGGACCCTGCAACGAAGTTGTGACGTCACACTAGTCAGCTTGTTCGCCACACTTTGTGAACAATCGGCTCCCTGCGGGGTCCACGGGAAATCAATATACACTCCTGGAAATGGAAAAAAGAACACATTGACACCGGTGTGTCAGACCCACCATACTTGCTCCGGACACTGCAAGAGGGCTGTACAAGCAATAATCACACGCACGGCACAGCGGACACACCAGGAACCGCGGTGTTGGCCGTCGAATGGCGCTAGCTGCGCAGCATTTGTGCACCGCCGCCGTCAGTGTCAGCCAGTTTGCCGTGGCATACGGAGCTCCATCGCAGTCTTTAACACTGGTAGCATGCCGCGACAGAGTGGCCGTGAACCGTATGTGCAGTTGACGGACTTTGAGCGAGGGCGTATAGTGGGCATGCGGGAGGCCGGGTGGACGTACCGCCGAATTGCTCAACACGTGGGGCGTGAGGTCTCCACAGTACATCGATGTTGTCGCCAGTGGTCGGCGGAAGGTGCACGTGCCCGTCGACCTGGGACCGGACCGCAGCGACGCACGGATGCACGCCAAGACCGTAGGATCCTACGCAGTGCCGTAGGGGACCGCACCGCCACTTCCCAGCAAATTAGGGACACTGTTGCTCCTGGGGTATCGGCGAGGACCATTCGCAACCGTCTCCATGAAGCTGGACTACGGTCCCGCACACCGTTAGGCCGTCTTCCGCTCACGCCCCAACATCGTGCAGCCCGCCTCCAGTGGTGTCGCGACAGGCGTGAATGGAGGGACGAATGGAGACGTGTCGTCTTCAGCGATGAGAGTCGCTTCTGCCTTGGTGCCAATGATGGTCGTATGCGTGTTTGGCGCCGTGCAGGTGAGCGCCACAATCAGGACTGCATACGACCGAGGCACACAGGGCCAACACCCGGCATCATGGTGTGGGGAGCGATCTCCTACACTGGCCGTACACCACTGGTGATCGTCGAGGGGACACTGAATAGTGCACGGTACATCCAAACCGTCATCGAACCCATCGTTCTACCATTCCTAGACCGGCAAGGGAACTTGCTGTTCCAACAGGACAATGCACGTCCGCATGTATCCCGTGCCACCCAACGTGCTCTAGAAGGTGTAAGTCAACTACCCTGGCCAGCAAGATCTCCGGATCTGTGCCCCATTAAGCATGTTTGGGACTGGATGAAGCGTCGTCTCACGTGGTCTGCACGTCCAGCACGAACGCTGGTCCAACTGAGGCGCCAGGTGGAAATGGCATGGCAAGCCGTTCCACAGGACTACATCCAGCATCTCTACGATCGTCTCCATGGGAGAATAGCAGCCTGCATTGCTGCGAAAGGTGGATATACACTGTACTAGTGCCGACATTGTGCATGCTCTGTTGCCTGTGTCTATGTGCCTGTGGTTCTGTCAGTGTGATCATGTGATGAATCTGACCCCAGGAATGTGTCAATAGAGTTTCCCCTTCCTGGGACAATGAATTCACGGTGTTCTTATTTCAATTTCCAGGAGTGTATAATTGAAAGAGTACCCTCTAAATATCTTAATTTTGTCGTGTGCTATCGAGAATTTGCATGCAATTAAACACGCAGTCAAGAATTATTAAACACGTCTGAAATAGTTACTGGCTCCCCTCCGCAGATGGCTGCTGGCATTAGTAACATCTGCAGTGTCACGTCGTGTGACGTACGTGCCGCAGTCTATCTTCCTCGTGTGCCTCGCTGTGTCACGACTGATGTCACAGTAGGTTGAATAATAATCCAACTCTGTGAACACTGCTGAAATTATTTTACAACAGATTTTGATACCATATGTCTGTCTCTGTAGCTGAGTGGTGAGCATAGATGGCTGTCATGTGGTGAATGATGGTTTGATCTCCGGTTGCCAATGATTTTTCCTTGGTGAGAGGTCTTGTACGGGGTGAACTCAACGTCATGAACCCAGTAGAAGAGCCACTTTACTGAGAAGAAGCCGCTCCAAGGTTTGGAAAGTCGGCAAAACTGCCGGGAGAGAGGCGTGCAGACCATATGCTCCTCCACATCGCATCCGCATGACAGAGACTGACTCGGCGGCCGGTCAACATCACTTATGCCTTCAAGGATTTGACAAAGAACTATTTTTTAATTTTTTTAAATATGTAATGAAACTTTTGTTGAACCCCGATAACCCGCGAAATAACTGATTCTCTATAAGAGATCAGAGTTAAATTGTGCAAATTGTTCTCGGTGCGCTAGCTGCGTTAACCTCCTATGAGGAACCCGAGCTTTCAACAGTAAAAACCTCTGCCTTATTCAGGAAAGCTACTGACTGTCGAAGAAATAACTAAATCACATTCATGTTGTGATGCCCACTATTATCAAAGATCACTTTGGCGACGAAATATCGCTCGCAGCGTTTTTGTTTCCATCACAGCGCACGCACACACACACACACACACACACATATATATATATATATATATATATATATATATATATATATATATATGTTGTGTTGGCTGAAGAGCCAACACCGTGTTACTAGAGGAGGCCGAAATGCACGCGTTTTAGCTCACGCAGGCTGGCGTGAGGAGGGAAGGACTATACTGACGTGAGGTCTGGAACATGACAAGGAATTAGAATTCAGAATGCGGACGTAAATAGTTTGATACTTAACTTAAATCCATTAATGATGAACGTCGCTCTTCACAGTACATGATTCACAATATTATTTGTTAGTAACTGAATATGGCGCCTTGCTAGGTCGTAGCAAATGACGTAGCTGAAGGCTATTCTAAACTGTCGTCTCGGCAAATGAGAGCGTGTGTAGACAGTGAACCATCGTTAGCAAAGTCGGCTTTACAACTGGGGCGAGTGCTAGGGAGTCTCTCTACACCTGCCGTGTGGCGGCGCTCGGTCTGCAATCACTGATAGTGGCGACACGTGGGTCCAACGTATACTAACGAACCGCGGCCGATTTACAGGCTACCACCTAGCAAGTATGGTGTCTGGCGGTGACACCACTATATATATATATATATATATATATATATATATATATATATATATATATATATATATATCCTTGTCCAGGTGATAGCAGCGTCACCTGGCGGGGAATGAGTGCTGGTCAGACACACGTATGGTACATGTAGTATCAGTGAGCGTGCTGTCCGTGTGTAGAATGGGGGAGGCGCGCTATCTGTCAGAGTCTGACCGAGAGCAGATTGTGTTGGCCTGGAGGCTCGACACGAGCATTTCGCAAACTGCACGACTTGTCGGGTGTTCGAGGAGTGCTGTGGTGAGTCTCTTCAACACGTGGTGAAAGCAAGGTGAAACCATTTCCAGACGTCGTGGGGTTGGGTGGCCACTCCTTCATTACAGATGTCGGACTCTGTAGACGGTGCAGACTGGTAAAATACGACTGGAAGCGAACTGTGGAACAACTGACATCAGACTTTGGTCCTGGGCAGAGTAAATCTGTGCGCCGAACACTCCTAATGATGGAGCTCCGCAGCCGACCAGCCATGCATGTGCTGATGTTAGCACGACGACATCGGTAATTATGACTGAAATGGGCGCGTGACCATCGACACTGGACGTGGGCGCAGTGCTAGAGCGTTGCATGGTCTGATGTATCCCGATAGCTTCTTCATCACCCCGACGGGAGGGCGCGAATCCCTCGTCTTCCAGGGGAAAAGCTCTTTGACACCTGTACTGTGGGCCAGAGGCTGCATTAGGCTCTGGGGAACATTCACGTGAGCAGCCATGGCTCTAGTGCAGTTCGTGCAAGGATTATGACGGCCAAGGAGTTTCGTAAACTTGTTGCAGACCGCATACACCCCTTCACGACGATCATGTTTCCCGACACCTGTGGCTCATTTCAGCAAGATAATGCGGCATGTTAAGAGGTCAAGAGTGCGATGGTGCGGTTCGGGGAACACAGGGGCGAGTTACAATTGGTATGGTTTCCAACCCATCCCCAACCTCGCCAGTTCTGAACCGGATCGAACACATCTGGACTGGATATTGAACGTGGCATCCGAGCTCATCACCCACTTCCCAGAAATTTACGAGAATTGGGTGATTTGTGTGAGCAGATGAGTTCAAACATTGCTCTGAGCAGTATGGAACTTAACCTCTGAGGTCATCAGTCCCCTAGAACTTAGAACTACTTAAACCTAACTAAACTATGGACATCACACACATCCTGCCCGAAGCAGGATTCGATCCTGCGACCGTAGCGGTCGCGCGGTCCCAGACTGAAGCGCCTAGAACCGCTGGGCCACATCGGCCGGCAGCAGATGTGTGCCAACTCCATGCAGCCACCTACGAAAGTGGTTTATATTTCAGTACCTTTATTATTTTTATAATTATTATTTATTTTATGGCCTTCATTGGACCACTCTAGTCAAAAATACAAAGTTGTAAACAAGTTGTTACACAGGGATACAGTTTGGCTCAAGAATAACTTAATATGAAATTTAGGTAATATAATTATTAGAGTCTATTCTTATATGAAAGGTGTTTTGCTCTTCTGTCTGCCCAATATTTCTTCATTCTTTCAAATAATTTCTTTCTTTCTTCATCTGAGACCACTCTACCTGTACTCCTTTTATTGATTTTCATTTGTAGACTGGTTTCCGGGTCTTGCAGCATTCTGGTATTCTCTGTCTTGTTTTTTAGGTCATCTACTGTAATTTGGAGTTCTTTTATATCTTCCTTAATTTCTGTGATCCATTTAATGTCGCTCTTGCTATTCCACAATTTTTGTATTATTTTTTTACTAATTCTGTTTCCTGGAGTTCTCATCAGATGTGCAACGAATGAGATGCGTTTCTTCCTGATCGTGCTCATGACTGGTTCTATTTTCTTATATAGTGTTCCATTTGATGCTATTCTCCAATGTCCATTTATTTTATACTGTTTATTTATACATGTTCTAATTATTCTTCTTTCTATTTTAGTATTCTGTCAATTTCTGCAGAATTAGTTGTTTTGAAGATAGTTTCAGATGCATACGTTATTTCTGGCTGTGAAACTGTTTTATAGTGTTTTAATTTTGCATCTATGGATAGGCTTTTTTATTGTATGTAGTTTTGGTAATGTAATTTGCGTAGTTCAGTTTCTTTAATCTATTCTGCCATGATGGCTTCTCATTTAGATTGTATGTTATTATTTCGCCTAAATATTTAAATTGATCAACAATTTTGATTTCCTGTTCTGCTATTGTAATTTTGTTTGCAAGTGGTGGATCAGTTAGCATAATCTCCGTTTTTTCAAATGATATTCTAGGGCCTACTTTCTCTGCTATTTCTTCTAGTTGTTGCCTGGCTTCTTGAACACTGTTGGCTAGGAGAGCAATATCATCAGCGAATCCCAAGCAGTTTAAGCTAATATCATCTTTTGCACTTCGAATTCTTATCATCTTCAGATTGTCCTTGTACCATTCTCTCATTATGTATTCCAGTGCACAGTTGAACAGTAATGGTGATAGGCAGTCACCTTGTCTTAAGTCTGTTCTTATGAGGAATGGTTCCAAAATTTCTCCTCTAAACTTCACTTTTGATTTGGTGTTGGTTAGAGCTAATTGTATTATTTTAATTAGTTTTGGATGGAGTCCTAGATTTTTTAATACTGAAGGTCTGTGGAGACAGTCATATGCCTTCTTAAAATCTACAAATGTTATTGCCAGGGATTTGTTCCGTTTCTTGTAGTATGCTATAATCAATTTTAAACTAATTGTCTGCTCTGCACAACTTCTCCATGGTCTGAAACCTCCCTGATATTCCCCTAACTCCTGTTCTAATTGCTCCTTGATTATTTCATATAGGATCTTGGATAGAATTTTGTATGTGCAGTCTAGGAGAGAGATTCCTCTGTAGTTGTCTGGGTTGCTCGTATCTCCCTTGTTGTGTAGTGGGTGGATGATAGCTGTGGTCCAATGTTCGGGGAATCGTTCTGTTACCCAAATTTTTGTTAGAGCCATGTGTAAGGAGGTCTTGATTGTGTCACTTGCATATCTCCACATTTCAACAAAAACCTGATCTTCTCCACATGCCTTATAATTTTTTTGTTCTTTAAGAATTTTTTCTACTGCTTGGAAAGTTGGAGGGTCTAGTATGTTAGGTTTGATTTCTATTGGGGTATTTATGTTGATTTGTAAGGGTTCTTTGGGTTCCTCTTAATTCAGAAGTTTGTTAAATGCTTTAGCCATGATTTCTGCATTTTCCTTGGTACTGTGTGTCATCCTTCCATCTTCATCTTTCAGTATTAGTGTAGGGGTCTCATACTGTTGTAGTTGTTTCCCAAAGATTTTATTGTAGTTCCTGGAGTTGGTTTTATGATAGTTACCTTCTATAGAGTTTATGATATCTTTATGGAATCCTCTCTTGATTCTTCTAATATTTTGTGTGAATTTTTTCTTTCATTTTCTTCAGTTTTATGTGTTTGAAACTTTAACCATGCTTGGTGTCTTCTTCATGGAATTTGTCACATTCTGATGTCCACCATGATTGTTTCCTTCGTGGGTTCAAGGGAGCTAGATTCTCTGCTTCTTTTTTCAGATTAGGCACTAGTTGTTCTAGGTCATCTGTTAATTTGATGGTTTGTGTTATTTGTTGGTATTTATTATTTTTAATTAGCTGATGTGGGTCAAACCTCGTTTTTAATTTATTAGTTTTTCCGGTCATCTTCTTTAATGTAGTGAATTTGATTTTAATTTTAACTATGTAATGGTCTGAGCCTGTGTCTACTCCTCTCAGTACTTTAACAATGTGGATCTCCTTATGAAAATTTTTGTCCATACAGACATGGTCTAGCTGCCACTTCCCCTTCCTCCAGTCTAGATGTTTCCATGTTTTAAGTTTACTTGGCTTCCTCTTAAAGTATGTTGATTTAGATATAATGTTGTGTTCTCTGCCAAGTTCTACAAGTCTTTGACCGTTTTTGTTCGTAAATTTATGTGGACTCCATTTTCCAATTATATCTTTATATTTCCTTTCTTTTCCCAACTGAGCATTGAAATCTCCCAATAAGATTTTTACATTCTTTTTATTTACTCTGTTCACAGATTGTTCTAGAAGATCCCAAAACTTATCTACCTCTTCCTTTGTTTTTATTAGACAATTTATTTTTCATTTGTTTAGTACCTATTAAGGTTTATTACTATATTTGCATAACAGAAGCTTGTACCTCAATACTCAAACATTTTTATACAAGTAGGTGCAATTGAATGTGGACACCGATTGCAGCTCAACAGATATCTAAACGGTCCTCCAATTCTTGCCACATGTTCCGAAGCATGACAGGCGTATATCCGTTGTCTCAAATATGTCAGATCACGAACTCTTGTACTCTAAACAATGATGAATCTCCGCGCACTAAAATTCAGTGGAACAGGCGACCGAGAGGTGCCAGGCAATGCACTCTCGCCCACCCCTCATTTCGATATAACCCTCAGAAAATATCTTATGGAAAAATGTGGTAACATCCTCATGATTTGGGTGGGGCGTCATTATCCTGCTGGAAAATGACGCCAGAAGGCATCTTGGAAATGCATAATTCGTCAACATGAAGAGATAGGTCATTGGTGCACATGCGACATGCAACTAAGCACTGTTACTGAAATGGTGAGGGTTACATTATGGAGAGCGTCTCTGTCTGTTGCGTATTTACCTAACAACATAAAATGTCGAACTCTTTCGTTATGAAGATTTCTTTGTGTATACTTCTAGCATGGAAACCCTGGATATATATGGTACAAACATCTTAGCAGTCTGTCGATCTTAAATGTCTGGTACCATGCAATGCTCAGCGCCAGTCCCGTATTTGTATTAGAAATGTTGAAACAGATCCTAATTTCTACAGTCTCCTTATTGAAACCTCCTATGTTAAAGGTTGGTCAAGGATCTGTTTGCTTGCACTTGAGGCAACTGAACTCAGTTGTCAAAGAGGCTGGAGTAGAATGCGTAGCAATAAGTTCAACAGCGACAACGGATTAACGCTGAGCAGCGCATGGAAGCGAGCATTTGACATAAAGAGCAGAGACGTCCATAAATCTTGGCGAGTATCTGTCGCAAGCCTTACTCAAACGACGAAGTTTACAGGCTTCGACCAACGTTCTAATGTCTTTGTCCAAGCCCTTCCAGACAAAATCTGCTCCGAATCTCATAGTTTTAAACTCAACTAACTGACCACCAACCGGAAACTCGCTCTAATCTCGATGTATAAAAGACACTGTCCGACCGACTCACTGACTCATCACCGTTCAGCTCAAACCGGCAAGGACAGAAACTTCAATTTGGGAGAGGGCGTTGACCTTATACTGTAGGCATCGTTTAAGACGGGATTTTTCGAAATTACTCCACTAATGGGTGAAATAGGGGATGAAATGCTTTTGAAAGCTAGAAATACGAAGCTAGAAATACGAAAATTGGTATTTGGTTTCTCCGTCGGAAGTAAGGACACACCTGTTAAGGGACTGAAGGAAACACATCTCCCATGGGGGTGAAATAGTGAGCTAAATTGTTTTTGGTAATAAATCATTATTAAACAAATACTAAAGCATTATTAAACCTCTGTCTTTGAAAATTTGTATGTTTCTTGAAAGAATTTTTAATGCAAATTCTATGAAATTTTTAATTTGTCATCTTGGTTGGCAATAGAAATTTACGTGTTTCACTGCTTTCCGAAATTTAAATACTAAGGTAGTACAATCGGGTTGAAAGCTTTTATGGAAATATTTCGTTATGAAAGCATTTTTGAACTAAATCGATGAAAAACTGTATTTTTCTTCACGAATAGACGTAAAAATAGTGTTTTCCCGTGTTTTTTTGGAAGTGAAACCCCTGAGGGTTTGAAATAGGAGATGAAAATGTTTATGAAAATTTAATTGTTTTAATACATTTCTAAAGCTAAATCGATAAGATTTGGTATTTCATTCCGAAAGAAATACTTGTTTCGGAATGCTAGTTTTGTCTAAATATCACTACAAAAACTCAAGAGGCCCGGTTCGAAATCCAACGACTCCAGGTACTAGAATCTCTTTTGGTCAGTAGTACAGCAGGAAAAGACCATGCTTCTATGGACTTAATTAGCGGGAGAAGCCTAGAAGGCATTGCAGTTCATGAACAACGCAAAAATTCGATTCAGGAAAAACATCTATGTTAGCGTAGCAGCGAGATCCAAGCTACTATTTAATATAATGGTCACTGAATCGGAAAGCACCACAAATTCACCATCTGGGCCGCCACGACGAATCCTGTCCAACACATTATTCATCATTTGATACCGGGACATACATTCACCTGCCCTCAACTTAAATGCCGCGCATTCTACTTAAAACATCGATAATGTTTGTAACTGAACTCGTTTCCCTTGATGTGGGGGCGAGCTTTTGCCATATAACGTCGACTTGGTCATGCATATCTCGAGCAGGCAGTAACTTCCGTTTCTAATTTATCTGAGTGCCAAGCTGTCTGAAGCCATATAAAGGTTTTAATTTCAATCTAGGCCAATATTTAACTATGCGAATGCGAAACCGATAGCTTACTATAAGACTTCAGACCAACCGATCGGGGAGTAGAGTTCGTTAAACACAGTCTAGTACACTTCTCTTACAGGGAAACTATGGTTAACGAGCACTAGAGATGGGACGGAATGGTGGCGTGCACTTCAAGGGAAAATTCAACAGACTAACCTGAATGACAAGCGGCATCTATTCACAAAAGATGTAAGGTGTCAGGCAAATCCAACACCTTCCACGAAAACTCTGACATGATAAGCAAATCCAGTAGTATGTCACATAGCTCCGAATAAATCGTGACACTAAATTAATCAAAGTAATACGAGTAACGAGTGAGCAAATTGGAATACCACAGACTAACACAAGAATGCCTAAATGCATGTCATACCTACCCACCGTGAGACAGACGCAGTTCCGAGGGGAGAAACGATAACAGAAGCCTAGAGCAGAACCGTGTTAAGGTAGAAGGCCCTACGATAAGGGACGGACACCCACGTCGCCAGCTAACCACCAGGGCCATCCCCCAGCCCATGTTAAAAGCTAGAGCCCTCCACAAGAACAGTATAGAACTTGCGATAACACTAAAAGTGCCGCACCAGCCACAAGTTTTAGCGTGAGACTTTTTCGCATCTCTGTTACGTTGCAAACCTAAAAAAACATTGCCCCACCACGAAAAGTAACCTCTAGGACCACCCCCCAGCCCATCTTAATAGCTAGAGCCCTCCAGAAGAACAGTATAGATCTTACAATAGCACAAAAAGGGCCACACCAGCCGCAAGTTTTAGCGTGAGACTTTTTCGCGTCTCTGTTACGTTGCAAACGTTAAAAACATTGCCCCACCACGAAAAGTATAACGTTTCTCATTGGATAGACAGAATTTTTGTAGACAGAGCTTAAGGTTAACATGAAGACCCTGATTGGTCAGATGAAAACACAGCCAGATAGTTTTTTTTTTTTTTAACCAACTTCGGTAAATTGTAGTAAGGAGAAGTTAGAACAGAGTTGCTTTGGAGACAGCGAGCTGTATGGAGTTGCGCTGGCCGCCGCCCCCTGACGAACACTGGCTAGGTAATGAACGCACGTGATGCCGCATTTTTGAGCGCATAAGGCTTCACTCTGAACTGCAGAAGTCTCATCTGTTACATCCCCTTTTGACGTAATACTAGTGTCGATCGTCAACTGAAGCTCATGGTATTCACATTTCCTATGTAAGTTAAAATCTGAAACGCGATGATTTTTCTGTTATATAAGTATTGAGAAGCCACATCAGCCACTGTAATTTACGACAAGTTAGCTAAGTAATTAAAGATAATTGAGGGTCACTGTAGACCATTTTGATAGTTTTCTCTTTTGTGAAACTTAATTTAAACCTAGATTATAAATGTGATATGGCATAGGTCATCCTTCGATCCATTGTAGAACTTGGAAACCCATTCAGGGAATATTCGTTCACATTTTTGTTGAACGCAGTTGGTTTTTATCATCCTGTATTAAAACATTTCCTTTTATCAATAGTGCAATTTATAAACAACGTTTTCTGAGTAGAATAAAATTTCCAATGGTAAACTTAAAAAAAATCTGTAAAAGTCACAATATTGCTATTAAACAGCACGCTGATGCACGAAACTGAAGAAAACTTGCACAAAGTAAAAATGACACGCCCAAACAATTTGTCAAACTGTTACTAAGAGGAGAACTTCAAAGCGACTAGTTATCAATAAATAGTTCCATATCCTTCCCAGAGAAGAACCAAGAAGCAAGTAAGAAGCAGAGAAAAAGCAGGAAGAACAGAAGTTGAAGATTCGCAAGATTGAGACCAAGAAAGAAGATGGGAGAAGAATAGTCGACATACCTTCCCAAATCCCTATGCTATTCTAAACTAGTCGTCTGCGAAGTATTACAACGAAAAACGACCGCTTTCAGCGACACATAACGATGACTTTCACGCTTACAAAGCCAGTAAACCACGAGATTCTGCACTCACAGCTCCATTCCTTTATGGGACCTTCACAACAGCCACACACACTTGCAAAGCCAACAAGGAATGACGAACGGAGCTGCACATCAAATACTTGCCCACATCCATCTCGCTCAAGTCCATCACTTTCGCGCAAAAACATTCGCCAACCTCATGCTTAAACATTCATAGGATTGTGTGAATGTGTGAAATCAAATTATGTGATGTAGGAATTGTGCAAAAGAAACGTGTGAAAAACTAAATAAGTTAAGCACACCAGACAGCTAATAAACTACAATATAAGTGTCGTTGACTATGGACTTTGGTAAAAAATAGTCTATCGCTAAAAAAAGGTCATTAGTTCTGAAATGGACAGTATATAAAGAACAAAAGTAAGGCATAATAAACACTAAAACTATATGCCACTTATTTTCTCCTCATAAAAATAAAAGAGTAACAATATTTTACTTATTTTCTCCTTATAAAAACAAAGAATAAAAAAATTATCTTGTTGGATGTTTTCCCTTTTTTTAAACATTTGTACCATTTGTTAGGATAATATCTCTATACTTTTGTATGTATATTTCTTTTTCAAAGCAGTTCTTGGAAATAATTCTTATTTGTTAGTGTAACAATGTTAAAATGAGTGTCTAGAAACAAAAACAATTTTACTTGTACAAGATATTTAGAAAATGTGTTTGGAATAGATTTTACTTAATTACTACATTTATAAAAAAAAATATTTCTAAGAAACTCGATGTGAAAGACTCCTCACTTTCGGTAACAAACTTCTTAAAAAACAATCTTCACACTTAAGTAAAGAAAGAAAATAATAAAAAATAATATTTATAATAGAATAAAAATATTCTTCTCTTGTCCATACAAACATATTTTTGAGAATAATGTGGAAGAACATAAAAATATACATTTGTAATACAAACTAGCATAGAACCAGAATAACATGGCTGAACAGTAGGCAATAAAATTTAGATAAAGGAATAATTTTTGACTGACTTAGACAACGATTCAATCATTGCCTAAATATAGTGCAAAAATTAAGTTCGGTGGGTGGTGATATGTAAGGTGTCAGGGAAATCCAACACCTTCCACGAAAACTCTGACATGATAAGCAAATCCAATAGTACGTCACATAGCTCCGAATAAATCGTGACATTAAATTAACCAAAGTAATACGAGTAACGAGTGAGCAAATGGAATACCACAGACTAACACAAGAATGCCTAAATGCATGTCATATCTTCCCACCGTGAGGCAGACGCAGTTCCGAGGGGAGAAACGATAACAGAAGCCGAGAGCAGAACCGTGTTAATCTAGAAGGCCCTACGATAAGGGACGGACACCCACGTTACCAGCTAACCACCAGAACCACCCCCCAGCCCATGTTAAAAGCTAGAGCCCACCTGAAGAACAGTATAGATCTTACGATAGAACTAAAAGGGCCACACCAGCCGCAAGTTTTAGCGTGAGACTTTTTCGCGTCTCTGTTACGTTGCAAAACGTTGCGAACCTAAAAATCATTGCCCCACCACGAAAAGTAACCACTAGGACCACCCCCCCCACCCCATGTTAAAAGATAGTGCCCTCCGGAAGAACAGTATCTGATAACACTAAAAGCGCCACACCAGCTGCAAGTTGCAGAGTGAGACTCTTTTGCGTCTCTGTTTCGTTGCAAACATTAAAAACATTGCTCCACCACGAAAAGTATAACGTTTCTCATCGGATAGACAGAATTTTTGTAGGCGGAGCTTAAGGTTAACATTGAGACCCTGATTGGTCGGATGAAAAGACAGCCAGATAGTTTTTTTTTAAACCAACTTCGGTAAATTGTAGTAAGGAGAAGTTAGAAAAGAGTTGCTTCAGAGACGGCGAGCTGTATGGAGCTGCGCCGGCCACTGCCCCCTGACGAACACCGACAAGGTAATGAACGCACCCGATGCCGCATTTTTGAGCGCATAAGGCTTCACTCAGAACTGCAGATGTCTCATCTGTTACATCCCCTTTTCACGTAATACCAGTGTCGATCGTCAATTGAAGCTCATGGTATTCACATTTGCTACGTAAGTTAAAATCTGACACGCGACGATTTTTCTGTTATATAATTATTGAGAAGCCACATCAGCCACTGTAATTTACGACAAGTTAGCTAAGTAATTAAAGATAACTGAGGGTCACTGTAGACCATTTTGATAGTTTTCTCTTTTGTGAAACTTAATTTAAACCTAGATTATAGATGTGATATGGCATAGGTCATCCTTCGATCCATTGTAGAAATTGGAAACCCATTCAGGGAATATTCGTTCACATTTTTGTTGAACGCAGTTAGTTTTTATCATCCTTTATTAAAACATTTCCTTTTATCAATAGTGCAATTTATAAACAATGTTTACTGAGTAGAATAAAATTTCCAAAGGTAAACTTAACTGCTTTTTCGACGTTATTTTACCAGCTATCTAAAAATAGGAAAGCCTTGAACCCCTTCCACCAAATTTAGTTAGTACGAGTATTAAGATTCTCTTACGGGGAGTGCAGTGGAGCTGACGCTGAAATCATTAAGTATTTGGTTATAGCATCGTTAGTCTCACTGAACTCTTCTGAACTGTGCATGTCATGTGTGGTCTGGCGTCTCCTTACCAGCAACAGGTCCCAGGTTCAAACTAGTCAATTCCCTAAAAAACACGCTCAGAGCGTCGTTGCGCGAAAGTGGTAGGTAGACACGACTTAGAACAAACTGATACTACGCAGAATGTTAGAAAGAGGAGAGCATGCCTAAGTTTCAGCAAACATTTAACATGAAATGATCCTAACACTACGATTCTTTAAAGCGGAGGGGGAGTCTATAAAATCCATATTCATCATTTAATCAGCAAAGACCGTGTCGTCAGAGGAACTGGTCACTGGTAGTCATGAGCTCAACTGACAGCTTCAAACATTCAGTACAGATTGTAATGCAGATATTAGGAAGCAAGTCCACCATGCCAGAAGCTCTTGAAATTGATTAAGAATACGGTACTTCAAAAACACCGTGTATAGATGAAAAGACAAAAACAACTCTACTAGAACAATGCAGACGATCGCAAAATCGGCTCTAGCGAAAAGTTTTCACCATGCTGCTTCATACTTGTTGTATGAGATCACTACGTGGACTTACACCAAGCGACGCTTTCTAAGTACTGTATGTTCGATTACTTTACTGTGGGTCAAGTTTGTTTATCGAGTCAGGGAAATTCTCATATGGAGTGCTCTTTCAAATTATAATGGAATCTAGCTTTCCTGTATGATCTGTTCAGAATCTCGTATCCAGGTAGATAGAAATATTGAGTCGTACTTCATTCATCCACGAGCGTTGAAAATAGCTGCTAGTCATGTGCGTAAATCTGCTATTATGTATTTCAAATAGGGAACATTAGATTCATTTTGTAAGAGTATTCGCATTTTTCTGCCTGCTATGTTGAAATTGGTGTTGTTTGTTCGTGGAATCAGTTGGCTTTGCATGTTTACGAACAACACTGCTCATACAAAGAGCTCAAAACTACAGACCCACTTAATTCCTGTGCTTTCTACGGAAGCACTAGTGTCTTACCCACAGAGTCGTCATCCAATTCCTCAAAGACAGCAACATTATCACTGCAGTGCATTTTGGCTTATGTCCAGAACATAGCACCATCCATCAGTTCCTGCGTTTGGTGGCAGAAATATGTGGGGCGGGCAACAGGAAACACAATACAGGAGCGGTATTTCTCGATATAGAAAACACTTTCAAGAAATTCTGGCATGATGGCTTCTTCCACAAATTGTCTCCAACATTCAAGGACATATGATCAGCTTGATCTGACTCGTTCCGAGCGGGGAAACAGTCTCTGCCAGGTGAGGTTAACATTTCAGTACATTCAGGAACGCTGAGGCCGTGATCCCGCAGGGGTTGGTTTTGTGCCCTATGCTTTGCGCGCTCAGTACCAGCGATGCACCAAAATTGCCCTGTTCGACGGCGACAGGGCGATGTCTGAAGGCAGCAGCAAACTTAACATCGTAGATAAACTCAGAAAAGCGAGTCGCATCCTGTCCACGAAGTAGATAACTCTCCCAGACACACAGATCTCTATTGCTGGTAGACTGTTGGAAGGCGATTTACCTGGGCTTATAACTCGATGGACGTCTGACGTTCGCTACGCGGATTAACAGGGCAAGAAGTAAGAGTTGCGTTGTTTTCTACCAACCGTACCCGGTCCCAAAGTGTGTGTTACGTGTTTTTTTTTGGGGGGGGGGGGTTGGGGTGATTGGGGGGGGGTTATTGACAGACACCAAGTAAGGGTTGTACAGATGTATCATGCCACCAACAGCCCTGTACAGATCAAAGATGTGGCCATTACAGCGAATAACTAACTGCAGTCTTGGAAAGCAAGGTCCTTCGTATCATGGAAGACGCTGACCGATACAAGCCAAACACATATATTATGGGCCACCTAGGCGAACCATTCATCTTCAGATACATAAAGAAGAACCCTGAAAACCTCTATGAGAAGGCTTCCTCTTCGCCCCACTATCTCATTCATCAATTAGGTACACATTACCATTATTATTATTGTATGCATCAACTGCAGTAATGCACATTTAGCAAAACAAAGAAATATATATAAAAATGAGCATGTGAAATGATATATAGTGTACAAGTTGTAGAACGGCTCAGGGAAAGCCAGGGAAAGAGGGAACAGCTGCAGAACACTTCCGCCGAATATCTCTACTTAGCTCTGCTTACAAGCTATTGGAAAGAATGATTCTAAACCGAATCCAAGATCAAATTAATGCCACCTGAACAAGCTGGATTCAGACCTTATAGAAGCTGCTGTAAACAAGTGCTCTCCTTGACTACTCACATAGAGTCCAGATATACCAAAAGAAACTTAAAACTGGAGCAGTGTTCATTGACCTGTTAGCAGCTTATGACACGGTGTGGTGTGAGGGCCTATTATTGAAATTTTTGAAAGCAATATCTTGCAAAACTCTAGGCAACCTCTTAACTAACATGTTAAGCAATAGGAGTTATAAAGTACATCAAGGTGAAGAGAAAAGCAGATGGCATGTACTCAATAACGGGTTCTGTTCTTGCTCCAGTGTTATTCAACCTCTACACAGCTGACCTGCCGAATTTGACCTGCCGAAACTTTTGAATATGCGGATGACCTGGCAATTTCATATCAGAGTGAAGACCTTTCTGAATGTGAAGAACACATAACGAACAGCCTTACTAAACTTTGTTAGTATTTTGAGACATGGCGACTGAGACCAAATATTTCTAAAACCGAGGTAAGCCTATTCTACCTCTCTAATCGCCTTCCATCAGCAAAGATCAGTCCACAGTTCGGGCCTCTTGGCACAGTCAGATACAACGAAAGCCCAGAATTCCTGGGAGTCACTCAGGACAGAACTTTAACATACAAAAAACACATTACCATGACGCTTCAGATAAGAGACGCATATACACACTCAACAGACAATTTAGGCTGTAACAGATTGCAGATATCAATCATTCATTCACACAATCATTCATATTCGTAAGTAGCGCCACTTTCACAAGTCTTTAAAGCCATACTGGGAGTCAGAAAACACGGAGATCGACAAGTTGCCCTATGTAACGGTTTTATTCAGTCAAGCCATGCACTCGCTTCGTAGTGCTACGCATTATTCTCTTGTTTTACGTAATATTTCAGTTTGACTACGGGAAGTATTCTAGCGTAGTTTCAGTTTTGTTTGCTAGCCCAAATTTCACATATGGGGTATACATATGCATTAAACGAGTGATAATCTATAAGACGAACGTCTTTACACTAAGAATCTATAGGTTTGCAGATATCCTTTGCTAATACGAGTATTAACTAATCTCTTACCTTCTAAAAGGTAAGTACAAAATTTACGTCGAACTTGAGGAAGTTAAATCGTTGTCACAGATTATTTTGAGCAAGATTACAGTCCATGATGGAAAAGATCTTCTAAGGTATAAAATTTGTAAGGAAACTTATAATGAAACAGAGACTGCTGCGTAATAGCTATAAAGTGAAGCACAGGGCTATCGGTAGAGAGAAGCTGAATGAACCGCGTTTGGCAGTCAAGAGAGCAATACGTGAAGTCTTCAATGAGTACCGTAGTAGAATACTGTCAACCGATCTTTCACAAAACCCAAACGAATTCGGCTGGTATATAAAGGTTGTTATTGGTACGAAAGATGGTTTTCAGCCATTCATGGACAAAAGAGGAACTGAAATTGAGAGTAGCAAAGGAAAAGCAGGAGTGCTCAACTCTGTTTTCAAATCTTCCTTTACAAAGGAAAAGCAGTAGTATTGCCCCAATTTAATCCTCTTTCTACGGAACAGAGGAATTAAATAGATATTAGCGTCAGTGGCGTTGAGAAACAACTGAAATCGTTAAAACTGAACGAAGCCTCAGGGCCCAATGGAATCCCTATCAGACTGAATAACCAATTTTCAGCTGAGGTAGCCCCTCGTCTAACTATAATCTATCATAGATCCCTAGATCAAGAAACCGCGCCCAGTAGCTGGAAGAAAGCACAGGTCACACCCGTATAGAAGAAGGATAGCAGCACTGATACACAAAACCACCGTCCAATACAATGGCCATCCATTTGTTGAAGCACCTTAGGACTTACTTTAAGTTCAAACATAGTGAAATTCCTCGATGAGGACGACCTCGTCCATGCGAAGCAAAATGGATTTCAATAACATCGACCATGTGAAACGCCACACCTTCTTTCTCATATAACATCCTGAATGCCACGGGTAATCACAGTCAGACAGATGCAGTATTTCTCGGTTTCCGAAAACCATTTGACCCGATATCAGGCTACTCTTATTATCAAAATTACGATCGTGTCGTGTATTAGGCGAAATAAGTGACTGTATTGAGGATATCTTGTTAGGGAGGACGCAGTATGTTATCTTGGATGATGAGTCATTGGCAGATGTAGAAGTAACTCCGGTGTACCACAGAGAACTATGTTAGGTCTCTTGCTGTTGATGCTTTGTGTTAACAACCTTATGGAAATTATTAACAGTAGCCTCAGACATACTGCAGATGATGCAGTTTTCTACAATAATCTATAGTTTGAACGAAACTGGATAAATGTTCAGGCAGACTTGATATGATTTGGTAGTAGTGCAAAAACAGGCAACTTGCTTTAAACGTTTAAAAATATAAAGTTCTGCATTTCACAGCAAGAAGAAAATAATATAGTACGAATATAATATCAATCCCCCCATGAACCATGGACCTTGCCGTTGGTGGGGAGGCTTGCGTGCCTCAGCGATACAGATAGCCGTACCGTAGGTGCAACCACAACGGAGGGGTATCTGTTGAGAGGCCAGACAAACGTGTGGTTCCTGAAGAGGGGCAGCAGCCTTTTCAGTAGTTGCAAGGGCAACAGTCTGGATGATTGACTGATCTGGCCTTGTAACAATAACCAAAACGGCCTTGCTGTGCTGGTACTGCGAACGGCTCAAAGAAAGGGGAAACTACAGCCGTAATTTTTCCCGAGGGCATGCAGCTTTACTGTATGATTACATGATGATGGCGTCCTCTTGGGTAAAATATTCCGGAGGTAAAATAGTCCCCCATTCGGATCTCCGGGCGGGGACTACTCAAGAGGATGTCGTTATCAGGAGAAAGAAAACTGGCGTTCTACGGATCGGAGCGTGGAATGTCAGATCCCTTAATCGGGCAGGTAGGTTAGAAAATTTAAAAATGGAAATGGATAGGTTGAAGTTAGATATAGTGGGAATTAGTGAAGTTCGGTGGCAGGGGGAACAAGACTTCTGGTCGGGTGACTACAGGGTTATAAACACAAAATCAAATAGGGGTAATGCAGGAGTAGGTTTAATAATGAATAGGAAAATAGAAATGCGGGTAAGCTACTACAAACAGCATAGTGAACGCATTATTGTGGCCAAGATAGATACGAAGCCCACGCCTACTACAGTAGTACAAGTTTATATGCCAACTAGCTCTGCAGATGACGAAGAAATTGAAGAAATGTATGATGAAATAAAAGAAATTATTCAGATTGTGAAGGGAGCCGAAAATTTAATAGTCATGGGTGACTGGAATTCGAGTGTAGGAAAAGGGAGAGAAGGAAACATAGTAGGTGAATATGGATTGGGGGACAGAAATGAAAGAGGAAGCCGCCTGGTCGAATTTTGCACAGAGCACAACATAATCATAACTAACACTTGGTTTAAGAATCATGAAAGAAGGTTGTATACATGGAAGAACCCTGGAGATACTAAAAGGTATCAGATAGATTACATAATGGTAAGACAGAGATTTAGGAACCAGGTTTTAAATTGTAAGACATTTCCAGGGGCAGATGTGGACTCTGACCACAATCTATTGGTTGATGATGAGCGTTTGGCGTCATTGGCCGGGAGGCCCCTCGCGGGGCAGGTCCGGCCGCCATATCGCAGGTCTTATTACAGTCGGCGCCACATTGGGCGACCTGCACGCCGGATGGGGATGAAATGATGATGAACACAACACAACACCCAGTCCCTGAGCGGAGAAAATCTCCGACCCAGCCGGGAATCGAACCCGGGCCCAGAGGACGGCAATCCGTCACGCTGACCACTCAGCTACTGGGGCGGACAATCTATTGGTTATGACCTGTAGATTAAAACTGAAGAAACTGCAAAAAGGTGGGAATTTAAGGAGGAGATGGGACCTGGATAAACTAAAAGAACCAGAGGTTGTACAGAGATTCAGGGAGAGCATAAGGGAGTAATTGACAGCAGTGGGGGAAATAAATAAATACAGTAGAAGAAGAATGGGTAGCTTTGAGGGATGAAGTAGAGAAGGCAGCAGAGGATCAAGTAGGTAAAAAGACGAGGGCTAGTAGAAATCCTTGGGTAACAGAAGAAATATTGAATTTAATTGATGAAAGGAGAAAATATAAAAATTCAGTAAGTGAAACAGGCAAAAAGGAATACAAACGCCTCAAAAAAAAATGAGATCGACAGGAAGTGCAAAATGGCTAAGCAGGGATGGCTAGAGGACAAATGTAAGGATGTAGAGGCCTATCTCACTAGGGGTAAGATAGATACCGCCTACAGGAAAATTAAAGAGACCTTTGGAGATAAGAGAACGACTTGTATGAATATCAAGAGCTCAGATGGAAACCCAGTTCTAAGCAAAGAAGGGAAAGCAGAAAGGTGGAAGGAGTATATAGAGGGTCTATACAAGGGCGATGTACTTGAGGACAATATTATGGAAATGGAAGAGGATGTAGATGAAGATGAAATGGGAGATATGATACTGCGTGAAGAGTTTGACAGAGCACTGAAAGACCGGAGTCGAAACAAGGCCCCGGAGTAGACAATACTCCATTGGAACTACTGACGGCCGTGGGAGAACCAGTCCTGACAAAACTCTACCATCTGGTGAGCAAGATGTATGAAACAGGCGAAATACCCTCAGACTTCAAGAAGAATATAATAATTCCAATCCCAAAGAAAGCAGGTGTTGACAGATGTGAAAATTACCGAACTATCAGCTTAATAAGTCACAGCTGCAAAATACTAACACGAATTCTTTACAGACGAATGGAAAAACTAGTAGAAGCCGACCTCGGGGAAGATCAGTTTTGATTCCGTAGAAACACTGGAACACGTGAGGCAATACTGACCTTACGACTTATCTTAGAAGAAAGATTAAGGAAAGGCAAACCTACGTTTCTAGCATTTGTAGACTTAGAGAAAGCTTCTGACAATGTTGACTGGAATACTCTCTTTCAAATTCTAAAGGTGGCAGGGGTAAAATACAGGGAGCGAAAGGCTATTTACAATTTGTACAGAAACCAGATGGCAGTTATAAGAGTCGAGGGACATGAAAGGGAAGCAGTGGTTGGGAAGGGAGTAAGACAGGGTTGTAGCCTCTCCCCGATGTTGTTCAATCTGTATATTGAACAAGCAGTAAAGGAAACAAAAGAAAAATTCGGAGTAGGTATTAAAATTCATGGAGAAGAAATAAAAACTTTGAGGTTCGCCGATGACATTGTAATTCTGTCAGAGACAGCAAAGGACTTGGAAGAGCAGTTGAATGGAATGGACAGTGTCTTGAAAGGAGGATATAAGATGAACATCAACAAAAGCAAAACAAGGATAATGGAATGTAGTCGAATTAAGTCGGGTGATGCTGAGGCAATTAGATTAGGAAATGAGGCACTTAAAGTAGTAAAGGAGTTTTGCTATTTGGGGAGCAAAATAACTGATGATGGTCGAAGTAGAGAGGATATAAAATGTAGGCTGGCAATGGCAAGGAAAGCGTTTCTGAAGAAGAGAAATTTGTTAACATCGAGTATAGATTTAAGTGTCAGGAAGTCATTTCTGAAAGTATTCGTATGGAGTGTAGCCATGTATGGAAGTGAAACATGGACGATAAATAGTTTGGACAAGAAGAGAATAGAAGCTTTCGAATTGTGGTGCTACAGAAGAATGCTGAAGATTAGATGGGTGGATCACATAACTAATGAGGAAGTATTGAATAGGATTGGGGAGAAGAGAAGTTTGTGGCACAACTTGACCAGAAGAAGGGATCGGTTGGTAGGACATGTTCTGAGGCATGAAGGGATCACCAATTTAGTATTGGAGGGCAGCGTGGAGGGTAAAAATCGTAGAGGGAGACCAAGAGATGAATACACTAAGCAGATTCAGAAGGATGTAGGTTGCAGTAGGTACTGGGAGATGAAAAAGCTTGCACAGGATAGAGTAGCATGGAGAGCTGCATCAAACCAGTCACAGGACTGAAGACCACAACAACAACATAATATCAATGAGTCACAGTGAAAATCGGTAAATTCACACATATACCTGTGTGTAACACTTAGTAGGAGCATGAAATGAAACGATAACACTTGTGGGTAAAGCAGGTAGCAAGCTTTGAGTTATTGGTAGACTACTAGGTGCGTACAGTCAGTCTACAAAGCAGTTCCTTTCAGGATCACTCGTGATACCCTTCCTACATTCCTACTGTAGTGTATGGGAGCAGCAGGGTACACAGTTGTACTGTTTGTGTTGGGCTGATGCAGGAATGGCTCGTTTTTGTTGCCTGTGCAAATGTGTAAGATCTACGAGTATACCGATTAGTACTATCGGGTTGTGTTGGAATGAAGAGAATTATTTATGAATGATAGTCTCTAATTTGTGACTGCGAGAGAGGCGCTATGCGCTCTTTGGCCGTCAGAGCTTCTCTCTGGACATGTCAAATAAGCTACGAAGGAAACAAAAAAGGCACACTCATGCTAATTATCCGGCTAGATGGACGTGCACTAAGATCTGTATGACTCTAATCGAATCTTTTATATATTTACAGTTAATGGAATCTATTGTTGGAAAGCAGCAATTTTGTGAATTTTTGAAATTATAAATGTTAATGAAAGTAGAGTCGAAATCAGTTAAATACCAACGCTGATTACTAGTGTATAAGGATAGTATGGAAAACTGCATCATTCTGTACTTTTTTTCTGTGTGTATGGATCCCGAAGAGTTGCACATCGGAACACACGTTGGGACGGATGGACTTGTAATTTATTTTCGAGTTAAGCTAACAGTGAACTTAGCAGCGGGACGTCTTGCAGCAGAAGAGTAATTTCGCCGAGTTTCGGAGAGCAGATACCATAAAGAAATGGTACTAAGTGTACTGATAACTCTACACGATATAGCGTCCCCAGTGCCAAATTTTTTATCATGTAGCCGTAAAATAATAATTTCTCTGTGTAGGTTTAGATTGCAAAAGAAATAATTTATGACAGAATGATCTAAAGAGGTGACAAGATACAGTCTTTTGTTAATTTTTTAGTCGTCACTCACTTCTTCTTTTGTCTTGAATGTGTCTAGAGGGACATCTTGCGTGTGCTGACAAATGTAAGCATATTTGTATGAGTTAAGCATGTAATATACCGATTTAATATTATTGTGCACTTTTAATTTGTAAGAGGTGATCCCGATTTCATGTCCGCCTTCCTTGAATTAACCTGCATTCAAGTAAATTACAGCTCAACAATCGCAGCGGCCGATGTAGCCAACGACGCCATTACGTGGCGAATTTAACTTATGAAAAATTAGCGGAAGCGGAAAACTCGCCCGCTATTAGCATAATATTAATTTTTCTCCACAGCCGCACGAAGCTGCAGAAATACTTAGCTTTAAGATTCTTATTTTCAGTACCATAGCCGAGACCCAGAGCCAGGACTCTGACTACAATACAATGGTTAACGGAGGTAAGAAAAATACTCTCGCGCGTGTGTGGGCCGCAATTTTAATTAAGAACCAAAGATTTCTTGCTTTAAAGTGAACTGACTAGCCGAGGAAATTAATATGAAATGTTTATTACATTGTTCAACTTAAATATCATTTTTATTAAGGCCCACCACATAAGTCGGCAACAATAAAAAAATAATAATAACAATAATAATATATATATTAAATTACGACGGCCGACGGACGCGAGATTGGCACCGCAACTTTGGGGCCCGATTAATATGATTCTATTGTACTGAATGTAATTATGTATGTGTCTAATTGTGTAAAATATTAATGCGTGTATGAATTCTTTTACATGTGCAACAACAAAACCACAACCTGAGGAGATCTGGAGAGGAAAAAGTGTAGAAAAGAAAAAGGATTGCGAGAAAGAAAAATAAGTAAGGTAAGGCCTATTGTGCAAGCATCCTGTGTAGCTCTGTGCGGAATATCGAACCCATGTGCACATGAGATACCTTCGGTGTTTTGTGTATTTATGTGTTTATTTTTGGAGGGGATAATTATTCGTTTTGTTTATTTATATGTTTATTTTTGGAGGGGATAATTAATCGTGCGTGTATCAGTGTTAAAGATTCGTCAGTGGCTTAAAGTGAATTTAGTATGGGTAAGATAGGACAACCTAAAGCATCCGTACCAGAAGAACAAAATTCGCTTAATATGGAAAGTGAGGATAATTTGCAAAACGTAAACGAATCCCAAGCCACTGCCTCGGATAACATAATTTCCGGAGCGGGGGGCGAGGATCTGTGGACGGTGAATGACGCTCCACAGCAGAATGGGAATAGAGTAACAACTCCATTGCCTGGGCAGGGGGGCCAATCGAGTGCTAGATTAAGCGGGGCACCAGTATGCTCACCGATTGCAGACCCATTTGCAGAATTTCTGCGCAGGTTAGAAGAAAGAGATAGGGAAAGAGATCAGAAACTGGCTCAGATGCTCTATGAGCAAGAGCAACAAAGAGAACAAAAAGAAAGGGAAAAAGAAAGAATGTCAGAACAGAGGGAAAAACAAAGAGAGGAAAAACTGGCTCAGATGCTACGTGAGCAAGAGCAGCGCAATGAAGCGAAACTAGATAGGATCCAAAGCGAACTAGCCGAGATGCGGGACGCGTGCAAAGAAATACCCGATCTTGGGCAAAGCTTAGCCGGCGAAATGCAAAAATTACAGATATCGCAGGCTAGGCTTGAAGATAATGTCCAGACTTTAACCAACCGCGTAGATAATGTGGAGATAGATGCACGGAAAACTATTGACGCATATTTGGAAGTGCAAGCTCAAAAAGTAGAAAAAGAATTAAATGAATGGCTAGAAGTAAAGGATCGCGAGATATCTGCAAAGATTGAAAGCGACGTAAAAACAGCTGTAGAACAAGCGACTGCGGCCGCGAGTGTAAATATTGACGCTAGTGCTGCCGCACTACATGCCGAATTAGCACAGATCAAGTCCCGTGTGACAGCGGAGTTGCCAAATTGGCAACAGGAGGTCGCGCGGAGACTGTCTGCGTTGGAAAGCAATGTAAACAGTGGCGGACAATCATGAATCCGACTCCACGCACTGATTACTGTAATAACGCTGACGGTATGCAGGGTGCGAGTGCGCAACCGCAACCTAATACGAATTATGAGCACGAACAACATGCGATACCGTGCAGCGCACATCACGAAGTGATGAATGTCCCAGAATGTAGCAATCAGATGTGCAAAAAAGAGGACAATGTAATAAAACACAGGACATTCCAACCTTTCAATAGTGAAAAACGAAATGTCCACCCTGTTGTATTTATTAAGAGCTTCAGGAATGTGTTTCCCAGGACATGGACGGAAAGACAAAGAATACAGTTCGTGGTCTCCTTTATTCAAGGTGACGCGGCACTGTGGGCCACCGACGTGTCCGAAAAATGTCTAACGATGCAACAGTTTGAAGGTGCATTCTTGCAAAAATTCTGGTCCGATAGCGTCCAAGAAAGACCACGAAAGGAGTTGAACAGTCCAGAAATGTACAATCCTAAGATGGGAACGTTACGCAAATATTTCGAAAAGTATATAAACAAAACCAGGTACTGGGACGAGCCAATGTCCGATCGTGACATAATCAGATTGATAAAAATGAAGTTTCCCAGTGAAATTAAAAGATATTTCATCAATGTGCCGGAATACGAGATAAAACAATTCATGGAAATAGTGGATTCTGTTGACTTATTGATCGAAGATATGAAAACCGAAAACAAGTGGAACCATGCAAGCTGTAATCAACAAAAAGCCGATTACAATAGCAGCCACAGTAACGGTAGTAACTTAGTACCAAATGGTAACGGGAATAGGCAAGAGCACCGGCAACTGAATCGAGGCACAAACAATGGCAATGGTTATAACGGCAACGGTTGTAATCGTCAAAATCGAAAGAGACATCATGATGGACGCATGAGTAATGGATATAATGGTAACGGCAATCCGCAATGGCGGAACAACCGAAACCAGTGGCGTGGTCGTAACGAACCGACACCACAGTGGCAACAAAACACAGCGCCACAATGGAACGCCAACCCAGGTCCGTCACAGAGCATGTCAGGAAGTTACAACCGACCACCGCAAAACCAGAGCCATACACAATATCAAAATACACCATCGGGGAGGCAGGGCGGCCAACCCAACAGTAACAACAACCAGAACCACAATGTGAGGTTAGTGGAAGTGACAGACAACTGTCAACCCACTAATGCTCATCCGTTAAACTAAAGACAGCCACAATACGCTCTCCGTTGTTGGCTGCAGGATGGTGTGGTGAGGGCACATTCACGGATGACAGCCATAAACTTTGTATGCTGAGATACAATGAAGGAACAAAAATAGAAAAGGAACTTGTAGACATACCGCAGAAATGTAACCAAACCGACAAAAGTGTTGTGCAGGCTATATTGCAAGCAGATATGTATGGAGCACCAATACAGATAATAGTCGATACCGGTGCGTCAACCAATGTCATGAGCGCAAATTTTTACAAGTACTTGAGTCAAAATAATAGAATACCAGTATTGCCAGTGAAGAATTGTCGTGTTACAGGTGCAATAGGTGCACAATCTCATATCATAAAGGACCAGGTGCAAGTCGAGTTTACGGTAGGAAATGAAGCAATGAAAAGCTCGTTCCTAGTAGTTAAGGGATTAGCTGTTGCTTGCATCCTGGGGATGGAATTTTTACGCCAGAGGGACGCAAAAATCGACCTCTTGTGCGGGGAAGTAAGCCTTATGAATGAGGATAGACGTGTAGTTTTGCCGTTGTTGAGGACACGGGAAGTGCACGGTAAATATTGCCGGAGCTTTCAAACGAGATTCGAAGGAATACAGTTAATGAATTTATATTCTGACCTAAGTACAAGACAAGCATATTATAAAGAGTTTATTACTGAAGACAGAGAGGACAAAAGGAAACCGATAGCCATGAAAGTTAGGGAGTCAGAACATTTGACGGAAGCACAACAAAACGAATTGCCTCAGCTACTTACAGATTATGAGAATGTGTTTTCGGAAAAACCCGGTGTTATCGAGGGCTACACCTATAACATCGAAGTGGTACCTCACGATACTTTCTGTCACGCAAAGTACACCATTTGTGGTCGAATAAGGAGGCAATTACGAAGGAAACAAGAAAAATACAAAGACTTAAAGACGTTCGCTCAGTAGAGCAAATTTTACATATATATAAGCAGTGGGTTAAGTTTATAGTGTATTTTTTTCTGTGAGTAAATGTTCAGATTTTAGTGTAACATTTAAAGACAATGAGGCATACAAGATTAGTGCGATTCAATTTTGTAGATGTTAAGGAATAATAGTATTTTTAAACAATTGCATTTTGGAGAAAAAACAATGAACGTAGATTTAAGACTATTTTACAAATTTCATGTTGAAAAATGCTTTAAAAAATATTAAAAAAAATTCAACAGCATGTAATGATGAAAGAATTTTTTTATTAGTTTGTCATGAATATTTTGAACTGTAGTAGTAATGCAACTTTTGTTGTTGTTGTGAACTTCAATATTATAGTGAATACGTTGTTCTATGTATTTATGTATATACCGATCTTGAAATATGCTCAATCATAATTTACTTAACAATATCAGTGCAGGGTGTACATCACCCAAGGTACCTCATGTGTTGTGGACAAGGTGCAAAGCAAATCAGTAAACGCGACTACCGCTAAGCACTGTTAAAATACACTCCTGGAAATTGAAATAAGAACACCGTGAATTCATTGTCCCAGGAAGGGGAAACTTTATTGACACATTCCTGGGGTCAGATACATCACATGATCACACTGACAGAACCACAGGCACATAGACACAGGCAACAGAGCACGCACAATGTCGGCACTAGTACAGTGTATATCCACCTTTCGCAGCAATGCAGGCTGCTATTCTCCCATGGAGACGATCGTAGAGATGCTGGATGTAGTCCTGTGGAATGGCTTGCCATGCCATTTCCACCTGGCGCCTCAGTTGGACCAGCGTTCGTGATGGACGTGCAGACCGCGTGAGACGACGCTTCATCCAGTCCCAAACATGCTCAATGGGGGACAGATCCGGAGATCTTGCTGGCCAGGGTAGTTGACTTACACCTTCTAGAGCACGTTGGGTGGTACGGGATACATGCGGACGTTCATTGTCCTGTTGGAACAGCAAGTTCCCTTGCCGGTCTAGGAATGGTAGAACGATGGGTTCGATGACGGTTTGGATGTACCGTGCACTATTCAGTGTCCCCTCGACGATCACCAGTGGTGTACGGCCAGTGTAGGAGATCGCTCCCCACACCATGATGCCGGGTGTTGGCCCTGTGTGCCTCGGTCGTATGCAGTCCTGATTGTGGCGCTCACCTGCACGGCGCCAAACACGCATACGACCATCATTGGCACCAAGGCAGAAGCGACTCTCATCGCTGAAGACGACACGTCTCCATTCGTCCCTCCATTCACGCCTGTCGCGACACCACTGAAGGCGGGCTGCACGATGTTGGGGCGTGAGCGGAAGACGGCCTAACGGTGTGCGGGACCGTAGCCCAGCTTCATGGAGACTGTTGCGAATGGTCCTCGCCGATACCCCAGGTGCAACAGTGTCCCTAATTTGCTGGGAAGTGGCGGTGCGGTCCCCTACGGCACTGCGTAGGATCCTACGGTCTTGGCGTGCATCCGTGCGTCGCTGCGGTCCGGTCCCAGGTCGACGGGCACGTGCACCTTCCGCCGACCACTGGCGACAACATCGATGTACTGTGGAGACCTCACGCCCCACGTGTTGAGCAATTCGGCGGTACGTCCACCCGGCCTCCCGCATGCCCACTATACGCCCTCGCTCAAAATCCGTCAACTGCACATACGGTTCACGTCCACGCTGTCGCGGCATGCTACCAGTGTTAAAGACTGCGATGGAGCTTCGTATGCCACGGCAAACTGGCTGACACTGACGGCGGCGGTGCACAAATGCTGCGCAGCTAGCGCCATTCGACGGCCAACACCGCGGTTCCTGGTGTGTCCGCTGTGCCGTGCGTGTGATCATTGCTTGTACAGCCCTCTCGCAGTGTCCGGAGCAAGTATGGTGGGTCTGGCACACCGGTGTCAATGTGTTCTTTTTTCCATTTCCAGGAGTGTATATTGCCATCTGCTAAGGCAGAGATTTGCACGAATTTGTAGTGTAAACAAAAGTCACATATCTAACATTAATCTAGGAACTTGCACGCTAGGCCTAGATTATAAAATGTGTATAATAATGCGAGAGGCAAAGTTTTGTAAAGTCGAGCCTGGCTCTGGAGGGCAAGTACGCAATGAATGGGCAGACATGACATGAGGACTTACCTCAGATGAGACGGAAATACAATTGTATAGTCAAAAAATCTTAAGGCAAGTACGACTCTCAGTGGAAAATGAAAAGAGATAATTAGTGCGAGAGACTGGTAAAATCCAGCAAGAGCCAAAATCCAGCTCAGACTGAATGAAATACATTAGTGTTTGTGAACTAATCGAAACAGTTACTTTAAGCACTATGAAAAACTGTGAAGGGGAAACTGTGATACGGACAGTGAAGTGCTAGTATTGAACGTTCAACAGCGGTAAGGACGCCAAACGCCAATATTATGCACGAAAAACTGTGAATTTGCTTATACATGTGAACTGTTAACGTGAAGTGAACCCACAGTAAATATTTTTGGGACAGGCTGTAATTTCAGTGAGTACAACAATGCGAGATTGGAATTCGATGCGTGGACTGTTGCAAGACAGCGACCGCAGAAACGGCAAATGTTTGTGCTAAGCTCGTATTGGGACACTCACCAGTGCCTGCGAGTGCGGCGAAAACATAAATAATTTTGTCAAGACAAAAACTGACGTGTAATGGAAAGAGTGGCGCATCAAAACTTCATTCACGGGAGAAGATCCATGTCATGTATTCTGCAAGACAGTGCTAGCTTGACACACGGAATCTGGCGAAAACTTAACAGCAACTGCCGCACTAATAAATGCTTCTTTCCCACTAGCGTAACCATCTGCAGCGGGAAACAAATATTACGTTGGTTGTGTGTATGTTTCATGTACTACGTCGGAGATGCGTAGCAGAGCTGACTCCTGCCAACAAGCGCGGGGGGCGAAAATCATCCCACTCCGCCACGCCCGGGCGAGACAGAAGCGCATCGCCAACCGGGCAGCCGATCAGCTGATTCTGACGTTCCGCGACGGCGAGACACACGCTGGCGTCGAGCGGGCGTTGACCTCTCCGCAGCCGCCGCGAACGCCGAGCACCGAACACACCAACCGACGCCGTCGCGAGCCAAACGTCGCGGCGTAGATCATCAACGACACCGCAATCAATTGTTATAATGATCTCATTTTTTGCATAGTGCAACAAAAATATTTGTATGCACATCCTGTACTCCAATGACATACCAGAAACAATTAAGTGAAAGTGACCAAAGCAGTTAATCTGTCGCTCCGTCGAGGTTTTCCCCAGGCTTCCCTACGGCCGCGCCAAGTGGGGAGCGAACAGTTGACACCCCTGGGACTTCAAATATTCCGGACTAACTCGTGGTTGTATACCTTGAACTTCATCTGTATTACACTTTGTGTGCAGCGCACCTCAGTAATTACAACATACGATGTGACATATGTAAACTGTGAAAGAAAAATCTGCGTGTGGACACTGTGGACATGAAAGTGGAAATATTTATGTCAAAAAACACGAACATTTTTTATGACATAAACATTTCGGGGGGCAATATAGCGTCCCCAGTGCCAAATTTTTATCATGTAGCCGTAAAATAATAATTTCTCTGTGTAGGTTTAGATTGCAAAGAAATAATTTATGACAGAATGATCTAAAGAGGTGACAAGATACAGTCTTTTGTTAATTTTTTAGTCGTCACTCACTTCTTCTTTTGTCTTGAATGTGTCTAGAGGGACATCTTGCGTGTGCTGACAAATGTAAGCATATTTGTATGAGTTAAGCATGTAATATACCGATTTAATATTATTGTGCACTTTTAATTTGTAAGAGGTGATCCCGATTTCATGTCCGCCTTCCTTGAATTAACCTGCATTCAAGTAAATTACAGCTCAACAATCGCAGCGGCCGATGCAGCCAACGACGCCATTACGTGGCGAATTTAACTTATGAAAAATTAGCGGAAGCGGAAAACTCGCCCGCTATTAGCATAATATTAATTTTTCTCCACAGCCGCACGAAGCTGCAGAAATACTTAGCTTTAAGATTCTTATTTTCAGTACCATAGCCGAGACCCAGAGCCAGGACTCTGACTACAATACAATGGTTAACGGAGGTAAGAAAAATACTCTCGCGCGTGTGTGGGCCGCAATTTTAATTAATAACTAAAGATTTCTTGCTTTAAAGTGAACTGACTAGCCGAGGAAATTAATATGAAATGTTTATTATATTGTTCAACTTAAGTATCATTTTTATTAAGGCCCACCACGTAAGTCGGCAACAATCAAAAAATAATAATAACAATAATAATATATATATTAAATTACGACGGCCGACGGACGCGAGAACGAACATTACCTGAATACGTACGACATTACTCTGGATACTGCCATTACATTCCAGATAACATTAAACTCATAACATTAGTTAAAGTCCAGAGAATTAGCTAAATTATATATTTGAGGCATTGAATGATAACTGCAGGTAAATTTCAGCACGCACACAAGCATTTGAATAACCGTTTTTCCTGTGCACCGTTCATGAACTGATTGTTTATTTCAATGGACACGTCTAAATTTCTTTCCCATTCATTTCGTGATCCAGCCTGCCCTCCGTAACGGGACGTCAAAGCCGATTCCTCCTTCTTCTCTGTGTGAAATGTACAGTAGTATTTTTTCTCATCTTTCATTCGTTTTTCATCATCTTAGGTCCAAATTACATAACGCGTAATTTCGTGCAATATCCGTCTGCAAATGTAGCTTTTTGATTTTCTTAAAGTGGGAAATATCATGAGAATTTCAACCACGTTCAAGTCATCCACTAGTTAATAGTTGTCACTGTGACTGCAAACTCCTTAAGGAACTTGGTATCAACTTCGGAAGTATTTCCTTTATTTACAACCGTGAAAAAGTATATTTTGAAGCTTTGGAATTGCAGTTTATCTATCTGTACGAAATACGTAACGCGAATACTACTAAGAGCTGTACATGCATTAGTGTTTCACACATCACGTTGGTGGTTCATTTACTCCATGTACTGGGATGTTGTTTTCAATACGAGTATTTTCTTTTTGCTTCTCATATTTGAACGGGGCAATATATGTGTTTGTTATAATATTATCAGTGCATTTGTAGCTAATCAAAACTGAAATTTCCTTACAATCCTTCCTTTTCTCATTCTCAGAGTTGTCAGACTGAGGATAATATATCAATATCTTTATTAGAATCTCGTTGAAATTCTCCTTGATACAAGGAAATATATACATTCTTGTATTGTCGCCTGGCAACAGACGCTTCGTGCTCTGGAGACAACGTAAGCGGGGCTGTCAGCTCAGGCGGACGAATCTCAAACTACCAGGTAAGCCCAAGTGAGACAATAGCAATAGCTGTAATTCAAATATGGTAAACGTGAAACTGGAGTTTTAGCATTCTTCTGATGTGCATTTAATTGTTTCAACTTCACGTTAACTATCGTGTCTCCTCCAGCATTTGCATTAGAGGATAGAGTTCTTAGTTATTATTTGTTATCGTATTACGATATGGATCGCACAATATATACTGGATTTTCGCAGAAGTATGAGAGTAACTGCCATCAGAAGAAACCACAATCAAAATTTTTGAAGTTTTGGTAAGATTAAGCTACGACAAATATTAGGCAATGCGTTACTTAAAAAAATTTTCTTATGGATCTGTCCCAGGGATAGATTATTCGTATAATGTTTCGAAACGATGTATTTTTAATCATTACAAATCGGCTGTCCTACAGAAACAGTAAAATTGAAGCTAATAACTCTTGACAGAGTGTGGTGTGTTTGTCGTCTTGTTATTTTGCTACTCTTAGGCCAACTTCCCCTCAGAACCAAAGTTTCAAAGTTCTTCCACGAAGTGTGATTTAAGGCTGTAATTGCTTTGGGGTTAAGCTGAAGTCAGAAATTATAGCCTGACCTGTTGTAATCACAAAACTTCAGAAAATATCTCACTTGAAGTTAATTATTTAGAGAAAATCAAATTGCCGTTTAACTGAACAACATTAACAATATTAACATTAAATTATAACTGGACACATCTTTGACACTAAATTTCGCAACATTTATTTACAAAACGTTCAAAAAAATGGTTCAAATGGCTCTCAGCACTATGGGACTTAACATCTATGGTCATCAGTCCCCTAGAACTTAGAACTACTTAAACCTAACTAACCTAAGGACATCACACAACACCCAGTCATCACGAGGCAGAGAAAATCCCTGACCCCGCCGGGAATCGAACCCGGGAATTACAAAACGGAAATTGAAATTGTTTTCTTTAAGTATTGGGGTTTAAATGATCTGAAGCACTACATTTCCTATTTAAAAGCCATTATAATTCGGGAGAAACTGATACGCAGTTGCATGGGCATTTATGAAGCACTTTAACAGGAATATTTTGATTGCTAATGCGTGTAATGTTTTAATTTGATAATTTCTGCTCGGAGCTGCAACATCACTATATATATTCCACCCGTGAATGTGTTATTTAAAACCTCTCGCCCCTACCAATAGGATAAATTACTCACTGTATTTTATACTTTAATAACGTGTTTATCTATGTTTTTTTTCTACTTTAGGAAAGAACATGATGGTGTAAGAAGCAGTAGCTTCCTTTCCGTATCTCAGTCTAAGTAATCATTTGTTATTGCAAAACTATTCCTCGGTGTACGATTAGAATGACTGAAACATTTCATAATTTGTGCACTAATCGTTCATGAAAGCGGAACAAAGAGGTGCGTCCTTTCATTAAATCTTTCAAGAAAACGTCGCGAAATTTGTAGCTTCCGAAGTTCAGTCTTAATCATTCGCGAACAAAGAAGAGTGGATTATTACGTTCGAAGCATCAGTTGAAGCTTTACATTAACGTGACGATACTCATCAGTTTATTGCAGATATACCGTAAGTACATTGGTGTTGTGAAAGATCTTGCGATAGGATTCTGCGGCAGTAGTCGTTGAAGGCTACACCGACTATGCGTCTGGCGGCGAAACACGTTTCATTCTGCGTGTATATGACCATTTGCTTTCTTTTACACCTGTTATGCAGAAGTGACTGTCTCGTCAGAAGTTTGTTTACGGTAATCGTATAGCGTGGAGGGTCTGTTTCAACTGTTGTTCTAGGTGCACATCTGCCCAAAACATGGCCAACATTTCTTTTAAACTTGATTCACAATTTCTCTGTATTCCTCTACCCGCAGAAAAAATTTTGATTTCGTCTTTGAGATTGCCTCTGTATCATACTAAACGTGTAAATCTTCCTACTGGTTATACCTACTATTTGTAGTCTGATAATGATTATTGCTACAACTGAGTCATGGTCACAAAAGTAGGAATACAGTGTATGTTTCACCCAGATAACGATCTTATCCCATCCAGTATCATATTACACATCCGATTTTGTATTACATACAGCCGGCCGGAGTAGCCGAGCGGTTCTAGGCGCTACAATCTGGAACCGCGCGACAGCTACGGTCGCAGGTTCGAATCCTGCGTCGAGCATGGATGTGGGTGATGTCCTTAGGTTAGTTAGGTTTAAGTAGTTCTTAGTTCTGAGGGACTGATGACCTCAGAAGTTAAGTTCCATAGTGCTCAGAGCCATTTGATTACATACACATTTGAGCTCCTTGCTTATCGCACTGCCTCTCCCCTGGGGAACCACCGGTAATTGATCATTGCCACCCAGGGAATCACCCAAGAAGTTGTGTCACGAGTCATAAATGTAGCAACTCCATCCGCCACCTTCTGAACCTATGAGGATTATGCATCCTCCCTCCATACCTCCATATTTTATAACTGAGACACTTCTCTGTGAATGGTTTCTCAGGAGTAGGAGAGCGTAGGAATTACATTAAGTAACATCGTTTGAGTTTTATTTGTTAATATCAACATTACGTGACACCAGCAGAGACCGCACCCAGGAAGATATGTAAATACCCACATTATTAGATATTTTTTCATATTTTTCGTAGTTTTCCCAATTTTACGTATTAATCACAATTTTCCTATTTTAAAACTGGAGACACTCTGGAGTTCTGTAGCACACGGAGAGGTTGTATCCATTTGTTTATAACAAATTACATCACTCTGGGTCTACTTGTTAATAACAATATTGCATGATAGGAGTAGAGACCTCACCCAGGCAGATCTGTAAGTAGTCTCAGTTTTACGTATTCTTACGTATTTGCCTCCATTTTATGAATTTCACCGGTTTTTCCACAATTTTACGTATTTTATGCAGTAAAGTAAGACTATTTTCGACGTCCCATCGACATTACGATTGTAAGTAGGCTGTTTAGGTTTTTTTATTGGTAACGCCACCTCTGTATGAAAATCACTGGCTGTGTTGTGTGCAGTCTGTGGCTGCTTTGCATTGTTGTAATACTCGCCATTGTAGTGTTGGGCAGCGGCAGCTGGATGTGAACAGCGCGTAGCGTTGCGCAGTTGGAGGTGAGCCGCCAGTAGTGGTGGATGTGGGGAGAGAGATGGCGGAGTTTTGAAATTTGTCATGAACTGCTATATTTATATATGATGATATCAAGGTAAATACATTGTTTGTTCTCTATTAATATCTTTCATTTGCTAACTATCCCTATCAGTAGTTAGTGCCTTCCATAGTTTGAATCTTTTATTTAGCTGGCAGTAGTGGCGCTCGCTGTATTGCAGTAGCTTGAGCAGCGAAGATTTTTGTGAGGTAAGTGATTTGTGAAAGGTATAGTTTAATGTTAGTCAGGGCCATTCTTTTGTAGGGAATTTTGAAAGTCAGATTGCGTTGCGCTAACAAAATATTGTGTGTCAGTTTAAGCACAGTCTTGTATAATTGTTAAAAAGGGGACGTTTCACGATGTTGTCAAATTTGGTTCCGATTTACGAGTCGTTGCTAAGCCATCACTGTGTTACTCACAGCTTTATAAATGAAGACGCTGGTAGAAATCGTGGCGCCATTCAGAATTCCATAATCCAACGATATTTTATAAGAAATACCACACTACATTACTAGATTATGTGACGTAATGTTAAAATTCTGATGTCATCATCCAAAGATACTGTATTTGTTATCTGCAACGACACCGGCGTGAATCATGTCGCTTGCTGGAGGGTCGACCACCCCTCTCAGACTCCGGAGTGTGAGTGTGCAGCCGCGAACACCAATCATGACGGATACAGTGCCCAGCAACTGCCGAAAAAGTTGCGGTTGGTGCCGAATGTTGATTAACGAGATATCTGCGGCTCGCGGCAATAACTGCAAAAAGATCCACAGATGTAGGTGGGAATATCAAAGACTGGAACACACTAACATTACGAGGAACTCCTCCCCTCTATTCGCCGGATAATTGCTGTACGATATAGAAGTCCTCGCACGATCGTTGCCAACAGGTAGCGAGCGGGAGACACCCACATGTTTGTCTAATACTACGCCAGACCGTTTCCCCAGGTGTGGCAGGGAAATTTGAACAACGTGTGAGTAATCAGCTCCGACCTGATACCTGTCACAAATGATGCTCAGTCATCCAGGGAAAGAGCGTCCCGCCACACCAAAACCTGTCGTAACTTTTAGACGCCTTTGCTGATAAACACTGCTAACAGTTTAAACGCCAAGCACTCCCCTCCCCACCCATCAATAATTTATCTGTGGAACATCTAGACAAAAGTCGTAACTTACAGACACCTACATGATCACCAGGTGAAATCTGTGGTCGCTTTTGCGGATAAAAGTTGGTAACAGTTTAAGCGCCAAGCATATCCTTCCCCACCGCCCTTTCTCTCTAGATCAATCAAAGAGATACTCCCACTTTTCCCTATTCAAATGGCTCTGAGCACTATGGGACTTAACTTCTGAGGTCATCAGTCCCCTAGAACTTAGAACTACTTAAACCTAACTAACCTAAGGACATCACACACGTCCATGCCCGAAGCAGGATTCGAAGCTGCGGTCGCAGGTTCGAATCCTGCCTCGGGCATGGATGTATATGATGTCCTTAGGTTAGTTAGGTTTAAGTAGTTCTAAGTTTATGGGACTGATGATCTCAGCTGTTAAGTCCAATAGTGCTTGGAGCCATTTCATTTTCACTCTTCCCTACCACCGCCATAGTTTTGAAGCTAATGTGGATGGCACCTGTTTCACTCAGGTAGCCTCCCGTTTGCAATGAAGACTCGTAATGACATAAGCCTTGTATATTAACCATGGGATAATTCGAATATGGTACATAATTTCGACTGATCCTTAGAATTCAAGCCACACGCTGGAAGCTAACCTAATGCTGCATTTGCTATTAAACACTTATCTGTGGATTAATAATGAGTATCCCTCAAACGTGAGCTGGACTGACGCAACAGGCATATCCACCCAGAACACGTGAACCGAACTAGGTATACCAGGGAAAACATTAATTGGGGAACAGATCTGGCAGACAAGTAACTGGCCAGTATTAGTATACGACGTGCCTATAAGACCCGTAATTAAGTGTCGAAATAATCATATACGATTCTGCCACACGTAAACATGACTGAGAAATGGTCTCAGTGCTGCGCAGAGGTCACTATATTATAAAATGGTACCTTATAGACAGAGCACCGTATTCCGATAAGTGTATTTTCGAAGGACCAGTTACCAATGCGATTCAAAAGCGCGAACAAAACAGGCACATACCTGACAACAGTGCAGTCAGCAGCGTATTTATGACGAGATGCTGCTCGTAATCGGTCAGAATTAGGGAATATAGGGGAATCACCGATCTGTGTATGCCTAGGAGTAACGATCCAGAGCAGTTTTCCATCAGCTTATGTCTTATAAGTAGTACCGCCTCGGTCCCAAAGCGCAAACAATAACAGAGTCGCCCACGTGCCACCGTTGTTAGAGGAAGCCGGCAATTGATAACGCTGACAGTGTGTGCCACATGGCAAAGACCCCTAACAGCCAGTGGGATACAAAGGTACTAATATTAATTTTTATTACACGTCTGTGAGCTGCTGCGTACAGTTTTATTGACAAGAAAAGATCATTACTCAGTAGCAAAAAATCTTCATATTTACATTCGTTACAATAAAATTAGGAGATGTAAAACGTTATGATTCTACCACGAATTCACCTTTCACATGTCATTGGAACTGCGACAACAGAATGTTGTGGATGACAAATCACTAATCAGATAATTTCTGAGCCTAACACTTTCGAGAGTAACGGTTGCATGAGTTTCTTAGAAGTAGATACCTTAGGGGTTGCGAAGCAACTCAAATCGCTTGATACGGGCAAGTATTAAGGTCCGGGTTGTATACCGATTAGGTTCCTTTCAGATTACGCTGATACAATAGCTCCCTACTTACAAGGGAACCTCCCCATCGCACCCCCCTCAGATGTAGTTATAAGTTGGCACAGTGGATAGGCCTTGAGAAACTGAACATAGATCAATCAAGAAAACAGGAAGAAGTTGTGTGGCACTATGAAAAAACTAAGCAAAAATATACAAACTGAGTAGTCCATGCGCAAGATAAGCAACTTCAGGGAAAATGTGAGAACAGGAGCGTCGTGGTCCCGTGGTTAGCGTGGGCAGCTGCGGAACCAAAGGTCCTCGGTTCAAGTATTCCCTTGAGTGAAAAATTTACTTCTTTTTTTTCTCAAAGTTATGATCTGTCCGTTCGTTCATTGACGTCTCTGTTCACTGTAATAAGTTTAGTGTCTGTGTTTTGCGACCGCAACGCAAAACCGTGCGATTAGTAGACGAAAGGACGTGCCTCTCCAATGGGAACCGATAACATTAGATCGCAAGGTCATAGGTCAACCGATTGCTCCACAGGAAAACACTTCTGATATATTCTATACGACACTGTTGACGGCATGTGCGTCACATAATTGTCTGAAAATAAAAAATTAAAATATTCACGCAAAGGAAGTCTTGAACCAAGGACATTTCGTTCCGCTGTTGTTCACGCTAACCACGAGACCACAGCGCCACTGCCCCGAGGTTGTCCTTGATGTTGCATATCTTGAACATGGACTACTCAGTTTGTATATTTAGCCTTTTTTTATAGTTCCACACAACTTCTTCCTGTTTTTTCGATTGATTTGTGTTCAGTTTTTCAAGGCCTATCCACTGTGCCAACTTATAACTAAATCTGAGGGGGGTGCGATGGGGGGGTTCCCTTGTTAGCAATCATGTACAACCGCTCGCTCACCGATAGATCTGTACCTACAGATTGGAAAATTGCGCAGGTCGCACCAGTGTTTAAGAAGGGTAGTAGGAGTAATCCATCGAACTACAGACCTATATCATTGACGTCGGTTTGCAGTAGGGTTTTGGAGCATATATTGTATTCAAACATTATGAATTAGCTCGAAGGGAACGATCTATTGATACGTAATCAGCATGGTTTCATAAAACATCGTTCTTGTGCAACACAGCTAGCTCTTTATTCGCACGAAGTAATGGCCGCTATCGACAGGGGATCTCAAGTTGATTCCGTATTTCTAGATTTCCGAAAAGCTTTTGACACCGTTCCTCACAAGCGACTTCTCATCAAGCTGCGGGCCTGTGGGGTATCGTCTCAGTTGTGTGACTGGATTCGTGATTTCCTGTCAGGAAGGTCGCAGTTCGTAGTAATAGACGGCAAATCACCGATTATAATTGAAGTGATATTAGGTGTTGCCCAGGGAAGCGTCCTGGAACCTCTGCTGTTCCTGATCTATATAAATGACCTGGGTGACAATCTGAGCAGTTCTCTTAGATTGTTCGCAGATGATGCTGTAATTTACCGTCTAGTAAGGTCATCCGAAGACTAGTATCAATTGCAAAGCGATTTAGAAAAGATTGCTGTATGGTGTGGTAGGTGGCAGTTGACGCTAAGTAACGAAAAGTGTAAGGTGATCCACATGAGTTCCAAAAGAAATCCGTTGGAATTCGATTACTCGATAAATAGTACAATTCTCAACGCTGTCAATTCAACTAAGTACCTGTGAGTTAAAATTACGAACAACTTCAGTTGGAAAGACCACATAGTTAACGTTGTAGGGAAGGCGGGCCAAAGGTTGCGTTTCATTGGCAGGACACTTAGAAGAAGCAACAAAAAATGGTTCAAATGGCTCTGAGCACTATGGGACTTAACATCTATGGTCATCAGTCCCCTAGAAATTATAACTACTTAAACCTAACTAACCTAAGGACATCACACAACACCCAGCCATCACGAGGCAGAGAAAATCCCTGACCCCGCCGGGAATCGAACCCGGGAACCCGGGCGTGAAAAGCGAGAACGCTACCGCACGACCACGAGATGCGGAAAATGCGGCAAGTCCACTAAAGAGACAGCTTACACTACACTCGTTTGTTCTCTGTTAGAATATTGCTGCGCGGTGTGGGATTCTTACCAGGTGGGATTGACGGAGGACATCAAAAGGATGCAAAAAAGGGCAGCTCATTTTGTGTTATCACGTAATAGGGGAGAGAGTGTGGCAGATATGATACGCGAGTTGGGATGGAAGTCATTAACGCGAAGACGTTTTTCGTCACGGCGAGATCTATTTACGAAATTTCAGTCACCAACTTCCTCTTCCGAATGCGAAAATATTTTGTTGAGCCCAACCCACATAGGTAGGAATGATTATCAAAATAAAATAAGAGAATTCAGAGCTCGAACAGAAAGGTTTAGGTGTTCGTTTTTCCCGCGCGCTGTTCGGGAGTGGAATGGTAGAAAGATGCTATCATTGTGGTTCGATGAACTCTCTGCCAAGCACTTAAATGTGAATTTCAGAGCAATCATGTAGATGTAGATGTAGATGCAGAGTCTGTCTGCACAGCAATATTTTATGAAGTCGATTGTTCTAGGAGAAGAAGTTCTGAAGCACATATCCGGCAACTTGAGTCATGTTTACCTTCGTGATGGGACGCATTGAAAAATGGCAGTCTGGCAGAGCACATAGTGTCACGTTATGCCTGGTGTATCACACGACAGACTCACACAATGTTTCCTACAAAGAAGAAAGAAAAGAGCTATGATCAACCAATTGTAAGTAGCCTGTTTATTTGTATGTATGTTGGCAGTGCTACGCAGCACTGTAGACTGCATTAATATCTCTTGACAGCACTGTGCGCCCTTTGCTAAGAGACTCTGTGGCTGGTCGGACTCGTAGTTACAAGTCAATAGTTAGCAGTGATGGAGGTTATAGGCAGTGTTAGGGCGAGCGGACGGTCTGAACGTGAGTCCGTCATGGAGATTTAATATTGGTTGGACATAGATTGTAAAATTTGGGTAATGGAATTATTGGCTATTATATAATTTCTGGAACTGGATATCACGGACGATTATATAACTATTGGAACTATATGACACATGATTAAGGTAAAATCCGTTAAATACGTTGTTTTCTCTGTAACAAAATCTTTCCTTTGCTAACCACATGCCTATTAGTAGTTAGAGGCTACAGTAGTTGGAATCTTTTTGTTTAACTGGCTGTATACTTGCTGTAGTTCGTGTCATGAAGATTTTCTTTGAGGTAAGTGATTTATGAAATGTTGTTGTTAGGATTTCTTCTAATTCAGGGCCATCGTTTTGTGTTAATTAATACTCAGATTGCGTTATCCTTGTATATTGTACGTCATTAATGAATAGAGTAACTCTGAACTGTATTTGCCAGGGAAAATTCTGTAGATCATTGTTAAAATGAAAAGACGAGCAAAGTGACAGTACGTTCAGTTTCACAATGTGTTTTATGAGGTTGCTGTTCAACATCGTATCAATGGGAATTTTGTCGATGTAAAACAATTTTATAAACATATATAGGGATTTACTGCATTTTTTTAAATAGAGTATCGGGGTATTACATCCTGCCGTTACCGAATAACCAGTTAAAACTACATTCTTCGACAACACGTATACATCCAGCTACAAATATAAGATGGATTAGAATTTTAGGATCCATAACCAGAAAGGTGGCCATGATCAACTTCATCTGAGCTAGCATCAATCACTCCCAGTACATAAATTTCGGATAGACGTCGGTAATTTTTATCGGTCTGTTTGATAAACAATGTCTCCAATATGTATCAGGAAGGAATAATTTATTCTGTATTTGAACCAACTAGACCCCCTTAGGGCAGGTACCTAGTTGTTTTTTGCATTCTTAGATTTACTCTCACTAGAATTTTCGACACTAATTTGCTTACGCCGAATAGGCAATCATCTGGATGCGCAACATAAAATACCACCAAGATATAGACCGAAATACTACTTCCCGAATCCCGTTTGGTATTTTGAGTTATGTTTTATCAGTCCAGTTTGGTGGGGATGGATGTGCCTCCACCCAGTCATATCTACATTAATTCTCCGTACGGCGGTGGGTCGACCCCACGTCAGTCTATCTATCTTGGTAATTTTGTATACAGGGTGCCCCAGCTATCTTGTCCAGCCAAAATATCTCTGGAACAATAACAGCTATTGGAAAACGACGTTCACCGGTATCAATGTAGGGCTGGGGCCCATGAATGTACGTATTTGGAAACATTCTAAAACGAAAGCATATGTGTTTTTTAACACAAACTTATGTTTTTTTAAATTGGCCTCCTATATTTTTTCTTCAGCAATCCATAGCATGACATAGCACATACACAATGGCGTTCATTGCTTCGCAATATTCCCATTACATCCCGAGATATTGAGACGCGAAGTTGACGCTTGAAACACCCGACATCTCGGGATATAATGGGAATATTGCGAAGCAATCAATGCCATTGTGTATGTGCTATGTCATGCTATGGATTGCTGAAGAAAAAATATAGGAGGTCCATATAAAAAACATAAGTTTGTGTTAAAAAACACATATGATTTCGTTTTAGAATGTTTCCAAATATGTACATTCATGGGCCCCAGCCCTACATTGATACCGGTGAAAGTCGTTTTCCAATAGCTGTTATTGTTCCAGAGATACGAGTATTTTGGGTGGACAAGATAGCTGGGACACCCTGTATTTGTCACTTCACTATTATTGTGTAACTCAACGCCTGGAATGCATGCTTCCACGTTAAATAATTAAAACTATAGGGACACAGTTCTGTAACCGATTATTTGACCTCATAATCAGTAATATGTGTGGTTTTTTTACACGTCAACCTTAAGCCAACTTTCTGGAATGTTGTATTGTGTATCTCACATCGACTTGTTTTAGTATTTGCCATCTCTCTCTCAAGAATCAACTACTGTACGTGCATGTTAAACACAGGATGGCAATTACTCATGGCGATGACAGAAAACACCTGACAAAAAATGGAAGCACTTTCTGTCATGTAAGGTCGCTACTCTTTCAACTACGTAACACACGCTTGCTCGACATCTATACGGCCGCCAGTTAGGCCTCTCCTTTGCATTTTAAGAATTACTGTCACTGGATTCCCCCATATTCTTAACAATCTTGTAAAAATCTCTGTGAAAGGCGACACTTCCAGCGTCGGTGAAGGAAGGGAATGGTGTCCCTGCTCGAAGTTAACACCCGAGACAGCGTACCAGTGTGTTTACAGCGGAATAACGTCAACACACTACTTCCAACAACAATCCATAGCTCTTTGTGTGTGTTTTAGTATTGGTTTTGACACTTAATTTCGCCAATGGAATAAATACACCATTTCTGGATTGGGGCTCTGTATGAAAGTTTGATGGCATAAAAAACAGCAATACAGCCACATCTGGTAGAGTAAGCAATAAGAGCATATTTATACTTCTGTACTTAACTATCTAAAAAATGAATATATATCGAAAAATTTAGGAATCGTCAAAAAACTCGGTAAGAAGTATGATCTTGCCACTCAAGAAATCTGCTTTTATCTTAGAGTATGGTCGAAATGTGACATAAACGCTGTATCAAAGCGTCTGGTGCACCTCTTGGATGTTTTCCTAGAAAGCTATGGGGATGAGTGATCTATTAGAATCACTGCTCAATTGACTGAGGTCTTCTGTGCTAAAGGTTGAGAGAGAGAGAGAGCCTGTTGTAGATTCCTCGGAAAAAAATAGTATCGAATCTGCCATTACTTATACACAATAAGTGATGCACATGACATCGCGGATGTACTTAGAAAAATAGAAATCATACACATGTGATAATCGGTCGAGAGTTAGCTGTAACGAATAGACATAGGGGCAGTAATCACGCCACATATACCGATTACATAACACTGGAGCACGACTTCTGCATGGAAGCGGACTGCCAGGGAAACGACGGTCTGTTTGTGGACAACGGTGAGATAGTTCGAATAGCCTGTTTAAAGTGGATGACGTCTTATGAGTTGAGATATATATTAAATGTATATGTCAAATCGCAAGCTCAGTCGTGAACAAAGTTACCGGTACCCACCGTATAGATTTTATAAAATGTCAAGACAAGTAACCATGAGGAGTTTTTATGTGGTCCTTGCCTAAATACCATTGTGTTACGAGGTTGGAGGCTACAATATGAAACGATAGAATGGACCGTGCGTTTGACACAGTGCAAGAATGTTTTAGTGCTTTTGAACTACACCAAACGGTATTTACAATGTGCTCCACTGTAGTATGTGCCAGTCACATCCATGTGGTGTCAGCTAACAGATAACCTTCAGAAGGGCAACAGTCAGTCTAAAGGAGGCAGTAAGATTACTGGGATTACACATACATTGTTCAGATTTCTCTATCACGCCTGGGGAGATGGTCTGGCATAGTGTTGGACACAAATGTGGATCTCTCCCGTTCGCGACCTGGCGGCCACATATAGGTACCAGTCTCTGATATTTACGCCTCCGTCTTGGGAGGTCTGCCGGCATTGCCACGAGCGGGAGGTCTCTCGATCATCTATGCTAGGCACTAACCGTAACTTTCTCGGTAATTGCTGGACAGTGTGTCCACGATCATCGGCGTTCGCGGCTACACATCCATACCTCGATGTCTGAGAGGGGTGGTCGATCCTCCAGCAGGCGACATAATTTTCAATGGCGTCGTTTCAGACACTGGACGCATCTCTCTAGAGGTGTGCTGCAAGTACGGTATCTTTGATTGTAGGGTGCAGAATTTAACTACTATGTCACATAATATAGTGCTGTAGTGTGGTATTTCCAACACAATATCATTGGCTTGTAAATTCTCCGTGTCGTCACGATTTCTACCAAAATGTTCGTTTCAAACTGTATGACGTCACATGTTAGTAACTGAGTGGCGGCTTAGCAATGAAACTCCAATAGGAACCAAAGTTGACAGCACTGTGATGTTCAAGGGACTTAGAGAACAGTCTTACATTATTGGAAATAGTACATACAGCTACGGAAAAACAAGTAAAAAATATAAACCTCAAGGATATATAAAAATACGTAAGATTGGGAGTCTTACATATTTGCCTCGGTGAGGTCCCTGCGGCGCCACGTTTGTTATGAACAAGTAGACGTACTTCTCTCCTTCGGAAGTCTGCATACTGAAGGTCGAGCAGATGATACTCCTCTCTATCCACACAACTAAATCATGAGAAGCAACTACAGCGTATTTCGCAAATTTATACCGACCCTACGCAGCGTGCCTTGTGAATCGCTTGCGACGCAGTATGCAGGCTTGCCTGGGAAGGTTTTATTTTTCAGAAAATGCGTTAGCATTACATGGAATGCAGATGTAAGTTACTAATAACACTGATGCAAGAACCGCATACGGGCAGAACCTACTTAGATATTTGCACACCACTGGCACAGGGGAAATTGCTGCTTTGTCGTCCTGTACGGCTGCTGTGTTCTTCATGGAAAGGCTGGTTCCCCCACCACGAGCGCTACTCGCATTTTATTTGACGGACTGTACCTCCCAAGCGTTTCCTACCCATTTCTCTTATGTAAACAGACAAAATAACTTCACTGAGAACGTGTTTACACTGAAGTGACAAAAGTCATGGGATAGTGATTTGCATATTTACAGACGGCGACGGTATTGCGTACACAAGGTGTAAAAGAGCAGTGCATTGGCGAAGCTGTCATTTGTAGTCAGGTGATTCATGTAAACAGGTTTCCGACATAATAGTGACCGCAAGATGGGAGTTAACAGACTTTGAACGCGGACTGATATAGTTTTAGATAGACACACGCGACATTCCATTTCGAAAATCGTTAGGGAATCCAGTATTCTGAGGTCCACACTTTCGAGAGTGCACCGACAATACCAAATTTCAGACGCTATCTCTCACCATGTACAACGCAGTGGCCGACGGCCGCCGTATAACGACCGAGAGCAGTGGTGTTTGCTTAGAGTTGGCATGCCTAACAGACAAGTAACACTGCGTGAAATAACCGCAGAAATTGACGTGGGACGTACGACGAACGTATCCGTTAGCAGAGTGCGACGAAATTGGGCGTTAATAGCCTATAACAGCAGACGACCGATTCGAGTACATTTGCTAACAGGCTGCAGCGTATCTCCTGGTTTTTTTTTGTGAGCATATCAGTTGTACTTTCGACAATTGGAAAACCGTGGCCTGGTCAGTTGAGTTCCGATTTCAGTTGGTAAGAGCCGATGGTAGCGTTCGAGCTTGGCTTAGACCCTATCAGGCCATAAATCCTGATCCTCAACATGCCACTGTAAAAATTGATGGTGGATCCATATTGGTGTGGGCTGTCTTAACATGGAGTGAACTGGACCTTTTGGTCCAAATGAACCGATCATTGACCATTTGCAGCCATTCGTGAACTTAAAGCTCCCAAACGGCGACGAAATTTTTATCGATGACAATGCACTATGTCACTGGGCCACAATTTTTCGCAACTGGTTTGAAGAACACACTGGACAATTCGAGGGAATGATTTGGCCACACAGGTAGCCCGACACGAAACCCATCGAAAATTTCTGGGACTTAATCGAGAGGTCAGTTCGTGCACAAAATCCTGTACCGGCAACACTTTTGTAATCATGGACGGCTATAGAGCCAGCATGGCTCAGTGTTTCTGGGGGTAGTTTCAATGACTTATTGAGTCCACGCTACATCGAGCTGTTGCACTACACCGGACAAAAGGAGGTCGGGGACGATATCAAGAAGTATCCCCCGACTTCTGTCAACTCAGTGTATACAGCGGAGTTATTCTGAGCTTATTGAATGACTGTTTATTTGCACTTGTTAAGTGAAATATGTTCTTTTGAGAAACTTCCTGGCAGATTAAAACTGTGTGCCGGACCGAGACTCGAACTCGGGACCTTTGCCTTTCGCGGGCAAGTGCTCTACCAACTGAGCTACCCAAGCACGACCCACGCCAGAAACAATCCCCAGGCTGTGGCTAAGCCATGTCTCCGCAATATCCTTTCTTCCAGGAGTGCTAGTTCTGTAAGGTTCGCAGGAGAGCTTCTGTCAAGTTTGGAAGGTAGGAGACGAGGTACTGGCGGAATTAAAGCTGTGAGGACGGGGCGTGAGTCGTGCTTGGGTAGCTCAGTTGGTAGAGCACTTGCCCACGGAAGGCAAAGGTCCCGAGTTCGAGTCTCGGTCCGGCACACGGTTTTAATCTGCCAGGAAGTTTCATATAGGCGCACACTCCGCTGCAGAGTGAAAATCTCATTCAATGTTCTTTTGTGTTTAATTTGTAAATGTGACATTGGCAGTTATTTTTGAAGTTTTTTTCTAAGGAAAGGAGTTGGATTGGTAACTGTGGCACCTTGTTTTGTCGTGAACAGCGTATTGTAGAGGGTGTAACTGTAGTTCAGTCACTTGGTGAAGAATTAATGAATAACCAAAAAATTTATAACTTCTCTCTCCATTGTGTTGCTGGTTGGCTGCAGAAGACTTTTTCATTCAGGAATTGCTGCCACTTGTAGTATGGACTGCACTGAGTGAGCCACTTACCACACATCCACAGTGTATCTGCCACGTGGATGTGAATATATCTGATGGAATGGGACTGATCATGTTCAGGTCTAGTAAAGTAATCTGCAATAATGCACTGATTGATTTATGTTGAAATATCTGAATCTGTACAACACCTGGGTGGTGTACCTCTGCTGCTGAGGGGTACAATTTAAGCTTCTGGGCCTCTTCAGATTTTAGTAGAGCTGAGATGCTATTGATACTCTTCTTCGTGCCGTGAAAAGTATTCTAGTTAGTGATAGCGGAGATAATGAAATCGAGATTGTGTAACATATATCGACGGCATGTTAGACTTGGAAAAGGCTCTTCGTTTTGGTAGGCTGTTGACAGCAATGAAATACTCATTTAATAAACCGAAATTAACATTTTTGTAGAAAGAGGAGCTCAGAGAAATCATTTTGTTTACTTAGAAAAGGACAGGAAATGTTGGGGAGGTATAATCTATCTGAAAACTGTGAAGGGAGCACCATTTCTCTTTTGCCAGTAGTGTGGAGAGATTTGCGTGGATTCTGCCAATATGCAGTTCTTGCGTTAGTTATATGAATATATAGTGTGGATGCACAAATACGTCAGACCTCCTGTGGGAATCTCAGAGAGCGAACATGGACGAAATGGACAGCGACTGAGGATAGGTGGCGCTCGATGGAAGAGTAGATCGGTCATAAAGAGTGCGTAGATAGTCCGTGCAGTTACTATAACGCTGGCGCAGTGATTAACGCACCTGTCTGGTTAGCAGAATCCCAGTTGGGTACACATTTTCACTCATCGCCGCTGATTCCGTGTAATTTCCCAATGCAGCTTATGGCAGTGATCCCCTCCCTTTCCTTTCTCCTCCTCTCCACCTTCAATTTACATACCTTGCGTTGTAGTATCAGTAATGCATATCTGCATTCCATGTAATGCTGACGTACTTTGTGCCAAATAAAACCTCCCCAAGCATGCTTGCACACTGCGTCGCCAGTGACTTACAAGGCGCACTGCGGGTGGTCGGTATAACTTCTTGAAATATGCTGTAGTCGCCTCTCGTGATGTAGTGTGGTAGTTAGTGGGGAATCACCTGCTCGATCTTCGGTCTGCAGACATCTGAAGGAGGGAAGTGCATGAACACAATCCAGCAACCTACCCTCCCTCGCGCTTCTGTACCACGCATCTCCACCCTGTTACACTCCCGGTACATAGTTTCTCCCTTAATGCTGTTCTACTGCACTTAGATATGCTACAAACATTTAAAATTTATATCTAACCTGGTTCATTTAAAGATAAAGATTAATTTTATACATTTAGACCAATATTTTTAACAATTAGCGATATTACCATCCCCGGCAACCTGGATACTATTAGTCCTAGATAAAAAATGACAGGACCTGTTTTGTAGGAAATGTAGTTTTGTTTCAACTGGAAAACATTTTCGCTACGTGCCACGATTTTCGAGTTATTCGAGAAAAACTCCCTTCATCCGATCGTTCACACGCCACTGGTCAGGATTTTCAATACGGTCCTCATGACACTGCCTACTATAATTGTACAAAAATTTGAGACTACACAATTTTGGCTATAGTTTTCCTTAACTGACTTGACTGTTTGCGGAATGAGGTCCCTGGCTGGGTTCAAATGGCTCTGAGCACTATGCGACTTAACTTCTGAGGTCATCAGTCGCCTAGAACTTAGAACTAATTAAACCTAACTAACCTAAGGACATCACACACATCCATGCCCGAGGCAGGATTCGAACCTGCGACCGTAGCGGTCGCTCGGTTCCAGACTGTAACGCCACTCCGGCCGGCTGAAGTCCCTGGTATAGGTACTAAGAGTGTAAGGAGACCCTCTTATTGCTTGCTGCCATTTCCCTGACGGTAGCATTATTAACGTTCGCCTGTAGTTCTGACTATTAACGGACCCCGTGCGCCCTGTCCACACCACGTACCTGATACTCCCGCGGCGGTCGTGTTATTTCTGCTCCACGCTGCTGCTGGCTTGCCTGAAATTATGTATCTAAATATGCAAGTGGCTTTAGGGGAGCCACTTAACATTAAACGCAACAATGTCTTACGTCTGGTTTGAACAACTATATTCTGAGACGATAATAAAATAGCAGGTTGCACTGTTTGCACTCCAAGTCGTAAGTATTGATGCCAATTAACATTCTTAATGTTTATCTGTCCATAATTATCATTCCCTTATTACTGCACAATATTCATGACGACGACAATGTCTGTCACTATTGTACTTTACGCCATCATCTTTGGATATGAAAGTCTGTCGAATCAAGGAAATGTTTTACAAGCGATCTTGGCGTACCTGGCTATTAAAAATATTATAACAATTCAGAGCTCCCTCCCCCCCCCCCCCTTACCCTCCCCCCTCTCCACACCCTCCAACAACCGACATAGTGTCAAATGTATATAAAAGGAAATATCACGTCACGTCCCTGCTCAAGATGTGGTTCTCTCGCATTTTCTGTAAGCTCTTGTTATTGGACAATGGAATGTTATCAAACAATCCAGCTGCAAACTGTTTCAGTTTATTATGATGCTGAGTGCGAAATATGCTGCATTGACTCCCATGGAGGACTGGAGGAAGGCTAGGAAGTTTAATTTAACAACACAGAAGCGCTAGAGAGAGAGAGAGAGAGAGAGAGAGAGGTACGTGTATAGCAGAAAAGACCCTGAGGCCGTAATAAACTCGAAAAGTAAACTCAATTTCAAGAGAGATGATTATTACAGAGTTCCTGCTTTTTGGATGGCTGCCATTGAAGTAGTAACAACTCGGCCAAGCGGCGCAGTAAACGTCTTCCCACAGGCCATCGTGGCAGCGCAATAAGCAAATTTATTTTGCTGGTGGATTGTTTGAAAACATAGCTCTTACCAACACTCCTTACTGCCAGAAGACCTGTGCAGTAGCAAGGATAGTTTGATGTGTATTTCCCAATAAATCCCGTTTCTTAATCATGAGAGTAGGAACATTTGTGGTGAGAATCGCAGACGAAATTTAATCCCTCAGTCTCAGTAGGGTTCAGTTATGCGCAGTATGCTCAGGCGACCCCAGCTGCTAGTCACAACAAGAATTACCCATAAAGCCAAGCTGAAGTACCCAGCTACTGCCGTCATACTTTGTTGCCAATAGCTACAGTCCTCTGCTGGTTGGTTGGTTTGGGTTGGTTGGTTGTTTGTTTGGGAGAAGAGACCAAACAGCGAGGTTATCGGTCTCATAGGATTAGGGAAGGATGGGGAAGGAAGTGAGCCGTGCCCTTTCAATGGAACCATCCCGGCATTTGCCTGGACCGATTTAGGGAAATCACGGGAAACCTAAATCAGGATGGCCGGATGTGGGATTGAACCGTCGTCCTTCCGAATGCGAGTCCAGTGTGCTGCTAAGCACTGCGCCACCTCGCTCGGTTTGGTCTGCGTATAACAGAACAAAACTACAGGGTCATCAGTCTCTTTTTTCCTCCTGCAAAGAAGTCGTAAGGTAAAACAGTTCCCAAAGGAGTTGGGGAACGTAAAGGGGAACCACACCAAAAGAGAAAACGAAGGAAGCAAACCAAAAGACGAAAATGTACCGTGAAAAGAGGAGCAGAGGAAGGTATTAAAATCATAGAGCAGGTGGCCTGGGCTGGCTGATCACTGAAAAAAGGATGAGCCAGCCACTCTGCAACACACTAAAACCTCCAGCGTAAAAGACAAGGCGAGTGGAGCACACAGAGAAAAGACCAGCGGAAACAAAAAGCAAAGAAAGAGTGACGAAGAGATAAAATGGAGGGAGGGTGGAGGCCTGGGAGGGAAGGCCAGGCACCCTCTTTAAGAGTGTGCAGGCCTCTTCCTGAGCTGAGGCTACATCCAGTCTACTTTGAACCTTCACACTGTCAGGTCACCTGCTGGCTGACTAACATCTTGGCTGACAGCTCCCTTCCCGGAGGGTTCGAGACTGGGTCATCTAGCTACCCAGCCACCAGTGACCCGTGCAAACGCCACCTTTAACACTCATCACACCGAAATAAGGGTTAATATCAAAGGATTCATAGTTATTGCAGTATGGAAAAATGTTTCATCGTTACCACAGGAAGGAATATGATAGAACAGAATACAGACTATTACTAGGACACCACTCTACTAATCTACAAGAAAGAAAAATGCAATCACACGGTATCTGGGTTCATTGAGCAATCAGATAATGTTTACCCAGTAATAGACGAAATATACAGCGTTTTCACGCGGTATTTCGTGTATGAGCTGCCGGCCGGTGTGGCCGAGCTGTTCTAGGCGCTTCAGTCTGGACCCATGCGACTGCTACCGTCGCAGGTTCGAATCCTGCCTCGGGCATGGATGTGTGTGATTCCTTAGGTTAGTTAGGTTTAAGCAGTTGTAAGTTCTAGGGGACTGATGACTTCAGATGTTAAGTCCCACAGTGCTCAGAGCAATTTGAACGATTTGCGTATGAGTTCAGATGTTCAATTCGCACATAAACATGTTGTAAGTGGTTTTAGATTGTAAAACACGGAAAATATGGAACTGTTCAGTGTTTTGTTGCAAAAAATAATTGTTCTAAGACGTTTCACATGTAATAGTGCAAAATACAACGTTTTTCCAGTCGTAGGAACAGCATTGTTGTACTTTAATTGTAGCTCCCACGCGGTTTTTGTACAAAATAATACTTACAGTTAACATACTGTATTTTGATACAATGTATGTGAAATTGTTCACATTATCATATACATCTAGGTAGAGTAAATTAACACTTCTCCTTCACAATATTTCTTTGTGCGACTCGTATGGGTTGAGCCATCTATGTTTTAGCGCTCTCTGACAGTAGATAAACGGTCATGGCCGCTGTGTCACGATTAGTATCGCTCATCTGGAGGTGTTCCTCTACTTTGTGAGATTTTGCAAGTCATGAATTAATACGTAAGACATCCATGGCGGAACCAAGATTAAAGTGAACAGTACCCTATTTTAACAATGGATTGTGAAAAGTACAAAAACTCATGCTAACACCGTAACGCAAGAAGAGGTGTGTTTGGGAAGAAATATGTCCGCCTTTATGTAGGTCGTTTTGCCTTACTCTGTTTCAGTGCCAAGCACAACTGTAACTATACAAGTAATTTGTCCTTTACGACAATTTTATGAAGCTGCTGCATTTCTAAGTACATGGTATTTTTTTAAAATGACAGTGATTTTCTCATTGTCCAACCTACTTTTCTAATTAACTACGCTCTATTTCCCTTATTCACATATGAGTGGAGAGATTGCGTCTTGTGGTCGCTCTTGTAACGAACAAGAGGGTGTAGGTGTTTCAGTGTACTCGCTCTCACGTCGCTGGGACGATACGCAGTTTTAAGGCACGTGTGTTCAAGAGCAACTTCGTTTGTACACTGTCTGCCTCCAGCAAGATGGGGGGATACGTGACTTTATCAGTGCGTCTGCTTCACGGTCCGAAGCACGCTATGACAAGGTAGGTGTTTTAGATTTTTACATTTTTACTAGGTCTTCAGCATGAGTACACTATTTAGCAACTAACAGTTACACTATCTAGTAGGCAACAGTTACACTATCTAGTTGGCAACAGTTACACTTCCTTCCATGAACAATTACACTTGTGGCCTTCAAGAATTTAACTTACAGCCTTCAACAATGAAACTTTTAGCATTAAGTACTTACACACTGAGCCATCAACAATTACACTACTTTGCCTCCAACGATTATACAATTTGGATTTCACTGTCACTCTTTTCAGTTTTTAACCCCGAAAAAAACTGAGTTTGAAAAATATATGAATGAACTTATTACACTGAATTAACTGGAAAATAGTTCTGCCGAGCCCTACCTTGGCCAGCAAGAACGCCGGACCTCTCAACAATTGAACACGTTTGGAGCATCATGGGCAGGACCCTTCAACCATCTTGGGATTTTGACGATCTAACGCACCAACTGGACAAAATTTGGCACGATATCCCTGAGGAGGACATCCAGCAACTCTGTCAATCAGTTCCAAGCCGAATAACTTATTGTATAAGGGTTGGAGGTGGACTGACACGTTGTTGACTCACTTAATATGTGTTCTTTCTCTTGAATGAATCATACGATTTTTCAGAAATTGTTAGTCTTTGTTTATCTCTACATGCACATCACGTCTACCGATTTCCGTCCCATTCAGATAATTCCTCTGTAGTGCATCGTTTTTTTTTGTGTTAGTGCCCAAGTTTACTATTATTGAACTACATCAAAAAAACGTAAATTAGTTACAAACTACGGCATGCACACACTTTATGCAACATGTAAACGTCACTACAGATATTCGGATGTAGGTTGTGACATGTTCGATATGCCTGTCATCGTTGGCGATGATGTGGCGCAGACGAATAGATAAATTCTGCATGACCCGCTGAAGTGTCGGAAAATCGCTGCTGTCGATGACTTCCTGAATGACTGTTTCAGCTCACAAATGGTTTTGGGGTTATAGCTGTACACCTTGTCTTTAATATAGCCCCACAAAAAGGAGTGGCATGTGTTCAGAAACGGAGAATTTGACAGTCAATCGAGGCCCATACCAGTGGTGTCTGGATACCGCAGAGCCCGAATGCGGTCCCCTAAGTGCTCCTCCAGGATATCAGACACTCTCCTGCTTCGATGGGGCCGAGCTCCGTCTTGCATTAACAACATCTTGTCGAAATCAGAGTCACTTTGGGTAATGGGGATGGACTCATCTCCCAAAATCTTCACGTACTCTTCAGTAGTCACCGAGCCATCAAGGAATATCGCACCGATTACTCCGTGACTGGACATTGCACACCACAAGATTGCACACCACACAGTCACCCGTCGAGGGTGAAGAGACTTCTCAATCGCGAAATACGGATTCTCAGTCCCCCAAATGTGCGAATTTTGCTTATTGACGAACCCATCCAAATTAAAGTGGCTTCGTCGCTAAACTGAACCATACAGCACATACTAATTTCCATCAAGCCCCGCGGTCAACCGTGCAGTTTGAACGTCGTAGGACAAACGGTTCAGAAATTATTTTTATTATAGTTTATAAATTTTCATCCTGTACATTCGCCTTATTTTTGTGCTAGTCATCGACGCTGAGGCAACTGGCGAACGTTAGACAGAATCGGTACTGAAATCAAGCAACAGGTTAGATAGTTCCCCACATAATAGATCTATTTCATTTAGCACTCCCCAATAGGATATTTATTCACTGAAAAATAGATCTCCTTCACTATCAGTGGACCTATGTTGGTGCGATATCATCTACGTAGGAGAATCATTTGCAGAGGATGAATCTGAAGTGTATATGTGTGCCTCGTGATACGTATGACAGTTGCAACCAGCTAACATAATCATTTTGGGCACTAATGCCGGCCGGAGACGTCGCACTACGGCTACTCAACCTACCTTCAACATCAGCTTGGGGTGCTGAGGTAGGGCTCGAAGCCCGGCGACAGATAGGCAGGAGGGCCTGATTCTGCAGAGCAGAAGTGAGATTAGTGCGTCATATTCTGATAGTGATAAGGATGTCCTCTTGAGAACTCCATGACATTTCTCAAGAGGGTGTTGGAGGATTTTGTACTGAGAATCGAGCTCCCTTTTCTCATGTATTGTTACCCACACCGTCTGTTATTTACTGCTTGTTACACTGTTCTCAGTACGCCACTCAACGGTAACGGGATCCTCGCGCCTGTACGGAGCGGTAGCGCCCCGCCCCTGCGGCACCTGATGGAGATCTGGGCAGGTTAACAACTGGCAGGCGCAGCCTGGGCTGCTGCGTCGACGTAAACAACGCAGCAGGCCGTATGCAGCAGCCTGGCAGAAGGCACGCGACTGCATCCGATAATCGCAGCCGCTGTTTATGGGCTGCGGTTGCTGCGGGCCTGCCGTGCAGCCTCGGTCGTTAGCTGACCCTCACTCCATCCTGCACTGGCTCCACACTTTGCACTGTGGGCGTTCCGTTCGCCAAACTCAGTGTCGCTTGCGAGAACATGCTTTCACACAGAAACAGCCCCTTCACTACAATCCGCTGCGTGATGTTGTTAGTTAGTTAGTTACCTAGTTTCATGCTCCATGGATAATTGGCACCATAGACAATATGTGTCCTTGGAGTCTTTCACGGGCCCGTCGGAGTGGCCGTGCGGTTCTAGGTGCTACAGTCTGGAACCGAGCGACTGCTATGGTCGCAGGTTTGAATCCTGCCTCGGGCATGGATGTGTGTGGTGTCCTTAGGTTAGTTAGGTTTAATTAGTTCTAAGTTCCAGGCGACTGATCACCTCAGAAGTTAAGTCGCATAGAGCTCAGAGCCAAGTCTTTTGCGGTGTCATGACTGAATAAAGTCTTCTCGGTTTTCAAGCACCGTCAGTTCCAACAACATTCTCGAGCTTTCGAGCTTTCGATGTCCAGCTCCGCCATAGTCGTCAGGAGTAACACTTCTGACTGACACGGCTGCTTTTTTTTTGTTTCTTTATTGTAATTTCATTCCCTGGCCCTGTATGGGCAAGAGAGGGCTCTCAGCGGCACAGTCCTGCGCTCTTCAGTAAAAATAAAAAGATGAAATGAGATATATAAAACACGATAAAAAAGGGAGATTTAAGAACATAAAAGGGGAGACAGTGGGGGTTAAAACAGACAGTACCACGGGTACACTCACTGTGGGACAGTTTAAAAAGTCCACATAAAGAGAAAAAAGCCACAGTGGGCGATTTGCAGACCACATAAAATACACTGAAGTCACACACACATACGTTAAATATTGGCCACAGTATTAAAACACACCATAATGACACTCTAAAAACCACTGCATGAGATGGAGCACACACAAGACGAAGAATAAAAACTGCCAGGAGGGACCTGCTGTGGGAGGGGAGGGCTGGGATGAGGGAAAAGAGGGGAAAGGAGGGGGCAGTGGGCGAGGCCAGTTGGAGGGGATGGTATGAGAAGAAAGGGGGTCAGGATGGCGCACCAAGTGGCAGGATATTGGCGGCGTGAGACAGGAAGAGGGAGTGCAGAGACCAAGGGTTTCATATTAAAGGGAGGGGGTGGTGGAGGGAGGAAAAAACCGCTCGTGGGGAAAGAAAAGGACGGGAGAGAGAGCCCTAAGGAGGGGGAGGGGAAGGTGGGGTTAGAGTTGGTGGGAGGGGTAGATATCAGGGCGAAGCTCATCATCCAGGAGGGGTAGGTGCTGGAAGTTGCATTGAGAAAGGAAGTGGATAGTGTGGATATGGAGAGAGGGTGGACACCGTGGCAAAGGCGCTGCAACAGGTTGGGTGTAGAGAGAATAGAAGATACCAGGAAGTGGGGGGGGAGATCAAGTTTGTGGACGATGTACAGGGTACGGATGTGTTCATGGAAAAGGAGAAAATGTGGAAAGGGAATGAGGTTATAGAGGATCTGTATGAGGGATGAGAGGTTGATATGGAAGGCGAGGCAGAGTGCATGGCGTTCAAGCATTTGGAGGACTCTGTAAGATCTGGGTGGGGCAGACGTCCAGGCAATGATGGTGTAACAAGAGATGGGGTGCATCAAGGATTTGTAGGTGTGAAGGATGTTAGAAGGATGCATGCAGTTCAAATGGTTCAAATGGCTCTGAGCACTTGGACTTAACATCTTAGGTCATCAGTCCCCTAGAACTTAGAACTACTTAAACCTAACTAACCAAAGGACATCACACACATCCATGACTGAGGCAGGATTCGAACCTGCGACCATAGCAGTCCCGCGGTTTCGGACTGCAGCGCCTAGAACTGCACAGCCACCACGGCCGGCGATGCATGCAGTCCCCATGGGCTGCTGGACAGGAGTTTCAGGAGGTGGAGTCTATTGTGAGCTTTGTGTTGGACCATAAGTAGGTGGGGAGTCCAGGTGAGGTGACGGTAGAGGTGAGGCCAAGGTATTTCAGGGTAGGAGTGAGGTGGATAGGACGACCATAAACGATGAGACAAAAATCCTGGGGCCGGAAGTGAACTAGTCGAGCTGGGTTTGAAGGCTACGTGGCGTCTGGCGCTATTTCCCGCTTATATTCCTACGATTACGGCCGCTAGCACCAATCAGACAGGGCCGAAACGACGCTTGCGCGGAAGGCGAGTTGGGCAGCACAAAGCCGCTCTGGCCAGCTGGGGGAGCGAGTGACGTCAGGTGGCTCGGCGGGTCGGTGACACGTTTGAAACTGCAGCTCCCGCCCCCCCCCCCCTACCAGCGGTAAGCATTCTCTGTTGCTTCCTTTCGACATCCGAAACCCGCCCCCACGCCATACTCAGTGTGGTGTAGCCCTAGTCTGTGTTGAAATTATTGCTGTTCATTGTAATCTCAGCCGCCTCCCTTGAAACGGAGTCCCAGTGCTCATTTTGCTTAATACGTCTCTTGTCCTCGGTACACCACTCTGCAACCGTGCCAATTGTTTGGCCTATATACACTGAAGCGCTATAGAAACAGATATAGGCATGCGTATTCAAATATAGTGATATGTCAACAGGCAGAATACGGCGCTGCGGTCAGCAGCGCCTATGTAAGACAACAAGTGTCTGGCGCAGATGTTAGATCGGTTACTGCTGCTACAAGGACCGAGGTAGCGATGAAGTGGGAATTTACGCGTACAACCATTCCACGAGTGTACCGTGAGTATCAGGAATCTGGTAAAACATCAAATCTCCGACATCGCCGCGTCCGGAAAAAGATCCGGCAATAACGAGACCAATGACGACTGAAGAGAATCGTTCAACGTGATGGAACTGCAACCTTTCCGAAAATTGCTGCAGATTTCAGTGCTGGGCCATCAACAAGTGTCAGCATGCGAACCATTCAGCGAAACATCACCGATATGGGCTTTCGCAGCCGACGGCCCACTCGTGTACCCTTGATGACTGCACGACACAAAGCTTTACGCCACGCATGGGCCGGTCAGCAACGACATTGGACTGTTCATGACTGGAATCACGTTGCCTGATCGGACGAGTGTCGTTTCAAATTGTATCGAGCAGATGGACGTATACGGATATGGAGACAACCTCATGAATCCAGGGACCTTGCATGTGTGCAGGGACTGTTCAAGCTGGTGGAGGCTCTGTAATGGCGTGGGGTGTGTGCGTCTAGATACGACTCTGGCACGTGTCACGTATATAAGGATCCTGTCTGATTACCTGTATCCATTCATGCCCACTGTCCATTCCGACGGACTTGCGCAATTCCAGCAGGACAATGCGACACCCACAGGTCCAGAATTGCTACAGAGTGGCTCCAGGAACATTCTTCTGAGCTTAAACACTTCCGCTGGCCACCAAACTCCCCAGACATGAACATTATTGAGCGTATCTGGAATGCCTTGCAAGCTGCTGTTCAGAAGAAATGTCCACCCCCTCGTACTCTTACGGATTTATGCACAGCCTTGCAGGATTCATGATGTCAATTCCCTCCAGCATTACTTCAGACATTAGTTGAGTCCATGCCACGTCGTGTTGCGGCACTTCTGCGTGCTCGCGGGGAGCTATGTCCTCTTTAATACGGTGCAGCATATCTCGTATCTAGGAGGCGAGCCGGAACACTGGTATCAATCCATGTTTCTGCAGTACACGCCCTAACTTGCTGCTCATTTCCTCACACTCTGGCACGGTACCCGCCGGCTTGGCTTGTCATCCCGATTCGCAAGACGTCCTTCTCCAGTGCCACCTGAAAGTGTTTGTAATGTCTCTATTTCTTCTAGCCATTCTCGCTAAACACGTGCCTCAAGCACTGCAATTCAGACTGTAGGTGATTGTCGTCAGCAATAACTTTGGCTCTGCGTAGTAATGTGTTCAGGACCGCTTTCTTGTGTATAGGGTGCTGAAAACTACCGGACCGCTTTCTTGTGTATAGGGTGCTGAAAACTACCGGCTTTCAAATAACGATTAGTGTTCGTCAGTTTCCTGTACACTGAAGGACCAAGCCAACCTCCTGCCTTCCGCTCGACTAATACTTTTAAGAACGATAGCTTGCCATCCTTCTCCATTTCGATGGTAAATTTAATGTTGGGATGGACACCGTTCATGTGACCCACGAACTGCTGCAGTGTATTTTGACCGCGAGGTCATATCAGGAAGGTGTCATCGACGTACCTAAGGAAGCAAGACGGACGCAACACCGCAGAGTTCAGAGCCTGCTCCCTGAAGTGATCCATGAAGAAATTCGTGACTGCAGGAGACAGTGGTGAGCCCATTGCTGTGCCACACGTCATTTCATAATATTCGTCACGGTACATAAAGCCCGCATCTCGTGGTCGTGCGGTAGCGTTCTCGCTTCCCACGCCCGGGTTCCCGGGTTCGATTCCCGGCGGGGTCAGGGATTTTCTCTGCCTCGTGATGGCTGGGTGTTGTGTGCTGTCCTTAGGTTAGTTAGGTTTAAGTAGTTCGAAGTTCTAGGGGACTGATGACCATAGATGTTAAGTCGCATAGTGCTCAGAGCCATTTTTTTGGTACATGATGTTGACGTTAGAACATGATGGAACAACTTCACGATTCGAGGTGGAAACTGTTGGGCCAAATTATCCTGCGTGTCTTGTACTGGCACCAACGTAAAAAGTGACATCACGTCAAACTAACCATTACATCGTTTCGACCTGTTTTCCGTTTCTTGAGAGTTTCAACAAATGCCTGCAAGTTGACAACGTGGTGTTCACAATGACCCAGTTTTCCCGTTAATTATTCTGCAAGATGTTTTGTCAGTCACTAAACAGTAATGAGTGGAACAAGTCATTATAAATTTACATCGCAAATTAATTTGCACATATTGTTACATTCTGAACATTTCTAAGATTTTTTAATTTTTTTTAGAGAAAAAGAGATATACGAATGTTGTTAGTCAGTAAGTTCTACCCACTACCTCCTACACATTGTAGCAATTGAAATTATTCTACAGAATAAAAGGAATTGGTAAGGAGAAACTTTCTTAGTTTGTTTTCAAATTTTACTTGCTGTCTGCCAGACATTTTATATCACTGGCTAAGTGTTAAAAAATTTTTGTTGCAGTGTTGTGCACCCTTTTTGTGCTAAAGACAACCTTAATGAGGGGTAATTAGTGTTATTTTTCCCATTATATTGCAATTATCTACATCATTGTTCCTTTTTAACTGTGGATCACTTTTTTGTAACAAACTTCATGGCGTAATATACTGTGAAGCAACAGTCATAATGCCCAGCTTCTTAAACAGATATCTGCTCGATGGTCGTGGGTGAGCACCACATATTATTACTACAGTACGTTTTTTTGCGCTGAAGACTTTCTTCCTTTAAGTTGAATTATCCCAGAAAATTATTCAAAATTATTCTACATCACATTACTGAATGAAAATATGCAAAATACGTCAATTTACTGATTTGTCTATCCCCAAGATTTTCACTGATTCAGAGTGCAAATATTACTGAACTAAGTTGTTTTAGGTGTTCCAATTTTTTCCCAATTTTAATTCTCATCAATATGGACACCTAAGAATTTTGAAGTTTCCACCCTGCTCATTATTTCCTCGCAGTGTGCTACTCTTACCATTGGTGTAGCACCCCTAGATGTGAAGAACTAAACTTGTGTCTTTCTAAAGGTGAGAGTGAGACTATTCGCAGAAAATCGGTCAATGATATGTTTAAGAACTTTGGTTACCAGCTCTTCTGTTTCTGTACCTAAGATTGAACAGATTACACTGATGAGCAAAAACATTATGATCACTGCCCACTGCGAGGTTGAATGTCTCCTGGAGGTGTTGCGGGCAAAGGATGCAGTAAGGAAAGTGTTAGTTGAAGAGAGACGAATGGGCAGTAATTACAGCGATGATACCGGCCACTAATAGGAAAATACACTGATATAAACGGTTTTGATAAAGGGCACATAATTGTGGCGCTGCGGCTGGAAACGAGAATCTCTGAAATAGAGAATCTGGCCGTTTGTTGGCGTACAGGTGTCGTGAGCACCTATGGAAAGTGGTTGAAGGATGATGAAATAACGAGTAGGCCGTATGGTACTGGACGACTACGTCTTATCAGAAAACATAGAGGTCGCATGATGCCCCACTGTGAAATCCAGGATAGGCAGCGATCCGTGGCAGATCTGGCGACAGAGTGCAATGCTGGTGCAGCCACAAGCGTTTCGGAGCACACAATTCAAAGGCCATTGTAGAACATGGAACTCCACATCACACGACTCCTACGTGTTCTCCTGTTAACCCGACATCGTCAGTTATGATTGCAATAGGCACGGCGTCACTGAGTTTTCACTATGTATCAATAGAAGATAAGGAATTCTGCTACCTAGGCAGTAAAATAACCAATGACGGACGGAGCAAGGAGGACATCAAAAGCAGACTCGCTATGGCAAAAGAGGCATTTCTGGCCAAGAGAAGTCTACTAATATCAAATACCGGCCTTAATTTGAGGAAGAAATTTCTGAGGATGTACGTCTGGAGTACAGCATTGTATAGTAGTGAAACATGGACTGTGGGAAAACCGGAACAGAAGAGAATCGAAGCATTTGAGATGTGGTGCTATAGACGAACGTTGAAAATTAGGTGGACTGATACGGTAAGGAATGAGGAGGTTCTACGCAGAATCGGAGAGGAAAGGAATATGTGGAAAACACTGATAAGGATAGGGACAGGATGATAGGACATCTGCTAAGACATGAGGGAATGACTTTCATGGTACTACAGGGAGCTGTAGAGGGCAAAAACTGTAGAGGAAGACAGAGATTGGAATACGTCAAGCAAATAATTGAGGACGTAGGTTGCAAGTGCTACTCTGAGATGAAGAGGTTAGCACAGGAAAGGAATTCGTGGCGGGCCGCATCAAACCAGTCAGTAGACTGATCACCAAAAAAAAAAAAAATCAATACAAATGTGTCACCTGCTAAATGAATCGCACTTCTTGTAGCATCAGGTCGATGGTTGGGTCCTTACACGCCGTCATCCAGGCAAATGGCTGCACGAAACAGACATCTCGCCACAGATGCAGGTCGGCGAGGGTAGAATTATACTATGGCGTACACTGTGTTAGGCGTCCATGGGATCTGGGGTGGTGATCGAAGGCATCACCACGGCAGTGAACTGCGTGGATGTAATTGCGGACCACCTGCATCTTTTCATGCTTGGTCTCCCCCCTACGGTGTAACATCTTCCAAGAGACTAACTGTCCGGGTTGCGAGGTCAGAATCGAGCTGCAGTGGTTTGAAGGGGCACTGTAGTGAAGTCACTTTGATGTCTTGGTCAGCAAATGTCCCTGATTTGCGCCCACTGGAACACATATTAGGCTCCAGCTGCGTGTCCATAAACCATCAACCCCTAATTGACGCGAACTGCTTGATCTGCACGTAGACATCTGGTGCCAGTGTACTTCTGGAATCCTGTCAGTGGGTTGTAGAATCATACCAAGCAGAATCTCTGTTGTACTGTGTTTGAAAAGTGGAACAACACGCTGTTGACCAGATGGGCATAATGTTTTGGATTATCGGTGTACAATACTATTCTCATCTGCAAAAAGAACTAACTCTGATTGTTGCATATTAGCCGAAAAATCGTTTACACGTATGAGAAACAACAATGGACCTAAGATCGTACCTTGTAGAGCTCCATATGTGATTGGTCACCAGCCAGAATTATATCTCTGGACTATATTCGTTGAGCTGCTATGTACAATTTTGTGCGTTCTTTTCGTTAGGTATGACTATCTATTGTTTAGCCATACCTACAATCCTATAAAACCCCAATTTATCTACGGGAATACTGTGATTCACAAAGTCAAATGCGTTGGATAGGTGGCAAAAAATCCCAATCGTCACTGTGAGTCTGCGACGGCTTCTCGCTACCATTCTGTAGTGAATTCTAGATCTCTCCCCATATTTACTTGCATACACGAAGTCAAATGGTTATTTTGGCAGAGAAGGCTAAAGTCCAGTTAATGTTCATTTCTATCATGGTATCGATGTAAGGTTACCCTATCCTCAGAGATCTCAGATGTCATCTCACATTTTTATCAAGGCACAAATGACTGAAGTTCTTCACAGTGAACGTGAGTGAATATCACTCCAAATTCAGCCGTGGAATCAGTGCCCCTTCGAAGTAGCAGCCTGATGATAAAAAGTACCGTCAAGCGGGGTTATTTTACACATCTGCTTTGTTTTCTTGGTTTTATAAAGCGTGATTAGTTGTATAATTATTAGAGACGGGTTTCTGTATGCCATCAGGGTGCATAAGGGCAATTATAACCTTAAAATGAATGAGAAACCTGTTCATGACATTGTGTGTAAAGTTACATGTCCAAGGATGCAATTTTACATTGACATACGCCTAGAAAGATATTCGACAGTGTTGCCTTGTAATGGATAATTTTTCCCAAATCAGGAAATTTTAAAAGGAAAGAAAACAGATATCTGAAGTGGCGTGACACTTTTCGTATCGTTATTGACTTCTCGGAACACATTACAAGAATAAATAGAATATGGTGAGTCATCTCAATTTCAAGTTTTTATAAAGTAAACTGAAAACAGTATTTCCTATGTATGTTGTGCACGACTTCCTCACTCTCCACTTCTATAGCTCTTCTATAGCAGCGTGAAGCACCACTAATCCGGAAACTTCCTGGAAGATTAAAACTGTGTGCCGGACCGAGACTCGAAATCGGGACCTTTGCCTTTCGCGGGCACCTGCTCGCTGAAGTTTGGAAGATAGGAGACGAGTTATTGGCTGGAGAAAAACTGTGAGGACGGGGCGTGAGTCGTGCTTCGTTAGCTCAGTTGGTAGAACCCCTGCCCGCGAAACGTCCCGAGGTCGAGTATCGTTCCCGCACACAGTTTTAATCTACCAGAAAGTTTCATATCAGCGCACACTCCGCTGCAGAGTGAAAATCTCATTGTGGAAACATCCCCCAGGCTGTGGCTAAGCCATGTCTCCGCAATATTCTCTCTTCCAGGAGTCCTAGTTCTGCAAGGTTCGTAGAAGAGCTTCTGTGAAGTTTGGAAGGCAGGAGACGAGGTACTGGCAGAAGTACAGCTGTGAGGACGGGCCGTGAGTCGTGGTTTGGTAGCTCAGATGGTAGAGCATACCCACGAAAGGCAAAGGTCCCGAGTTCGAGTCTCGGTCTGGCACACAGTTTTAATCTCCCAAGAATTTTCATATCACTGCACACGCCGCTGCAGATTGAAAACCTCATTCTGGCACCACTAATCCAAATTTCACTTAAGTAAAGACTGGATATTTACGTAAGTGATTGTATGTGTTCTTTGAACTTCTTCGTAATACCCTGGGTTCATCAAATAGGCCCATAGTGACCTGGTAATGGATTTCGGAGATATCTTCAACATCAGGCCACAAATGTGTATGTTGAGACACCTATCATCACAAGATATGACATTGTGTATTAGTCCAATAACGTTCTTGGTTTTCTTCTCTTCTTCCTTTCTGTTTTGTTTCTGTAAAAGTACTCCCACACAAATGTGAGTTGTACACCTTCGGTTGTTTTCGGATTGCTAATAACAAGCATTAAGAAAAAAGAAAATACTTTCGTCCACAGTTCCCACCTCTTGAGATCTCATCGACGTACATTTCATACAACCAAGAATAACAGCTAGAAAATAACTACGACATAGTAATGAAAGTCTCTAGGTGACGTAAAATGCATAAAGACACTCACGCCCAGTTAACTGCCGTAACCATCGAGTAGGATGATGTACGAACAACAAACTCACGTTGTTCCCATTAGTAAATTTCACTATGTATTACCTAAGCAGCCATTTTACTCACAACTTTCAAACCGGCCAACGGCGGCGCTCGTTGGAACTTAATGAGAAGCGGATAAAGCAATGCAGATTGTCCAAAGTAACACAGGATGGCGGTAAAGAAAGTGAACTGTCCAGAAAGGTACTATACTTCCCTGACGATCACGTGAAAAGTGCACGTTTGGTCACTGTCAAATGTTGCATGCTTTTCGCGGGATCACAGCGTGCGACGCAAATGGATACACCCCGTGGGAGGTACACCAATTCATTGTAAGTCGAACAGTTGATGTGAAGTGCAGTGTCACGAAATTTTTCGTGTCACTCGCTATCAGTTATCGCCGACCCAATGTGTGTATAAATCGCTTTAAGAGTCGTGTTATATTTTAAAATACACTGTCGGAAATATATTCGCACACCCTTCGCTCAAGATTTGTTGTTGCAACACTACATATGGAGTGCATGAAATGATTACATTTACAGATCAACAGTGGAAGCGGTGTCGACCCATACTAGTATGTGGTGTAGCCTCGAGGGGTGGCAATGCAGGCGTCGACCCTGGTCTCCAGTCGATCGTACAGGTGGCGAATACTGCCCTGGGATACGTTATGCCACGTCTGCTCGACCTCCTCACGTAGTTGTGTAAGAGTTGTCGGCTGATAGGTTGCAAGAGCCACTTTTAGTCCCATCGCGTCCCACACCTGCTCGATAGGAGACAAGTCCAGAGAGATCGTGCCCGCCGGGAATGTTGCTGAATGTCTTGCAGAGCAGTTGAGTTTCACCGGCAGTATGCGGGCAAGATTCATCCTCTTGGAACAACACATCACATTCCTGTTGTAAGAACGGTGAAAGAACGGGTTCAAAAATGTTCAAATGTGTGTGAAATCTTATGGGACTTAACTGCTAAGGTCATCAGTCCCTAAGCTTACACACTACTTAACCTAAATTATCCTAAGGACAAACACACACATCCATGCCCGAGGGAGTACTCGAATCTCCGCCGGGACCAGCCGCACAGTCCATGACTGCAGCGCCTCAGATCGCTAGGCTAATCCCGTGCGGCAAGAACGGGTCTAACCACATTCTGCGCGTACCGAGCACTGGTTAGCGTCTCCTCCAGAATACCAAAGGTGAACGAGAGTAGTTGCTTATCGTATCCCAGACCATAAAGCCTGGGGTGACGCCAGTGTGTCTTGGACGAATGCACTCTAAGAGACAGCGCTCACCAGGTCTATGTCATATGCGCAAACGACCATCTCTTGTTTGCGGACACAATCTGATTTTATCGCTGAAGACCACGGCGGACCACTCCATCTACCAAACGATCCTCTGATGGCAGCAGTCGAGCCATGCACGTCAACGATCTGGCGTGAGTGGAAGCGGTCTAGAGCGTGCGAGCCTGTAGTACTGAGAAGCTGGTTCGCAGCAGTACGCTACTGCTGCCCCTCCAATACGGCGGTCCTGGCGGATGTCTGTGCTAAGAGGACGTCCATAACGTCTTCTACGGGCGCGAGAACTTCCACGTGACTACTGATACCACCATCGTTGAACAACTGCCACAGCACGTCTAATTTGTATGACAATTCTCTGTAAGACCATTCCGCCTCTCGAAAGGCGATAATTTTACCCCTTTCAAACTCACTAAATTGGACATAGTGTAAGGTTACGCGTATTTAGGTGAGCTAATTGGCCGCCCTGTATTGGTACGAGGTGAATTTGCTAGTACGGCAGAGCGATGGTGGACACCGTCAGGGCCGTCAAAGCGCCGCAGCCGGTCCAAGGGGCTGGCTTCACCGGAAATGGGGAAAATACCATTTGGACGACTCGTGGATCGCTTAGGATTCAAAATGGTTCAAATGGCTCTGAGCACTATGGGACTTAACATCTATGGTCACCAGTCCCCTAGAACTTAGAACTACTTAAACCTAACTAACTTAAGGACATCACACATCACCCAGCCGAGGCAGAGAAAATCCCTGACCCCGCCGGGAATCGAACCCGGGAACCCGGGCGTGGGGAGCGAGAACGCTACCGCACGGCCACAAGCTGCGGGCGATCGCTTAGGAGGGTGAGGTATGTTCCCAGCAATGGCAGGCTTTGAGACAAACTGAAAGAGGGCATCTTATAGCTCTTTGAGAGTGTACAATAACTTAGAATCACATATTAATGCAAATCTGATTACATCAGCAATTTCAAAACTATGAGGCGCATCCAGTAACACAACAGTAAATTTAATACGAAGGTTGGAACTTAAATAGTGGCAATTATTTACTCACGGCCGATACAAAAGAGTTACATGTTTGCACCTGTCACTGTCCTTCAAAGTAGTCACCAGCTTTGTGTAGAACCCGTTGCCAGCGATATGGAAGGCGTAGTACACCGTTAGCAGAGCCTGTTCTGTTGATGGTGGGAATGAAGCGGTCTACTACCTGTCTAATCTCTGGAACAGCTCTGAAGCGAATGCCACGAAGTGGTTCCTTCATCTTCGGGACGAAATCAAAGTCACAAGGACTTAAGTCTGGGAGTGTGGTGGACGGTACAGTACTTCCCAGTCCCATCGACCGAACAGAGCAGCCACAGCTTGCGCTGTATGCGCCCTCGCATTGTCGTGTAAAATGATGGGTGGGCTGCGCAGAAAGCGTCGCCGCTTCTTTCACAAAGCTGGTCGCAGGTGACGCTCCAAAAACGAACAGTAATACCATGCATTGCCGGTGGCATTTGCTTCAAAACTGTTCCAGAGATTCGACAGACAGTAGACCGCTCCATTCACACCATCAACAGAACAGGCTCTGCTAACGGTATACTACGCCTTCCACATCGCTGGCAACGGGTTCTACACAACGCCGGTGACTACTTTGAAGGACAGTAACAGGTGCAAACACGTAACTGTTTTGTATCGGTTGTGAACAAATAGTTGCCACTATTTAAGTTCCAGTGCTCGTACATTTAAAATAGCATGTTAATATTTCACAGTGAATAAACATTTACACAATGAACCTCTGAATTATCAACTTTTCATCGCTTCAGTCGATTTCAACAAACGATATCTCAGATGATAGCATTGCACTATAGCTATCATCCCTGAAAGCTACATGTATTTTTATTTTAAACACGGAAGTGGGACGATGCGGGACTTTCATGTGCGTTAACTAGCTACGTTGACGCATATAAATCGTCCGCTGGTAGTGTTGACGGAGATTACGACGCTCAAGAGACCCTTACCGGAATTTTTACGATGGGATCTTGCCCATAGTCCGACAAAATCCATCGTCGAGTTTTTAGATTTTATTGATTAACTTGAACAGGCATTGAAATTCAAGCTATATGTATAATGGGAACATAAGACAAGGAAATTGGTACCCGAACGGTAGTTACAATCACCAAATTAGTTATAACCCTGACAATAATTTTCACAGGGGAAATGGAAACAGGAACCTTCATATCGAAATCCAAAATCGGGAATGAACATTTGACGGGAAGCAGCCTCTCGAAATGCAACACCAGAATACGTGGTTTTAAATCAGAGATCGCCGCATCTCAGGTCCATAGGTGTCGGAATTAACCTCCGATGAAAAGGATACATTATTTTAAAAACTCTAGATGGGGCCGAAATTTCACCGAAGAAGCCACCAACATTGGAGATGGAAGTTACAAAAATTAAAATAAAATAGAGAATAATTTTAAGCAGTGCAGCCGTAAAGAGGGCGAAAGAATTTTGATAAAATGTGTTCAGAGATTCGATAGCTATTATGTGAGTCTGGAGAATTTATTTTGTGACAGGAAAGTGAATAATGAAATGAATGTATGTCTGAAGAATTCTGTGATCAGAAGGGAGGCTGAGGTGGATCTGAATTTGTTTGAGGTGGAATGTGTGACAAATTCTAAAACGCCACTAGTCAGCAGTAACAATATGTACGTGAACGTAATAATGTACGTGAAAGTAACGCAGACGATTTTGTATCGGAGGAAGGAGGTGAAGCTATGTGCAAAGGCGGGGAAGTTGTAGTCTGGGCAGATGGAGATGAATTTTGTGGTGTATCGACGGAAGTATAAGGAGGTACTTTTGAAGGGGACGTAGCAGTCGTCCCCACAGCTGGTGATTAATTTCGTTATGTATCGGTGGATGTGTGTGATTTATTGTTAAACGGAGGTAAGTGCGGTGTCTTATATGATGAAGTCGCCTAGGTTGATGTTACTGATTTAGATATCTCGGAGGAAGGAATTTGTGCATTTATTCCCATTGATGGAAGTGAACCGATGGCTGTTAATAAAAGCAAGAATTATGAATGGTTGTAGAGGGGTGAATGTGAAAATGTGTTAGATTGTATGCTGAAACATAAAGAGGCGGAGGGGTCTGAGAGTAGAGAAAGTCTAACGGAGACAATGGTAAATCCGAATCTGGGGCAATTACAGTGTACTGTGAATTCTAATGTGGATTGGGTTAGTAGCCACACTTTGTGTGGTGTATCGGCGGAGGTTGACGGAGTTATTGGTGGCGCTCTCCATGATGTAACGACGGATGCAATGGATGTTTTAAGTGAAGAAGCTTATGAGTTATCCGTGAATGTTAATGGAGTTCAATAAACGTTATCTCAGATGACAGCAATGTACTATAGCTGTCACCCTGAAAGCTACATATCTGCATTCATTTTATATATTGATGTACGACATATTTTCTGTCTGTTTCACTATGCAAATGTTTGGCGGAACATTATATTGTCCCCATTTACACAGAAAATGAACACAGCATAGATACGTTATATTTTGTCATACTTGTGTATTCATTTAATGAACAGTTAACTATTTTCCAAGCAACTTTACTCAGAGGCTGACTGGAGGTACTATTAAAAATTATGCTAATTTAAATGTGGTCAGTTGCATGTGTTCGTGGACACCACAACTAAAAAGAGAACCAAAAGGTGCTTCTGTAAAGAAGGCATAATAATTATTGTTTAAGGATAGACGGAAGGTAATTGGGTCTCAAAAAATCGATTTTTAGATTTTAGCATATTTGAAATGCCTAGTCTTTCCTGTGTGAAATATTTTGTTTTATATAAATACGACAATTATTTCGTGAGATATGATGGTTTCCCTGACGCTCCGTGCAGTCTGGCATTTAAATGCCACGCCTTCCATTTTGGGCCATGCAGAGCTCATGCACAGCATTCTTTTTACTCAATGTATATTATTTTATATTTTCATCAGTAATGAATGAAATTAAACCCATATTTAGAGACCTTTCTAAAGATACCTTGTTGAAGAAATGTCTTCATGGGCAAATCCAAAATTGAAATGAATGTGTTAATTCTGTCCTTTAAAACCGATTACCGAAAACTGTATTTGTTCAGCTTACAACCCTCAAATTTGGTCTTTATGATTCTATTTTATGCTTCAATGATGGTGTAATTAGAAAACAGGATGTTTTAGAATTACTGGGCATAAAGTCTAGTGGAAATACTGCAAATATTTGGTGCAAATAGACGAAGAGAGAATCCTCAAAGCGGATATTGCTAATTTAAAATGCACAAAAGAAGCCAGACAGAAAATAAGAGGGACCAAGAGAAGGAAAGAAGATCAGTATGATTCAGATGATGCTCAGTGTGGTGCAGGAAAATATTAGTGGTAAGTAACTCTCATCAATAACTAGACTAGAATTGCAATATTAATCTTTAAATTGATTTTTCTCAAAACTAAATTTTTTTACTTTCAAGTACCATTATTTGATAAACTAACGGGGTTAGAAACATGAAATTTGGTCAATTTATACTGCAGATGGTAATACGTTATAACAAGTAAATTGAGAAACACCATACAATCAGAAACTGTTTCAAAATAATTTATGTAAACTCTACCATCTGGTGAGCAAGATGTGAGAGACATGCGAAATACCCTCAGACTTCAAGAAGAATATAATAATCCCAATCCCAAAGAAAACAGGTGTTGACAGATGTGAAAATTACCGAACTATTAGTTTAATAAGTCACAGCTGCAAAATAATAACGCGAATTCCGTACAGACGAATAGAAAAACTGATAGAAGCCGACCTCGGGGAAGATAAGTTTGGAGTCCGTAGAAATGTTGGAACACGTGAGGCAATACTAACCCTACGACTTATCTTAGAAGACAGATTAAGGAAAGGAAAATCTACGATTCTAGCATTTGTACACTTAGAGAAAGCTTTTGACAATGTTGATTGGAATACTCTCTTTCAAATTCTGAAGATAACAGGGATAAAATACAGAGAGCGAAAGGCTATTTACAATTAGTACAGGGCTGTTATTAGAGTCGAGGGGTATGAAAGGGAAGCAGTGGTTGGGAAGGGAGTGAGACAGGGTTGTAGCCTCTCCCCGATGTTATTCAACCTGTATATTGAGCAAGCAGTAAAGGAAACAAAAGAAAAGTTCGAAGTAGGTATTAAAATCCATGGAGAAGAAATAAAAACTTTGAGTTTCGCCGATGACATTGTAATTCTGTCAGAGACAGCAAAGGACTTGGAGGAGCAGTTGAACCGAATGGACAGTGTCTTGAAGGGAGGGTATAAGATGACATCAACAAAAGCAAAACGAGGATAATGGAATTAAGTCGGGTGATGCTGAGGGAATTAGATTGGGAAATGAGACACTTAAAGTAGTAAAGAAGTTTTGCTATTTGGGGAGCAGGATAACTGATGACGGTCGAAGTAGAGAGGATATCAAATATAGACTGGCAATGGCAAGGAAAGCGTTTCTGAAGAAGAAAAATTTGTTAACATCGAGTATAGATTTAAATGTCAGGAAGTCGTTTCGGAAAGTATTTGTATATGGAAGTGAAACGTGGACGATAAATAGCTTAGACAAGAAGAGAATAGAAGCTTTCGAAACGTGGTGCTACAGAAGAATGCTGAAGATTAGATGCGTAGATCACATAACTAATGAGGAGGTATTGAATAGAATTGGGGAGAAGAGGAACTTGTGGCACAACTTGACTAGAAGAAGGGATCGGTTGGTAGGACACGTTCTGAGACATCGAGGGTTCACCAATTTAGTATTGGAGGGCCACGTGGCGGGTAAATATCGTAGAGGGAGACCAAGAGATGAATACAGTAAACATATTCAGAAGGATGTAGGTTGCAGTAGGTACTGGGAGATGATGAAGCTTGCACAGGATAGAGTAGCACGGAGAGCTGCATCAAAGCAGTCTCTGGACTGAAGACCACCACAACAATAACAACAAAAAGTTTAATTTAACTGTTGAAAGAATAAATTTTTTTCTTAAAATTCATAAGAGGTATTTGGGTCATTTTACTTGTAAACTGAGGCATATATATTATATATATTCAGTAAAAATGTCAGTGTTTTATCACTAATAGTTCTTTTGAAAAGTGTACCTATTCAAAGGGTAAAATAGTATTGGCATAATAGGGATGAAAATTGCCTTCCGTCTCCCCTTAAATAATATTTAGTGATAATTTGTAGTCATTTTACGTGAGTGCCTTTGTGCATGAATATTGGCTTATTTATTTATAAACCAGCTGTTACTTATATAATGTTAATTATCTAATGTAACCTATTGTTCATGTCATTTCTTTTTTTAAACATTGTTGTAATATATTAGTTTAGTTCAAGAAATGGTCAGTTTGAATCAGATCATGGTTTTAGAGCTTAAGGATGATGTGTGTGTTCTGGGGACAGCCTTTAGCCAATAGAGTTTAAGACATTAGTGGAACGGTACAGGAGTCAAGTGGAGATGGGACTTCTCAAGCGAAGAGCTCAAGGGAGCAGCGGTTCTGGACACTTTTACGTTTGTGCTGCCTGTGGTAACAGGTATGATTCGGACATACAAGTGCAGTGAACAGTCGGTTTGAAACTGTGAATACTTTACTGTGAATACTTTATGTCGAGTTCCCGCTTAAGGCAGATCTGTCTGCAGTAACGTGCGTGATTCAGTCTTGTAAGTGATTGATTCTGGGCGATGAACAGCTGCAGCCATATTTTAACTTCTGAAAGGACTTACATTTCGAGTGGTTTAAATGTGTTCCAGAGTGCTACTCTGGCTTTTTCCGCTTGATATGAGGAACTGAGAATAAACAGAGTATGTGCTACTACTCTTCATATCACGTGTGTTAATCATCATATAGAGTTCCAAACTATTTTAAACTGGTGAATGTTTTGTGTATTGTGATTACTAAACGAGCATCGGTTCCATGCACCTTTGATGACTACTTAGTTTGGGGAGATTGCTACCATTCTCGTAACACTCTCAACATAACGTTACTCCATTTGAAAAGGCCACTTCCTGTCTGTATTTTAATTAAATATCGTACAAACACCTTCCACTTGTTTGAGATGTCCTTTCTTGAATGAATATTATCCAACACAATTCTATGTCGTCTAAATCAATCATAGACAATATACACTCCTGGAAATTGAAATAAGAACACCGTGAATTCATTATCCCAGGAAGGGGAAACTTTATTGACACATTCCTGGGGTCAGATACATCACATGATCACACTGACAGAACCACAGGCACATAGACACAGGCAACAGAGCATGCACAATGTCGGCACTAGTACAAGGTATATCCACCTTTCGCAGCAATGCAGGCTGCTATTCTCCCATGGAGACGATCGTAGAGATGCTGGATGTAGTCCTGTGGAACGGCTTGCCATGCCATTTCCACCTGGCGCCTCAGTTGGACCAGCGTTCGTGCTGGCCATGCAGACCGCGTGAGACGACGCTTCATCCAGTCCCAAACATGCTCAATGGGGGACAGATCCGGAGATCTTGCTGGCCAGGGTAGTTGACTTACACCTTCTAGAGCACGTTGGGTGGCACGGGATACATGCGGACGTGCATTGTCCTGTTGGAACAGCAAGTTCCCTTGCCGGTCTAGGAATGGTAGAACGATGGGTTCGATGACGGTTTGGATGTACCGTGCACTATTCAGTGTCCCCTCGGCGATCACCAGTGGTGTACGGCCAGTGTAGGAGATCGCTCCCCACACCATGATGCCGGGTGTTGGCCCTGTGTGCCTCGGTCGTATGCAGTCCTGATTGTGGCGCTCACCTGCACGGCGCCAAACACGCATACGACCATCATTGGCACCAAGGCAGAAGCGACTCTCATCGCTGAAGACGATACGTCTCCATTCGTCCCTCCATTCACGCCTGTCGCGACACCACTGGAGGCGGGCTGCACGATGTTGGGGCGTGAGCGGAAGACGGCCTAACGGTGTGCGGGACCGTAGCCCGGCTTCATGGAGACGGTTGCGAATGGTCCTCGCCGATACCCCAGGAGCAACAGTGTCCCTAATTTGCTGGGAAGTGGCGGTGCGGTCCCCTACGGCACTGTGTAGGATCCTACGGTCTTGGCGTGCATCCGTGCGTCGCTGCGGTCCGGTCCCAGGTCGACGGGCACGTGCACCTTCCGCCGACCACTGGCGACAACATCGATGTACTGTGGAGACCTCACGCCCCACGTGTTGAGCAATTCGGTGGTACGTCCACCTGGCCTCCCGCATGCCCACTATACGCCCTCGCTCAAAGTCCGTCAACTGCACATACGGTTCACGTCCACGCTGTCGCCGCATGCTACCAGTGTTAAAGACTGCGATGGAGCTCCGTATGCCACGGCAAACTGGCTGACACTGACGGCGGCGGTGCACAAATGCTGCGCAGCTAGCGCCATTCGACGGCCAACACCGCGGTTCCTGGTGTGTCCGCTGTGCCGTGCGTGTGATTATTGCTTGTACAGCCCTCTCGCAGTGTCCGGAGCAAGTATGGTGGGTCTGACACACCGGTGTCAATGTGTTCTTTTTTCCATTTCCAGGAGTGTAATATAACGCTAACTATTAAATTATTCATTTATCTCTTATTTTATATTTCTGTGTAATTTATTAATTCGTAATTCTAACCAATTTATAGATTATTCGACTGCAGGATGAGAGCTGCAGGTTATTATTTGCGGCGAATAACCTGTGGGCCATGAAAGCAGACGTGCGATGCTCGATTCAATGACTACGTCGAGCTATTCTTTTTAAACAGAGTTATGCCTAGCCCAAGTCCTTAATGCACGAGCAACTATAGGTAACGACGCAACTGGTTTACCCATATGGGCTTCTGCTTGGAACAGCTTCTCAGCAGTAACCGTTAGGTACCATCGTAGTAGGAAGCAGGAGTGCATCTCCGTGGCATAACTGCCTGCTTGCTTCACACGTTTGTACCTCACTGAGCCTTGTAGCTGTGAGCCTTTCCCATTAAAGGGTAGACAGAGATGGCGTTCTGGTTTCTATGTTACTACGCCAGCTGTTGGTGGACGACGTTGAAACCTTTATCAGTACCTCAACTGTCACTCAGGTGGCATTTTCTGTCGTCGGATCAAAATCGATGTTGTCTTCCAGGCACACTATTTTTTCCGGCTGTGTATATGACTGTTATGAGACTGCAAAAATTGTGTTTCTCTCTTCATGTAACGGTCGATCACGAAGAGAATGTGTGACGTCTTGGAACACAGACACTCTGTCGAAATATAGTCATAGCTGTGCCGCTCGGAATGCTATAGTCCCTCAGACAGACAATCACATATTTTCGTTGTCTTTTACGTCAGATCTTTTATCATAATTTTTTGATAACTGGAAGTTAATTGGAATTGGTTTGGATAGTGTTAAGTTTATTAGATTGGCATGTTCATTGTAACGTACAAAGCTCGTAATATACATTTACCCCTCTGGATTTGCATGTACTGAATTGGGTGGGAGAGATAACTATTTTTATCGGAAGAACAGAAATTCTATCGTTACACGTTGGAGACGCAAGCCGTCTTTTAGGTCATACTACAAATTGTTAGTGAAGTTTCTTGGAATCTGATGACAATTTTAAGAGAGAAGAATTTGATTTATGGTTGTTAAAGTGTCTATAGAAATTCTTTGTTGCTTAGCAGCTATATAATGATTGCTACAGGCGAGAGACTGACTCGAAATCCATCACAGTCTCTATCCCTTCTCTACGTTTCCTATTATCCTCTCCTCCTCACGCAGAAACAAGCTTAACCTGCAACTGAAATTGATATTAGCAGACAATGAAGAATTTTGCTGTGCAGCAGAAACGCAGAATCTGCATAGATTTTCTTTGATGTCTTAACTCTTACGAGGTATTGGATAAACTTGGAAGGGATAAATTGTAATGGATAAGAACTACAACCACGACTTTAACATCACAAAAAGAATGACCACAGATGACATGAGGGCGCATGCAAAGCAGAAGGGAAATTAAAATGTGGTGTACAATCTAGATGGTGGAAGAAAGAAGGTAGTATTACAAGTAAAGTAATGACTCAGGTAGGATCTACAGAAGTGGCGTAAATATTCTACAAAATGTTTGACATGATCAATCAGGGCTGTTCAGCCGGTGCTGGTTCTGTATATTAACAATTGGCTCTGAAAGGCAATGTAAAGAGAAGTAATTTACACTTCAACAGTTTACTTTAGTTTAATCAAATTCACGCTAAACGTCACCGTTAAAGGAGCGAAGCACTTAACAAGGGCTCGCCGCATTGTTGCAAGTGGGTACAGAACACATTATTGGCCTGCTCTGGAAACATCTCTTCAAGTGTAAAAGTCCAATCATGACACTGTTTTTAACACAGTGACTTAGGGGTTCAGTGTTGAAGAATAAATCATCTACATCGCAGATTCCCTCACTAACATTTACTTTCGCAGTCAGATTAGATCATACAAAAATAAAACCAATGAGCAAATAAAATGTAAAAGAAAATTGATGTTTATAGGACATAATCGTTAATGGACAGTATTTCTAATCAAGAGTAGATATTCAGATGTGATGATATTAATTGATTGTACTTGAAAAGCAGTATCAATTTTACGTTTCATCAGTGCAGTCAAAGTGAACAGAACTGAAAAACTTACGTCTACTATCGATTTATAACATCTGTAATCCTTAACTTGTTTGACTTGATGTTCGTGTAAATACTTTTCATCAGTCTATAAATTTATGTAGCCTGGAAATATTCTGTAAATGTCCTTTCCAAAGTTATGTTGTAATAAATACAACAAATTTCTGGTTCACCTGATGGACCGTCGTACAACATATAGAAGATAAGACGGAGGGATGCACATCCAGATCGAAATGTTTTAGGCGCGAACTGAAAAGGTAAATAGGAGTGAGATTTCGCGCAAAGACTTACAAAGCGTGGCAAGGAGTCTGTTACCACCTTTCAACCAGTAAACATCTCGAGTGCTCAGTAAGGTAAGAATTTCCGGAAGAGTGGGTTAAAAGAGCCTCCGTTGAGAATTGTTATCAGCTCCTGTACCATGCCCGTTATTAGATTGCTCTGAAGATTTGATTAGATTAGTTCTTGTTCCATAGATCATGAATACGACACTTCGTAATGATGTGGAACGTGTCAGGTTAATAAAAGGTGTCTCTACAAGATATTACGTTACACAAAATATTACTTGACACTTAATATTTTTAATTTTTTTTTTTTTTTGGTGGTGGGTGGGGAAATTACCCATTTCCTATATGCAAAAATTCATCTAATGAGTAGGAGAAGTTGCCTTTCAGAAATTCTTTTAATTTCCTTTTAAACGCTATATGGTTACCTGTCAGACTTTTGATGCTATTAGGTAAGTGACCAAAGACTTTTGTGGCAGCATAATTTACCCCTTTCTGAGCCTGAGTTAGATTTAACATTGAGTAGTGAAGATTATCGTTTCTCTTAGTGTTGTAGCCATGTACACTGCTATTACTTTTGAATTCGTTCTGATAGTTAATAACAAATTTCATAAGTTAATATAAATATAGTGAGGCTACAGTGAAGCTACCAACTCTTTATATAAGTGTCTGCAGGATGATCTTGGATCAACTCGAGCAATTATTCTGATTACACTTGTTTCTGCAATGAACACTCTTTTACTCAATGTTGAGTTACCCCAGAATATGATACAATACGAAAGCAGAGAATGAAAATGGGCGTGGTAAGCTAATTTACTGAGATGTATATCGCAAAATTTGCAATGACCCAAATAGCATTAGTAGCTGAACTCAAACGTTTCAGCAGATCTTCAGTGTGTATTTTCCAGTTCCGCCCCCCATCAATGCATACACCGAGTAATTTTGAATATTCTACTTTATCTACCGATTTCTGCTCGAAGTCTATTTTTATTAATAGTGTCATTCCATTTACTGTGTGGAACTGTATATACTGTGTTTTGTCAAAGTTTAATGAGAGCCCATTTGCAGAGAACCACTTAGTAATTTTCTGAAAACATTGTTTACAATTTCATCAGTTAATTCTTGTCTGTTGGCTCTGATAGCTATACTTGTATCATCGGCAAAAAGTACCAGCTTTGCATCTTCGTGAATACAGAATGGCAAGTCATTAATATATATTAAGAACAACAGAGGACCAAAGACCAAACCTTGTGGCACCCCATTCTTGATTGTTCCCCAGTTTCAGAAGTCACAAGTTTTTCGCATATTATGTGAAATGCTTATTTCAACTTTCTGCACTCTTCCAGTTAGTTATGATTTAAACCAGTTGAGCGCTGTCTCATTCATACCACAGTACTTGAGCTTATCTAGAAGTATGCTATCATTTACACAATCAAAAGCCTCTGTGAGATCACAAAAAATCCCAATGGGTGACTTCCGGTTACTCAGAGTATTTAATATTTCATTAGTGAAAGTATATATAGCATTTTCCGTTGAAAGGCCTTTATGTAAAACAAACTGACATTTTGTTAAAACTTTATTTTTACAAAGGTGTTAAGCTACTGTACAATACATTACTTTTTCAAGAATTTTGGATAAGGCAGTCAGAAGGGAGATCGGGCAGTATTTGTTGACATCAGATGTATCCCCTTTTTTATGCATTGGTTTAACAATGTCATACTTCAGTCTGTCTGGGAAAATATCCTGCTCTAGAGAGCTATTACATATGTGGCTAGGAATCCTACTTATCTCTTACGAACTAGCTTTTATTATCCTGCTGGAAATGCCATAAATTCCATCTGAGCTTTTATTCCAGAGAGAGTTTATCATCTTCGTAATTTCAGAAGGAGAGGTGGGTGGAATTTCAATTCTATCAGATTATGTGGGTAAGGCCTCTTCCATTAACTGCCTTGCTTCTTCTAATGAACATTTAGATCCTATTTTCTCTACAACATTTAAAAAGTGATTATTAAAAAAATTTCGACTTCTGGCTTGTTGTTTGTCAAGTTTCCATTCACTTTGATGGTAATTCCGTCATCCTGTATTCTTGATTGCCCTGTGTCTCTTGTAATAATATTCCAAATTGTTTGATTTTGTTACCAGAGGTATTAATCTCAGACATGATGCACATGCTTCTGGACTTTTTAATAACGTTTCTTAATGTACCACAGTAATTTTTATATTATTTGGCTGTTTCTGGGTCATTACTCCTTCTTGTTGTTAGATACAATTCCCTTTTGTGATTACAAGATATATTTTCCTTTACTAAGCCAAGGTTTTTTGCATGGTTTCTTATAATTAGATTTCACTACTTTCTTGGGGGACCAATTTTCTAATTCTCTTACAAGTGTATCATGGAATAAATAAATAGCATTGGGTTCCTTGCACATCTCATCCCAGTCTAACTGCTCAAGATTTTCTCTGAAATTTCTAATTGTTGAGTCATTAATTGAATGCACGACTTTGGAGGGTAGTTTTGAGTTACTGAATGGAGCTATGTCGTATACTGTAACTAGCTGAGCACCATGATCAGAAAGGCCATTCTCAACACGACAAGAATCTATGTTTTAAACTTATCTTGGTCTATAAAAGTGTTATCTATCAATGTGCTGCTGTCCTTTACTACCCAAGTAGGAAAATCAATGACAGATGTCAATTTGAAAGAACCGAGCAAGACTTCCAGGTCATTCTTCCTATTACACTCTTTCAGTGAATCGTCATTGAAGTCCCCACAAATAATAATTTGCTTTTCCCTATCTGACAGATAGCACAACATGGCATCCACGTTTTCCTGCAATAAGTGAAAGTTTCCTGAATGGGACCTGTATACTGTTACAATTGTAAAAGAGCCCTACTTTAGTTTAAGTTGACAGGCACATGCTTCTATGTGTTGCCCTAGAAAAAACATTTTTCTATCTAAGCTTTTTATACAGTGATAACTTTTGGCATATAAGGCAACACCTCCTCTCACCTTATTCTCTCTACTAATATGTGCAGCTAGTTTATAAACACTGATATTTACCTTTTCCATATCAGACACGATGTGATGCTCAGACTGGCATACTATATCTATTACATTATCAGATTCAATGTCATCTAAACAAACCAGGAGCTCATCTACTTTATTCTTCAATCCCGGAATACTCGCATTTTGGTGAAAAATAGTAACATTATTTTTTACTTCACTTTTGTGAGAATCTACTTTTTTCTTTAATCCAGCAATATTTTGGTTAAATATGGTAACATTATTATTTACTTTACTGTTGTGAGAATCTTGTGAGATTTGGACCTCTTTAGCACCTGCCTGCCTGAAGTACTCATTGGAGACTGATATTAGTCTAAAAAAGAGGTACATCCACGAATACTAGTGTCCCCCCTTATGGATTTCGCTAGCAACCCTTCCAGTTTATCCTTCCCTTTCCTATTGAGGTGTAGGCCATGCCTTGTGAAATCCTCCATACCAATAGCCTTGACAGGAACCAATCCAATGTCTGACAGAGTGGCCGCCCTACGCAAATGATCCAACTCCATACTTACTCTCCTGACAGAGCGGTTCAACTGGGGCTGATCATGCCACACGAAAGTAGGCACCAGCCCAACATTGGTATGGGTCGTTGCAGAGGCTATTTTCACCAGGTCACACTCAATACTGCAGCCCTGATCCCTATGAATACGGTTTCCCACTCCACCCACTATCATCACATGATCCTGCTTTGAGAAACCCTTGTACAGGGAACATATTCCTCTACCACCTGGCTAAGACATGTACTTGACTTGAAAAAGTTTGTGAACTGGTACCTGTCACCTAATTTTTCCTGCAAAATATGGCCGAAACCTCTTCCATGGCTGCTATCTAGCAACAGAACTTTCCTCTTACTTTCCACTTCTTTTGAAACAGTTGGTTTCTTAGTGAGATTCTGTTGCATCTTAACTACATCACCTTCTACTGGAGCCTCTCCCTTACTTAACTGTGGTGGCAATTGGTTGTGCCTATAGGGAAGTTTACAGTTCATACGTCAAGAAGATATAGCCACAACATTTTACATCAAGAACCATATTTAGATCATACGACAATGCTCTATCACCGCAGAAGAGTAAATTTAGTTATGTGTATTATTGCATGGGCCAGTGTTCGGTGAAGTTTTCACATTATAGGTGCGTAATCTTAACTGTGTATCACGAGCTGTGATCTGCCCTCAGTCACTAACCTTGTCAGGCTCCTGTTCCGATTTCACGAATAGTCTGAGCTTCAAAATAAAGTGAAAGTCCTGAAAACATTAATTGAAAGAATTGAAAGGAAACAATTTTGCGGCTTGAAATGCTCCACATGGTAACTAAAGATCATAGTTGCAGATAAAATCAAAAGACTGTTTCTTGCTAGTTAGAAAAGCAGTAGGTGAGTGTGGAATGGAGGAAATAAATGAAAGAGAAAGAATTCTGCACAGAGCATAATTTAATCACTGCTAACACTTGCTTTGAGAATCATGAAGGAATGTTGTATACGTCGAAGTGATCAAGAGACACCAGAAGATTTCAGACTGATTAATGGTGAGACACAGATTTCGGAACCAGATTTTAAATTGTAAGGGGCAGATGTTGACTCTGACCACAATGTGTTGATTATGAAATGTAGACTAAAACTAAAGAAATTGCAAAAAGGTAGAAAATTAAGTAGAAAGGCCCTGGATAAGTTGAAAGAAGCAGAAGTTGTTGAGAGCCACCGAGGGAGCATTAAGGAAACGATTGACTGTAATAGGGAAAAGAAACACAGTAGAAGACTAAAGGGCAGCATTGAGAGATGAAATAGTGAAGGCAGCATGTGATCAAATAGGTAAAAACGCAAGGACTATTAGAAATCATTGGGTAACACAAGAAGTATTGAATTTAATGATGAACGGTGGAAATGAAGCAAGCAATAGGGAATGCAAACTTTAAAATATGAGGTTGATAGGATGTGATAAATCGCTAGGCAGGAATGGCTATATGAGAAACGTAAGGATTTAGAAGCACATATGGAGAGGAGAGAGATAGAAACCGCCTACAGGAAAATTAAAGAAGCCTTTGGAGAAAAGAGAAGCAGCTGTGTACATATCGACAGCTCAGATGGGAAACCAGTCCTAAGCAAAGAAGAGAAAGCTAGAAGGAATATATAGAGGGTATATGCAAGGGAGATGAAGGCAATGTTATAGAAATGGAAGCAGATGAAGATGAGATAGAAGATAAAAACTGTCACAAGAATTGGATAGAGCAGTGAATGACCAAAGCTGAAACAAGGCTCAGGAAGTAGACGACATTACTGGAACCTTGAGAGAGCCAGCCATGACAAAAACTCTTCCATGTGGTGTGCAAGGCATATAAGACAGGCGAAATACAGTCGGACTTCAAGAAGAGTATAATAATACCAAAGGCAAAGAAATCAGGTGCTGCCAAATGTGAGAATTAGCAAATTATCAGTTGGATAAGTCCTCGTTGAAAAATATTGACACGAATTGCTTACAGAAGAACGGAAAAACTGGTAGAAGCAGACCTCGGAGAAGATCAGTTTGGATTCGGGAGAAATTTAGGAACACGCGAGGCAATACAGACCCTGCGACGTATATTAGAAGATAGAAGCTTTTGCCATTTTTGACTAGAGTACTCTGTTTGAAATTCTGAAGATAATAGGAGTAAAATACGAAGAGTGAGAAAGGCTATTTACAACTTGTAAAAAACCAGACGGCAAATATAAGAGTCAAGGGGCACTATAAGGAGGCAGTCATTGAAAAGGGAGTGAGATCTGGCTATAGCCTATTCTCAGTGTTATTCAATCTGTACATTTAGGGAGCAGTAAAGGGAAATAAAAAAAAATTGGAATAGGAATTAAAGTTCATGGAGACGAAGTAAAGACTTTGAGGTTTGCCGATGACATTGTAATTCTATCAGACTCAGCAAAGGACCTGGAAGAGCAGATGAGCGGAATGGACAGTGTTTCGAAAGGAGGACAGAAGATGGACGCCGACAAAATCAAAACAATTATAATGGAAAGTAGTAGAATTAAATGAGGGAGTTAGAGTAGAAAACGAGACACTTAAAGTAGTAGATGAGTTTTGTTATTTTGGGAGAAAAGTAATTTATGATTGAGGATCTAGAGAGGATATAAAATGTAGACTGGCAATAACAAGAACAGTGGTTCCGAAGAAGCAGAATTTGTTAACACTGAATATAGATTTAAGTCTTAGGAAGTTTTTCCTGAAAGGATTTTCAGGAGTTTAGCCATGTTTGAAAGTGAAACGTGCACTATTAACAATTCAGACAAGAAGAGAATAGAAGCTTTTGAAATGTGATGCTACAGAAAAATGCTGAAAACCAGATAGATAGATGACGTAACTGATGAGGAGATACTGAATAGAATTGGGGAGTAAAGACTAGAAGAGGGGATCAGTTGATAGGACACATTCTGAGACATGAAGAGGGAAACGAAGAGATGAATATAGTAAGCAGATTCAGAAGTTTGTCAGCTGTAGCAGTTATTCGGAGATGAAGAGGCTTGGGAGGGGATAGAGTATCACAGACAGTGTCATCAAACCAGTCTTTGGGCTGAAGACCACAACAACAACCACCACCACAACAACGAATAAAAACAAACGACATAAAGTCCGATTACCCTTCCATTAGTAAACGGTATTGATAAATGTGTAGCATTGTAGGGTGGAATTGTTAGTTTTCTTATCCCCCCTATAGCATTATAGAACCACCGTGGATATACAACTTACCGAGTAAGTTGATGCTGTGGTAAGAATTCTGAAATCGTATTCGGGGTATCAGTCTTTGAAATCCCCCTCTAGAAGTCGTATTTGGGACATCAACCATTCAAATCCCCGTTTGACCTTCGTAATTTACGGTTTTCCGTCCTTTCTTTACACCATTTAAGACAAATTCTGGGATGGTGCCACTGAAAGGGCACGGATAATTTCCTTCCTCTTCCCTTCCAGCCTTAGAGAAAAAGAAAAGAAAACTTCACAGAGTTCTTGCCGCGTCGATTTTTCGACGGCTTCTCCCTTCTTCATCGGCAGTAAGCCGTTCGGTACTTCAGTTGGCCTGCTTAAGTACCTATTGAGTGAATGACTAATTTGTGCAGGGAGACAAAAAAGTAGTGGTCTTAGCCCACTATTCCACTACTGCTCCCAACGAAACTGTGTTTATTCTGTGGTTTCTCTTCCTGTGGGTCCGCAGCTCCTGGACTAATGGTCAGCGCTGCTGTATCTGGATCACGTGGCTCCAGGTTCGATTCACGACCGGGTCGGGAGTTTATTTCCACCCGGGGACTGTGTGTTTGTGTTGTGCTCATCATTTCATCATTACTAAGGAATTGGCGAGATTGGAAATTGCAAATATTGGGAATTTGTACGATGCTGATAACCACGCCGTTGAGCGCGCCACAAGCCAAACTTATCATCATCATCTTCCTGTGATTCTAGTAAAGTTAGCCAGTAACCTTAAAAAGTAATAGGAGAGTCTTTACTACGCCATTATTTGACACAATCTTCAGGGATTCATGAGCCGAGTAATGTGTGTCTTTTGAGCGCGATCACTTCGCATTGGAAGATTAAATATCGTGCAGTTTCATCCCCCTCACCACATAATCCGCACTTGGGGGATTCTTTCTTTGTACCAGTCTATACTTACATCTACATCATACTCCGCAAGCCACCTAATGGTGTGTGGTGGAGGGTACTTTTTGTACAACTACCTGGGCCACCCCAACCCTGTTCCACTCACGAGTAGCGCATGGGAAAATAATTGTTGGTACGCCTTTGTATTGGCACTAATTTCTCGAATTTTATCCTCTTGGTCACTACGCGAGACGTGTGTGTATGTTTTGAGGTGGGGGTAATATGTGCTCTCCCGGAATTTCAATAGTAAATCTCTTTGTGATGCACAACGCTTGCCAATGGAGTTTGTTGAGCATTCCCGTACAGCTCTCATGAGGACTAAACGATCCTGTGACGAATAGTTCCGCTATTCATTGAATCTTCTCTATCTCTTCTATCAGTCCTACCTGATAGGGATCCCAGATAGATGAACAACACTCAAGAATCGATCGAACAAGCACCTTATAAGGCACTTCCTTCGTGGATGAGTTACATTTCCATAAGATTCGTCCTATGAATCTGAGTCTGGTATCTACTTTTCCCACTATTTATTTTATTTGGTCATTTCACTTAAGGCGCTGTGGATAGTTACTCTAGATATTTTACTGCAGATACTGTTTCCAGCGGGTTGTCATCAGTAGTGTAGCTGTACAGTAATGGATTTCTTTTCCTATTTATGTCCAGTATGTCACAATTATTTACTTTCAGGGTCACTACCAGAACATGCATCATTCATCAACTCTCTGGAGGTCATTTTGCGAATCGTTACTATCTTCTGGCGTTGCTACTATGTTATAAACAACGGCATCATCTGCGGATAACCTTAATAGAGCATCCAACGCTTTCTTCTAGTTCATCTATATATACTGTAAACATTAACGATCCTGTCACGCTTCCTTGGGTACTACATCTACATCTACATCTACACCTACATCCATACTCCGCAAGCCACCTGACGGTGTGTGGCGGAGGGTACTTTGAGTACCTCTATCGGTTCTCCCTTCTATTCCAGTCTCGTACTGTTCGTGGAAAGAAAGATTGTCGGTATGCCTCTGTTTGGGCTCTAATCTCTCTGATTGTATCCTCATGGTCTCTTCGCGAGATATACGTAGGAGGAAGCGATATACTGCCTGACTCCTCGGTAAGGTATGTTCTCGAAACTTCAACAAAAGCCCGTACCGAGCTACTGAGCGTCTCTCCTGCAAAGTCTTCCACTGGAGTTTATCTATCATCTCCGTAACGTTTCGCGATTACTAAATGATCCTGTAACGAAGCGGGCTGCTCTCCGTTGGATCTTCTCTATCTCTTCTATCAACCCTATCTGGTACGGATCCCACACTGGTGAGCAATATTCAAGCAGTGGGCGAACAAGTGTACTGTAACCTACTTCCTTTGTTCTCGGATTGTATTTCCTTAGGATTCTTCCAATGAGTCTCAGTCTGGCATCTGCTATACCGACGATCAACTTTATATGATAATTCCATTTTAAATCACTCCTAATGCCTACTCCCAGATAATTTATGGAATTAACTGCTTCCAGTTGGTGACCTGCTATATTATAGCTAAATGATAAGGGACCTTTCTTTCTATGTATTCGCAGCACATTGCACTTGTCTACATTGAGATTCAATTGCCATTCCCTGCACCATGCGTCAATTCTTTGCAGATCCTCCTGCATTTCAGTAGAATTTTCCATTGTTACAACCTCTCGATATACCACAGTATCATCCGCATAAAGCCTCAGTGAACTTCCGATGTTATCCATAAGATCAAATACTTCGGGAATTACCTTTTCATCTGTCGATTTTGTTCCGTTAAGAGCGACGTGTTGAGTTCTGTCAGCAGGGAAGTCTTGCATCCAGTCGCAAATCTGCCCCGAGACTATAAAAGCTCGTATTCTTTTGGGTAAACGGCAGTGCGGGACGGTGTCAAATGCCTTCACAAGAAGTCAGGGAACACGACATCTACCTGAGCGCCATTGTCTACGGCGCTGTGGATCTCACGGAGGAACAGAGCGAGCTGAATTTCGCAGGATCTCTGTTAATTTTTGAGCATAAAACATGTTCCATAATTCTACAATAGAGAGACGTGAACTATATAGTACATAATTGTGTGCATCTGGCCGGTGACCCTTCTTAAAAACAAGTATGACCTGCACTTTCTTCTACTCGCTATAAGTCCCTCGTTGCTCAAGCGATACACGATAAATTACTGCTGGAAGGGAGCAAGCTATTTCGCATAATCTTTCTAGAATCTTATAAGTATCTCATCTGTTCCTGATGACTTTCCACTACTAAGCGAGTGTAGGTGCTTCTTAAAGTTCCCATGGCCAGTTATGAATCCTACCATGAGTTTAACACGTCTGCTGTTGAGGCCTAAGATTACAGAACTTCTCTTGAAACATGGCTTCAGTATCATTAGCTGGCCAAGGTTTTGTTTTTGGATCATACTCCAATATTCTACGTGCTAGCTACTGATGCGGCTACGTAGTTTTGATTTTATCAATCTGAGTAGTGATAGTTAAGACAGGTTTCGGTCTAACAAATGGAGTCAGTCACCGCTCCTGTCCTATCCCGCCAATCGGCTTATTCCTAAGTGACCAGGGACCCACAGCAAGTCTACCCTGTAGCTTTCCCCAAGTTTGACAAGGGCTTCATGGCGTACTGCAACGATGTTTGATCTCGTTGCAGAGGTTCATAGAGATAATGGAGCCGCTTGGCTGTCTGAATGAATGTAGATGTCGTTAAGTAGTCAAATCGGTCAACTTAAATACCTAACGGCCTGTTGAAATATCTCCTGAGGATGACGACGAAGGAAGTCGTCGGAAGCTCGAGCATGGCAGCGTTGACGGGACAAGAACTTCGTGAAGCATATATTCAATAATCTTCCCTCTTTGTCATGATCATATACTGGTGAATTCTCCGATCCAAAAGCCTCAGAAATTTGGGATAATATTTCGCTACTTTTCAAGGACTGTCTCATTATGCCGATGTCGAGTATTCAACTTCCGCCCAAGTGATCTGACATGCCCGTCGCATCGCAACATACGCCTAGATATTTAATCGACGTAACTGCGTCAAGCAGCGCACCAGTAACGCTGCAGGCGACCATTGGAGAATTCTTATTCCTACTCAACTGCATCAACTTTCAACTTACGTCTTTTACATCTACAGCAATTTCCCATTCATCACACAAAATAAAAATTGTATCCAAGTCATTTTATATTTTCCTCTAGTCACTCAACGACGACACTTTCCCATACGCTACAGCATCACCAGTGAGTTGTAGATTGCTGCTCAAACTATCCGACAAATCGTTTAAAGAAGAACTATGATCCTATTACACTTTCTTGAACCCCACCTAACGATACCTCTTGTCACGTCCTGGCACAGGTCCAATTCATGAATCCAATCATGACAAAGTGGTCTACTGTCTTAGTGTGATTTCTCTGATTGACTTCTATAACTGAGTCCAGAGGGAATAGAACTTACTGGGTTGCTTTGGGTTGATTCTGGTACTGAGAAACAAATATTCGTAATTTTTTTATTTTTTTTTGGGGGGGGGGGGGGTGATCGCCGAAGTAGCAAACTTGCATATACACTTAATTCTCTTCAAATAAATTTATTTGTCATAAAACACATTGGCATGTGAGGTATCCAACTAACTATTCCCTTTTAATTCATACAGATTCAGCCCGAACCCCTTTCAGTCTTCAGCTGTATAGCAGGAAGGCTGTACACTAGCACAGAAACGTGTACTCTCGTTCTGCTATTAACAGAAACACTGCCCACTTGACCTAATTAATCAATCATTGGCTTCTTGGCCTAGTTAGTGATATTTTGGCCTAATTAACTACTAATCAACGGCGCGTTGGCCTCACAGGAGACATGTACTGTTCAGCTACATGTTCCCGCCAGCAAATGAAACCGTGAACAATACTACTGGAGTCAGAGACATGATGCTTCTTCAACACTATTCCCTGAAAAATGTACGGAACACTTGTAAATTGGCTACTGATCGGTCAGATGTAGTTGCGTCGACTGTCTTCTCGTAGTTGAAGCTTTACAGCTCCACGAGCAGCTGTTGTTGCTCTTCAGTGTCGTCACTGTCGACACTTTTTGGTGTCATTGCCGAATGAATTCTTTATACTGGCTTGATGCTCACTGTCTACTGCCTTCCTGCTGCCCATGGCTGCCGTTTTGTACACCATTTGTAGGCCTTTCCCACCCGAGTAGGGTGCCTTGCATCCGCTTTCCCCAGCTTATTTTTCGAGGGTTCTGGAATATTCTGTCTCTACTGGGCCATATTGGCTTTGGTGTGGCCGGTACAGGTTCTGGTTGGAATATTCCTACAGATGTGCAAGGCCGGCTTCATTTGCTTACTATGGCCACCCGAATGTTTACTTTCTCCGGCTATTCCGAGTTACCTCACTGTCCAGGTCACTGTTGCTGAGTAGCGCATGTAGATGAGCCTGCTCAGCGGAGGTGGCTGAATCTTCTCCTTTGATAACATGCTTCATAACTGAAATCTTCTCCTATGACGGTATGGTTTACAATTAAAATGTTTAAAGGTCATGGTCCTCTGTTTATGATGAACAATTGCTGACCAAAACAAAATACTGGGCCAGCCGCGGTGGCAGTGCGGTTCTGGCGCTGCAGTCCGGAACCGCGGGACTGCTACGGTCGCAGGTTCGAATCCTGCCTCGGGCATGGGTGTGTGTGATGTCCTTAGGTTAGTTAGGTTTAAGTAGTTGTAAGTTCTAGGGGACTTATGACCTAAGATGTTGAGTCCCATAGTGCTCAGAGCCATTTTCAACCAAAATACTGGGTCCTATTTCTTGTAAAGGCTTGAAGCCACTAACATGTCTGAGAGCATGTTTTCTATGCTTGGGTCATTGTTATGTGTCTGCAGTGGGACACTGTTGAAAATTTCCTTTAATTTTTTTTTGGTTTGTTTGATTTTTTGAACTCTTACTGGCTTGGTTGTTTGGTTGTAACTTGGTTGTTGTATAGCTTTGGACGACTTTATGCATTTCCAACTGTGAATGGAACATCGTCTGTCAGCGAGAATTTGACCATGTTTTATTATCTTTCTAAAAAATAAGGAAACTGATTAAATCCTGGACTTTACTATTAATCTCTTTAATTAAAAGAAGTGGAGCATGTGCGATAATGATCTACCTAATAATTCTCTTCATGGAATGTTCACTGTGCGTTGATAATTTTCGTAGCAAACTGATCCTGAAATGAAAATATTACCTCGTAATGTAAGTGCTTGGAAACGCGGTGCTTACTGGTCTCTGTGCGCCAGCTGCAAATTTCTAACTACAGTTGCTGAGAGCTTAGTGCAATGCTCCAGACAACAAGTAAACTATTCTATAGTTATCACTGAGTGAGAAACTACTTTAAATAAAAAAGGACTTGGACAGAGGATGTTGACAATGCTCTTAGGTAAAATATTTATTTAACAAACTATTTTTAAATTATCTGATATATCATTAGTTACATGAAACTCATCTTAGAACACTCATCAACATTGACAATGGGACGACATTGATACCGAACTCTTACTCTCACAGATGTTAGACGAATCATTAATAAACATGAAAAATACCTTAAAGCGACAATTGCTCAATCTTCAATGACAAATCTGAAGTTCCCTGATACTGATATCTCACTCAACAATGATTCTAACTATTCGTGATTGCAGTGCCAATAAATAAAAATATCACCTTCATTTCTCTTAATACTCTTTTCTAATCTCATCGCACCTCATTTCATTCCAAATCACTAACCGAATCCATCTCCTCTGTTTCACAATGTTCAAAGACAAATCATTTTACGTAAACACAGATGCACATAACTCTATGTCTACATTGCTACGAGGTCGCTGCTCGGCGTCTTTCTGGCTACTACCTCTAACGACAGAACTCTCGCGCTCCTCTCTGCCAAGCAGCGATGACAAAACGAACGCCTCGTGATGACTGGGTGTTGTGTGATGTCCATAGGTTAGTTAGGTTTAAGTAGTTCTAAGTTCTAGGGGACTGATGACCATAGCTGTTAAGTCCCATAGTGCTCAGAGACACGAAACGAACGCCTCTTCTAGTGACGCAGTTACTATGAACAGAGACTGCGTGCGAGTAATAAGCGATTAAAAATTGTCGCTTACCGTTTGAGACATTCAAAGTATGTACAAATTTCAGAAACGCAGAGAACAAACTCCAAATAGACCTGTTTCTCTGTGTCGAACACTTACTGGAAGTCTAGGAATACCGAATCTGTTTGCAGCTCTACATCCAGGGTTCTGAGGACATCGTGTGTGGAGAGGTCAAACCAAGTTTCGCATGAGCAGTTCTTTCTGAACCCTGCTTCTGTAAACGACGGCCCCCACTCATGCCTCTACGATGGCGCTCGACTCGGAGGTAAGTCCGCTCGATTCCTCATAGTGGAAAGTTTTCACTGTCAGTATTTGGCCATCAAAGCGAGGAGAGGTCGGAAGCATAAAGTTCCTGATCACCACTTTTTGTACCAGTATCCTGGATTAAATTCCAGCTCTCTCTCTCTCTCTCTGCGCTGTTGATGTTGATCCATCTGCTGGATGGGGATATTAAGTTCGGCGGCGTCCTTGGTTCTGTTCGACAGGAGTTGGCTGTACGTTACCAGGTTTCGACCTCTCCCTTCCCCTCATCCATAACAGCACTAACCTAACAGTATAGTGCACAACCACTCACCACAGCCATCCAGATGGCACGCAGACACTTCATAACAGGACAGAAAAATGCAAACACAAACCACCTCCATTAGGACCTTGTGTGGTGAAGCATGTCAGTGCTAGTGAGGCGAGTAAAGCATTGATTTTTTCCAGTCGCTCAGTCAAGGTCAGTCCAACAGAGGCCTGAAGTATGCTGTGACACGCTTATATGAAACGCTTATATAAAATTAAATGTTTAAATATTTCTTTTAAACTTTATCAGCTTATGTAAGACTATGAAAAAGTTAAGTTTTGTGAATCTTAATGTGATTCACTAATTAATTATTTCAAAAATTCACTTTTTGTAAGACTTTTAAAGGTGCACAGTATTACAGCTAGAATGTTCTTTTACAGTTAGATGCAGTTTATCATAAACACATGGAAAGCTGGTTCTTTTACTTTTTGTGTTACTCCGCTATTTCCGAATGATTAGAACCACGTAATATTGAAGTTACAGAGCTCAACTTCTGAAGTTAGGCTCAGCTTATCGTAAAAATATATGGTAGAATTTTCCATGAATTATTAACCGCGAACCATGGACCTTGCCACTGGTGGGGAGGCTTGCATACCTCAGTGATACAGATAGCCGTATCGTAGGTGCAACCACAATGGAGGGGTATCTGCTGAGAGGCCAGACAAACGTGCGGGTCCTGAAGAAGAGCAGCAGCCTTTTCGATGGTTGCAGGGGCAGCAGTCTGTATGACTGACTCATCTGGACTTATAACATCAACCAAAGCGGCCTTGCTGTGTTGGTACTGCGAACGGCTAAAAGCGAAGGGAAACTACAGACGTAATTTTTCCCGAGGCACTGTATCGTTAAATGATAATGGCATACTCTTGGGTAAAATATTCCGGAGGTAAAGTAGTCCTCCATTCGGGTCTCTGGGCGGAGACGACGTTATCAGGAGAAACAAAACTCGGGTTCTATGGGTCGGAGTGTGGAAAGTTAGACTCCTTAATCGGGCAGATAAGTTAGAAAATTTAGAAAGAAAAATGGATAGATTAAAGTTAGATATAGTCAGAGTTAGGTAGTAGGAGGAACAGAACTTCTGGACTAGTGAATACAGTATTATAACCACAAAATCAAATAGGGGTAATGCAGGGGTAGGTTTAATTATGAGTAAAAAATAGGAACGCAGATAAGCTACTATCGACACCACAGTGGACGCATTATTGTAGCCAAGATAGACACGAAGCCCACACCCACTACATTAGTACAGGTTTGCACGCCAACTAGATCCGCAGACGATGAACAGATTTAAAAAATATATAATGAAATAAAAGAAATCATTCAGATTGGTATGGGAGACCAAAACTTAACAGTCATGGGGGACTGGAAGTCGATAGTAGGAAAAGGGAGAGATGAAAAATAGTAGTTGAATATGGACTGCTGGAAAGGAATGAAAGAGGAGCCATCAAGTAGAACTTTGCGCACAGTATAATTTAATCACAGCTAACATTTGGTTTAAGAATCATGAAAGAAGGTTGTATATGTGGAAGACATCTGGAGGCACTGGAAGGTTTCAGATTGATTACATAATAGTAAGACAGAGATTTAGGAACCAGGTTTTAGTTTTTAAAACATTTCCAGAGGCAGATGTGGATTCTGACCACAATCAATTGATTATGAACTCTAGATTAAAACTGAAGAAACTGCAAAAAGATAGGAATTTAAGGAGATGGGACCTGGATAAATAGAAGGAACCAGAGACTGCAAAGAGTCTCAGCGGGAAAAACATGAAACGATTGAAAACAACACGTGAAAGGAACAAAGAAGAAGAAAGGTGGGCAGCTTTAAGAATCGAAATAATGAAGGCAGCAGAGGATCAAGTAGATAAAGAGACGAGGACTAGTAGAAATGCTTGGGCAACACAAGAGATATTGAATTTAGTTGATGAAAGGAGAAAATATAAAAACGTAGTAAATGAAGCAGGCGAAGGGAAATACATATGTCTAAGGAATGAGGTTGACAGGAGGTGCAAAATGGATAAGCAGAATGGCTAGACGACAGATATAAGGATGTAGAAGCGTATATCACTAGGGGACTGATATATGCCGCCTACAGGAAAATAAAGAAACCTTTAGAGAAAAGAGAACCACCTGTATGAATATTAAGAGCTCAGACGGAAAACCAGTCGTAAGCAAAGAAGGAAAAGCTGAATGGTGGAAGG